>NW_022146270.1:1474017-2068644 GCF_002938485.1 Sitophilus oryzae
CTAAATAAATACTATCAGTTTTTTAGAACTAGATCGTGTAATAATAAAAATATATTTCAAGTAACTTATTGGAAAAATACTTTCTTTTATTTCTGTTTTATAGATCAAACGATTTTTATGTTTTCTTTTATTTATATCATCAAAGTTTATTTCGGTATCTCATTAAGCTAGATAATTATCTTATTTTTGTTTGAATAAATAGTAAGTTCTTCTAGTGTTTCATTTAATTAGTAAAGAGAAATATAAAGAAAATGAAAGAATTGTAGGTAGGTGGTGTGAACTACAAAGTTTTAAATATTTTTTATTAATCCTCAACTGGCGTGGTGAATTTCTGTAACGCTTATGGCGTGCTGGGGTCCGACGGAGCCCAATTTTTTTTTTAGTTTAAAATACATAATGAAGAGATTTTATAAAAAGCTTGTTATTTTAACACTGTTTACAATATATTCAAACTTGTGAACAAACAATTTCATTAATTTTCAACAAATTAATAAGAACGGACACAAAAATAAAGTAAAACGCATTTTTTAGAAATTTTTGACATCAGAAATATAACTTGGCTAACCCATAGAAATTAAAAACATATATATTTTATGATTTTACCGTATTATTAAAAGTACAAACAACTGAAATGTGAAGCTAAAGTTATAAACATAAATTATTTTCAACAAAACTGCAAAAACCTTGAATGTGCATAACTTTTTCTAATACAGTTCATGCTAATATAGAATCTGCATTTGCCGCACATGATTCGTGCACATTTGATTCATGAGATTTTTGTTTTTTGTCATTTCTTCATTGACATATGGTTGCCATATACCATATCTCTTTCTTTTCTGGTATTGATTATTCAATTTTCTCTTTTCTATAAGTAAGAGATTCAGAATCGGAGTTATGGTTACTCTTCGGAGAAAAAGCAATGTCTCGATGGTCTTCATCTCACTTAAGCCTCTTTAAGTTCATCAAACCACTCAATTAATGCTTCCTCAAAATTAGCGTCCCAGTGAGGCACAATTTTTAGACTAGCCACCATCTTAATAATGTAATACTCTTGGCGTGGTGGTGCCACACAGACCCCAATAAAACTTTAGCTCCCGCTGGTAGGACCAATACTTGATAAAATCAAGTGCGCCGTTAACAGTTGCATATTGGTACCCTAACTTAAAGGTAAATGGCGCGGTGAGGCCTATAATTGAAGCGTGGAAATTCAAAAGCGTCTAAGTGCCAAATTGATCGAATTTAAGATTTCATTAATTTTGTAATCTATATGCCAAGGCCAATAACGTACAAAACAGTCTAAGTGCCATACTATTTTAACGTTAAATACTCGGCTAAAATATGGCGCTACGTCCAAGTTGAATAGGCAATTACAGGAAAAAACCGTCTAAGGGCCAATTCGTTACACATTGCTGTAATGATTTTTTTTTTCTAAAAAGTTGATCATATGAAGTGACAATTGCATTGGTTAAAATAAAAATAAAATAATGCTCTTGTTTTTAATATATTTGGTGGCTATGGGAGTATATGAGCAAGTTGAACAAAAAATCTTAATTTCTGGTCACACATACCTCCCTTGTGATCGTGACTTTGCTCAAATCGAAAAGTGAAAAAGAGTAAAAAAAGCTTTCACACCTGATAATATAAAAGATATGATAAAGAATGCATGTCACAAGAATCCTTTTAAAGCTTTTACGATGCAATCTGAGGACTGTAAAGACATTCAGAAACTTGCCGACAAAATGCTGAACACAACGAAGTTAAAAATATCTCAGGTTTCCCGGATTATGGTTAATAAGGAAAATCCAAAAATAGTGAAAATTAAGAAATTTTTCAGTGAGCTGGAAGCATGGACTGAGTGTAATGTTTTCAAGCACGGAAAAAGGATACAGGATATTTTAGGAAATATCCCTCTTCTAGAATGCAAGAATGGAATCTCTACTGAGAAAATTTAAAATGTTGAAGATATGCTAGAATATACCTTTAAAATATTTAAGTTATTGGGAAACTTTGATTGATGATACCAAGAAATCAAAATAAGTAGCAACTTAATCTACGTTCGTGTTCAGTTTTATTTTTTTGGATGTATGTTTAGTTGGAAAATAGATGATTTTGAATCTATGTTAATTTTGAACTTAGACTGTTTCTTTGTTTTATGAATTTGGTAATTTTTTGTAACAAAACTTTTCTACTTTTTAAAGTTTTTTAAAATGTTTTATGCTTCATACACTTAATACTGATTATTAAAGTACTTTTCACCGCAATATACTTGTTTTTTTTATTTATTATAACAAAAACCTTAATAACTCAAAGATGACTTTTTGGCACTTAGACGCTTTTGAATTACCACGCTTCAATTCTTAAAGGTAAACATTTTACAGAGGTTTAAATAGTGCTTGGGCTCCGCTGAACCCCACCACGCCAGTTGGGGGTTAAAACGAAGTTAATATTTTATAACATATACAGGGTGTTTCAAAAAACATGTGCTAACTCTCGTGGGGAGATTCCTCACGTAAAAATAACATTTATTTTTCATATCAACATAGGTGCGACTCTGCTTTGTTTCGTAGCTACAGGGTCTTTTTATTACTTTCTCTATGGGGCGAACACTCGAATAACTGGCCCGGACCGTTTTGCTTCCCAAGTGGACACCAACTTAAAGCGGAACTCAAGAACCTGTAGGACCCCATTCGTTACTTGGAGTAGGAGTTCTCCAACAGTCTAAGACACTAGGAGAAATTTCTCAGAACTTACGACCGCGAAAAATCAAAGATTCCTTAAAGAACAATCTTTTTGCGATTTCAACAATTTTTTACAACGATTTTTTACGAACGGGATTTTTAACTGTCTCCTTAATGAACTCCATAACCTCATTGAAGGTAAGAAATAACAACGAATGCAGATTCTGTAGCGAAAATGGGGAAACACCGGAACGCCTTATCACTGAGTGCACCGAGGCGTCATCCATTCGTGCCATAAACTTTGGTACGACTGAAATCAGAGATGGAGAACTAACGTCTATAAAACGTTCTCAGATACTGGTTTTTGTCAAAGCCCTGACTGTATGATTAGTTGCAGATTTATTGTGTATTGAGAAATAAAGACACAAGAGATCTGTAAGATCGTGATGATTGTCCCCTCCTGTAAATATATGAGAGCCATTCTACATTTTAGATCAGTACATTTTGTATTGTTTTTTTCAACATAACATTTTGCGAAAAGCAAGAAAAAGCATACCCGTGAAATAACTCGTGATATTAGAATTTTCATTTCTTATAATATAAAAAATCTATATTATAAATTTTGAAGCCAGTTTATATGATCAAATCAGTAGCCAGTAGTAATAATGGTATATATTAAAAATTATTATTTAAAGTTTTGTATTTTATTAACTGATCGACATCTTGAACATAAAAAATATTAGTTTATGAGCTAATAAATGTTTTATATCCGACTATTGGAGTCTAATTTTAGATCATGTTTTGGTAGGTGGAGTAGTTTGTTCATTAAAAATTCACATAAAACGTCATTCCTATTTTTTTGGTATGTATTAATTGGATGCAAACAACTCAGTACGTCCCAAGTAGCATTTATCTGACTTCGAACTAAATCTGACCTGAAGCGACGTCAGACTTTGTGCAAATTTAGGTCGGGTGCTGGTGATACGACCGGTGACGTCGCTTTCCTATTAAAAGCGACGTCGTTGGATCCAAGTCAGTAAATCCAACGATCTGTCGATGTACAAAATAACAACGTACCATTTTTGGTTTGGTTTGGACGACGTACATATACTTGAACTAGCCCGACGTCTACCCGTTGTCCGAATAGGATACGTCTCACTGATAATCCCTAAAGTAACGTCCAATTATATTTTGTTGTATTTTATGTTCATATTTATAACCTAATTTACGTATCTCTATTTACGTCCGTAAATACAACCCATTAAGTAGCATTTGCGACCTAATGAACATCATGAACATAACCTAATAAAAAGTTTTAGTAAACAAACTTAATTTTTTTATTATGCCTAAAAAACACTTAAAAGGCACTTAGACATTCATCTACATTTTACAGAAAGAGGTCGAGGCTTTTGCAAAATAATAATCCTAGTAGTGATGTCTTGCCTCCACCCATTAATGCTTTTATCCAGAAGAGATGCTGCGTTACACTGGTGCATCTTAATTTAATTTTTTAGCTTAGGAAACCAGCAGACCCCATCCCCCTCCCACATGTGAGGTTAGGCTTAAAAAAGTGGCTGTCTATTTTTTTTTAAAGAGAAAACAAAAACTAAAATATAGTTGCACAAATCCACAAATCACTGATACGCAAAGTGAGGTTACGTGGCGTACGTTGGAATTATATACGTCATAATACGATTGCCGGTCGTCCGGTTTGATGACTTCGGTCGTGTGAGACGACTAATGTTGGAGACCCGGTCGGAATTGGTATATTGGTAGTTCATATTAAGTCGGACACAGAAATCCGCCATTCTTAACACGTATCCGATTGTCAGCCATTTTAAAATCGTTTTTGTTTTTAAAATTTATATTCACATTTCGATTTCTAGTAGAATAATATTGATAAGGTTGAGTTTGGGAGGAACGACAGTACAGTTTTATGATTAAACCAGCTAGAAAATTAAAAAAATATTTTGCGAGTAACTTTTTTATAGCTATTTTTAATTTCATAAATCTACCTAATTTTGAAGGCGCTCGTTGTTTTCCGGAGCATTTTAATCAGATATATCAAAAAAGTGACTTCCGTTGACAAAACTGATGTCTGGATTAATGATTCAGAATTATTATAATATGAAATTAGATAGGCACTTATAGTTATATTCGAGGAGTGATCATGAATCCATTTGTAATTAGGTAGTTTGGTTAGGTTTTTATGTATTCTTGGTAGCGAATATGAAACCAAACGTAACGTAAGTGCTTAGCGACGAATTTTAAGTGACTAAAATCCAACGTAATATGACGTTGGTAATTGGTAGAATTACATTCCCTATTAGGTCAGATATCGACGTCGAGGCGACCCGAATCTGTATTCCCCATTTAGGTGCAAATACGGGTCGTCAGGCGGTCGAACCGACGTTGGTACCCGACGTCGGGTTTATTGAACGCGACGTATACCCGACGTTAGATAACGTCCAAATGCTACTTGGGTAGTTTTACATTTTTTAAATAAAATTAGAACGACACTGATAAACCGGAATTTAAGTCGGCCATATTTGATGCCCATCGCGGTGTACCTAAGATTTTTGATATGCTCCTTCCTTAGTCTTCTTATTCAAAGGTTTCAGTTTATTTTTGATTTTAAATTAAATTTGCATTTAAACTGTTTTCAATAATGTTAAAAAATTAATTGTTTCATTGTCGGATAACATTTACCAGTAACTGTAATAAAATGTTTTTGTACGCGCCGAAAAAAATGGAAAATCGTAAATGCTGTTTTTTTCAGAAAACTTCTCTTAAGCTATGAATGTGATTTCAAAGCATTTCAAAGTGAGTTTATATTATGGTTGATTTGTTAAATCATTAATGGCCTGTTTTTTACATGTGGAAGAAGGTGGGGAAAAATTAATATGAAAAAAATGTAATTCCGAATTACTAAGATTAATAGTATTTCCGGAAAATCACAGTTATGGTATAAAACAGGCTACAATCTGACCATGAAAAGTACGTCTACTATCTGACCAAGAAAAACTAGAGAAGATGAACAAGGCAATTAGAAAAATTCTATTGGCACTAAGAATGTTAATAAATACGTTCATGGTTAAGTTATTTCAGAAGACTATTAATAAAATACATTGTATAGATAAAATATGGCTCTCATGCAGTGCCTTTTTACATAAAATCAAGTAAATATTTTATGTTAAAGTTTTGTTATTAAATGTATTAAAATGTGATCAATAATGTTTATTATATATGCATAAAATATTTTTTAAGAGTATTATATATATCAGGAAGATTAGAAGGAAACATACATTGTGTATTACATATACATATAAATTTATTAAATTAAAAGGCAAGTAAATATAAAGTGTTTTAATTACATTATTGTAATCATTTACATTTTGATGGTGATGAGACTTACTGAATATCAGGGCAGTCAATTTACAATTATTAACCCGCTACAAGAATATAAAATATAAATATTGTGAGAAGACAAGAACGGCAATAAAAGTTGCTAGAAAGTAAGATGTTATCTTCCTTCATTCTACATAAATCATAGCATGGTACCTTTCTTGATTTTATTTGTTATGTATGACATATGTTTACATGCCGCCTAAAATTAAAATATAAATAGATAAATAAAAACCTACATATTTAGTTATATTTTAAAAATCACCAGTGATAGCTGCCATAGCTTAAAAATTTAGTTCCCTCCACTTTCTGTACACTTTTATCATTCCAGTCACATAATGTTAACTTGGTATACGTATCCAATCGAACTGTTATCATTATCATTCACTCTATGCTCTATAAATAATGGTTTTATTACTTTTAAATAACTTCTTCAAGAAAAAAAATCTCACCTTGATATTTTCACTTCTTTATTTCAGCACTTTTAAATTGTCTATATAAAAACTGTCCACCATATACTCCGTCACCATTCGAAAATTATCCGAAAAAAACTTTTTCATAGTTTTGAACCATTTAGATAAAATTAAAAGTTATAACCAAGAAAGTTTACCGCTGAACTGAAAAGGACGGAGAAAAATAATAACAAAATCCAAAATGGCTGCGCCCGATACGCATGAGCCAGGCAATCAGTCATACCAACATATGATATGAAACTTCCCTTTCTATGATCTGAAACGTGATTGGTGAAGGCTATGTACGTCACAACTCAACCGGGAATGTTCAAGTTTGAAATTATAATTTAATTTCTAAAAAGATATCATGGAATTTTTCCTAATTTCCTATGTGTTGTAAGTAATGAAGACTTAATCTATGCAATACAATGCTTTATTTGCGAATTTATATTTTTTGGAACATGCCTATTGAAGAAGGGGGGAACAAGAAGCCCCTCCCGTACAATCTACGTCTATATTATTTGTAATTCATTTAACAAATAAAATGATTGAAGCAAAAGACCACTTTACTTAAAATAACTAAATTTTATGGGTCAGTGTAATCAAGAATTTTCTAATATTGCTGTAATTTTCCGAGTTATAACACTAATTTGATAAAACTCTTTTCCTAAACCGTTTATAACACGAATGAGATTTTTCCTGCACACGACACGCGATTTTTAAATTAATTTGAAAACGCTTCAAGGACATTTTCCTTTCTTTTCTTATGTTGTCTAATGTAGAATTATCTGTGGCATCTGGACAGAACTTATAAAGAAGATTGATATTTTTCAATTTGTTTTTTTTTATTCTTCGTGACTTCAGATTAATGGGGGTTTTATTTTATAACTACATTAGACAAATAAAATCCCTTATTTGCCTAAGACAACATTTAATATCGTTATATGTCTGGTGCCTTTTAACTGATGTTTTAAAATTTCGACAGCAGCGCTCGGTACGGCAGAAATCAGAACTGTCCGGCTCTTTATTTCACGCTGTCCCGGTTACAGTTTATTTTGATCTCATTAAAATAATATTGAAAACGTGACTATATCAGAATATTTTGGTTTCTACTAGTGCAATTATTAAAACTACAAACTTCTCAGGTACGAAGTTTGTGGAATGTAACAAACTTTAATTGCACAAAACTGCAATTCTTTCTCCATTTAACCGACTCTCTATCTCCAGTAGGTTCCGAGATACACATAGAGAACATCGTAGGAAACTCACCCTGTGTATAAATCCGTCATGCCTCGTCTCTTATTGTTTTTAACCAGTTTTATTGGTTTATTTCAAAAATGATAGATCAGATTTCAATATTATTGGAATGACGGAACTATGCATGGACGCAGATACGTATGAACTCGACTTAAGATTTTTGAGGCTTGTCAAACTCTTGCCAAATTATAGGTTATAATTTATGTCAAATTATGGCAAATAATAGTACCTATTTGCGAAGTTTTTACATTTTGGTTCGTGTTATTAGTTGTGTGTTCATTTTGAAGTTAAGTGGACGAAAAATCAAGGGAAAATTAACTGTAGACCCAGAGCACAGTTTATAGTTAATATGCGGTGCCCAGATAGCCATCAATAAAGTTTAAAGTTAAATAATCAACTTTTAAGTAAGTGATATCATTCTGTAAGTGTTATTAGGTTTAAGGTATTTAGGTTTTAAGTTTTGAAGTTTTACGTTACACTGTCACCTAAAGTAATTTTGCTTACTGTTGTATTACTCAGAATTATACCTTTTTTGTATAATTTGTTTTATATCTTTTTGTGTAAAAAGTCATAAAAAATAAAAATAAATATTTTTAATTTATTGCGAAAACGGAAAATCAGACTCAAAAATTGAATTAAAATAAAAATTGATCAAGTGCGAGTCGGACTCGCTCACGAAGGGTTCCATACCATTCATTATCTATACAACATTAGACACTATATTTTTTTCCGATTTAGCTGAAATTTTGAATAAGCGTATAAGTAATTTAAAAAAAATGAAGAAACACATTACTAAAAATTGTATTAATCAATAATAAATATGTAAAAAGTAAAAATAAATATGTAAAAATATGCAAAAATTAAAAAAAAACGATTAAAAAAAGTCGCCTTGACTAGGATTCGAACCTGCCTTACTACGGCTCCAACGTCAGCGTCATAGCAGCGTAAAGTCCTAACGCTTTAAACCACCCGGCCACCGAGGACTTGAGAGATTCTATGTAAAATTCTTACTTAAAAGATAATGCTTAGTGAAAGTACTTTTTTATTTATAAACATTTATTTAATTCTGTTTTTAGCATTTGTTCTTATAGCGGACATAGATTACCTGTAAAAATTTCAACTGTCTAGCTATAACGGTTCATAAGATAGACCTTTGTGACGGACGGACGGACGGACGGACAGCGAAGTCTTAGTAATAGGGTTCCCGTTTTTTCTCTTTGGGTACGGAACCCTAAAAAATCGCACATTCCTAGAAGTGAATATGCTTTTGAAAACTGACTGCGATGGTACACGAGTGTAAACATAATTGTTGATGCTAATAAAAAGACTTGCTTCAGATAAAAAAAATGGCGTCAAGCTTGGAAATGACGATCGATGGCATTTACCATATAATTTTATTCATAAAATGACAGCCATCTTTAATTGCAAGTCAACTCTAAGCCGATTCTTTCGATAGTACAGTACTTACGTATACTTAGTTTAAAGAAAACGAAATCGTTACGTATCTTGACAATGAAAAAATATAACCGTGACTTAAATAAAATATTATTAGAAACATTGGCGCTATTATTAGTAAGGAATCCAAACGCAAAAAAAAATCACAAAATTATTTCACATTGTGCTGTTCTAAATAAATCAGTATGGTCTTTATCATCGCTTGCACGTGATGTTATTGAATTTTCCTCCAACGAGATTTAAGTGCTCGAATCTTGTCAATGATCAATCGGTTCTATAAAAGCATTCATCAGCCCGGTTTATTTTTATACAGAAGGACATATTCAAATTTATTTATACACCGATCGAAGAGAGGGAAAATATATTACTGGGAAATGTAAAGCCAATTAAACGCCCGATATAATAGAGCTGCATATACAGGGTGGTACGAACTGTATTCCGGAAACTTCGGCAGCATATAAAAATGAATAAAAAGTTCGTATAAATGTATGTCCTAAAATGCTTAGTTTTGGAGATATAGGGTGTATAGATGTTTCATTTTTATTTCGATTATTCCCAAATAATTTCTGAAGTAACGTCAATATTTGGATGAAAATTGGTGTCTGGGAGTATTTTGACATGAGAAATTTGATTTTGATGTCAATATGACTCCTATTTGTAGGTGGCGCCCGCTACATGTGCTTTAACTGTTTTAAAGAGTAATAACTTTTCGTCCGTACCTGTATAAAACTACTGAGTAAAAAAATATACCTTTAAGACTTTTTTTACGTAAAAAAGGTCTCTTAGTAAAAATCGCTACGAGTAATGGTTCTCGAGATATTTGGAATCGAAATTATCAATACCTGTCATCATTGACATAAATTAAACATGTTGACTAAATAGTTATTAGACTGAAATTATAAATTTGAAATGTTTTTGTACAAAACGTTCAACAGAAACAGTTTTATCACCATTTTTTCGCATAAAAATTTATGATTAATTAAAAAAAAATTCCAAATTTATTCTTTCAATCAAATAACTATTTACTCAACGTGTTTGTTTTTTGTCAATAATGACATTCTAATTATCTTGAAAAAAATAATTACTATTAACTAATTATTAGTTAATTTAATTAAGTTGTTTACGTAAAAAGTCACCGAAATGTATATTTTTTCACTCAGTAGGTTTATACAGGTACGGGCAAAAAGTTATTACTCTTCAAAAGAGTTAAAACACATGTAGGTGGTGCCCCCTACAAATAGGAGTCATATTGACATCAAAATCAAATTTCTCATGTCAAAAAACTCCCAGAAAATATTCATCGAAATATTGACGTTGCTTCAGAAATTATTTGAAAAAAATCGAAATAAAATTGAAACTTCTACACCCTGTATCTCCGAAACTAAACATTTTAGTAAACACATTTATACCAACTTTTTTACCTATTTTTATCTGCTGAATATGCTACCGAAGTTTCCGGAATACAGTTCGGACCATCCTGTATATTTTTGAATTTACAAGAGGATAGAACATAAGAATGATTATTTTACTAAATTATATTAATTAATGGATATAATTATGGTATTACATTAGTTTTGATTTTGTTAATAAGTATTATTAATTAATATTTTAGAGAATACATACAGAATTATTCAATGTACGGAATCAAAACCGCAGTTCTCGGCCATATCATTGTCAATGGCCTACCGACTTGGCGAGTGTCTAAATCGACTCTTAAGGGGAGTTTACACGGTGCGAGCTAGCGGGTCAGTTAAGAAGGCCAGTAACTATATGCGAACTACTGTAATCGTTTAAACATATCCGCCGAGTTACTGTCCCGACAAGTATGAGCAGTTACTGAATGCAAGTAACTTCAACAGTTTTTGATTTTACTGGCCACCTGCTTTTCCCCACCAGATATCAATCTAGTAGTTCGCATCCTATTTGCCTAGTTAACGAAGAGTACAGTACCTGGCTAGACAGTTCAGTTGACGTTAACGCGACTATTGACGCCTTCAATACCCTATATATGATAATATTGAGAGCATCCTGAATGTCATTCCAGAGGCCATAAAAGTCAAGGTTATTTCTAGTTTTACTTTAGCTGGGATAGCTTCACGCATAAATGTGTCATTGCGTTGAATACTTGGAGCAATTAAATTTAAAAGAATATTGAACTGTGAAGGTGTCAATCGCATAAGAACTTGATATTCACGCGGATCCTGATAATATAGCCCTTTCATAATCATACTTGAAGCTCCCGTTGATTTTTTTTTGCAACCATTTTCTGACCCAAATCCGTTTTTTTTTCTTCTTCTTTTCAGATCACTTTCAATTTCTTCAATCAATTCTTCACACAACATTATGGAAACACATTGTATTACTTTGCGAATCGCACTTTTTCGTAGACTTTCGCTTTTTCAAGACTTGCCAAATTACTGCCCAGAAACTGACAGTTTATACAGCTACTTTACTTCCTGTAAACAGGTAAGCAGCTGCTCATTTTGTCTCCCACTCGCCAAGTTCAGCTACTGTTTACTAGCTAATCCAGCAACCCGTACTGTGCAAACTCCCCTTTACTCACGAAATATCCGATCCTATTGGTACCCGAACTGGCGTGAATGAGCACTTTGTGTAAATAGATTTTAATCATTTTAAGCCGGACTCTGACTACTCGTGTACTTGTCAAGTATTTTTTGTTGGTATACGGGGTCTGGCGGGAGTGCGGCGCGGCGTAGCTCCTATAATAAATAACTTAGAAATTCTGTATAGATGCCCGACGTACCGTGTATACCCTGTATACCAATTACAAATGTTTGTCAAGTACGAGTTGTGAGAATGCACTATTAGATTAAAATACTTTACTTTTTTACTTTTATATTTCTATATTAAAATTCTTTATAACCTAGGAAAACAAATGTCTCCTAATATATAGGGTTAATTTAAAGTCGAAGTGGGACGTTCCACTATTTTACATAATAGAATTCATAGGAGATTTTCCGAAATTTATCCTAGGAAATGGAAATAAAATTCCAGAAGATTTCGTATCTCTTCTACCACCCCTCTCCCTCTGGCGCAGAGGCCGACCCAATTTCGTTTCCCACCGTGCTGACGTCACCGCAGAGGCGCACGCCCCACGTTCGTGACGTCACGGGAATATTACGGGGTGCGAGTAGGGAACGACGATGTGATGGGAGAGGGTGGTAGGTCGAGAGGAAGAGGAATTGGGTTTCGGGGAAACAAGACTCGCATAGATAGTGACTTTTAAAATGCTCGAGATGCTAACGTTTTTTTATTTATTTTTATTAAGTGAGAAGGAGATTTTATTCATGATTATTAGGTGATGAACGTTCTAGTTTAGAACTAAATATAATTAATAAATAGAAGTATTTAGTTTTCATAAAAAATTAACTAAAAAAGTCAAATATATCAATACCACTGGCGACGCATGGTTCAATACTTTAGGGATGCACATCTTGCACAAACTTTAACCTTAGAAACTAAATTATCACACGTCCACGCCCAATAAAGATTCTTTTTGGACTAGTATAATCAAAGACTGCAACAATCTAATTCTGCAAATTAAAGGATATCATTTAATTCAGAGTTCAACCGTCTATTTAAAAATAAACATATTTCTTTAAATTCGAAACATTAATTTGTAAGACACTCTGTATACATAAATAAAATTATTAATTTTTAAAATATTATTCGCAAACTAGGTAAAGAGAAATCAGACGACGACCAGATAATAATAGTTAAGTAATAGCTTTGAGACTACCGTTCCAGACGCATTGATGTTATTTTGGTTCGTAAGTTATGTAACAAAGAATGTTACAGTTGAGGGTTGGAACCTTTGCTGTTACACAGCAAAATAAAAACACTAAATCACCACAATACACCAAAACATTTTTACTTTTACACTGGACGCGCGTTTCGCTAACCATGTTAGCATCATCAGCAGATGATTATAAATTATAAAACTGATATCAGTTTTATAATCAATTTATAATCATACCAAACCAAACCAAAACACTTTTACTTTTACACTGGACGCGCGTTTCGCTAACCATGTTAGCATCATCAGCAGATGATTATAAATTATAAAACTGATATCAGATCTGCTGATGATGCTAACATGGTTAGCGAAACGCGCGTCCAGTGTAAAAGTAAAAGTGTTTTGGTGTATTGTGGTGATTTAGTGTTTTTATTTTACAAAGAATGTTATTAAAGGATCCGCCAATATGTCCTGTCTGGTGGTTTGGATACGGATGACTTTCATAGGAATACAGTGTTCGAAGCGGACGACACTGCCACTTTCGGCGCGCCAATCCGACGATCTGTGTTTATAATCATTAAAAGTTGATTGACAGGTTCTTTTCCAGAAACCATCTTTCTGTCCTTCTCCAGAAACCATTTAAAACGGCATTTATTCGTACTTTATTCCTATTCTATACCGGGTGCGTCTCAAAAATGGCTCACCCCTATAACTCTTTTATTTTTACAGTTAAAAAACGAGATTTGGTATGTTAGTATATGACATAAATTAGGATTGATTGACGTGTTCAATTGTTTTCGGTCACTTCCTCTTTCACAGGAAATGACTACAACTTTTGATTTTTAAATAGCACCCTAGATATTTTTTTACTTCATTCGATAGAAAATAACACTCTGAATAAAATGACATATCATATGTCAACTTTTGACATTTTCGCATATGGTTTATTTGACATTATAACTTACGGTTCGTAACGAAAATTTGACTCGAAATACCAAGTGTGTGGTACCAAATTATTCGTAATAAAATGCTTTATCCAAATATGCTAATGAGGCACCCTCGTTCCATTTGAAAAAATTGAGATATGATTAAAAATACGATTTGAGCATTTTCTAACTGGCCAGGACAAGACACTAAAAACATTAGACAATCATATCTATTTTTCTAAGGCTCCTTGATTAAGAATTAGTGTTTTTAACATAACCATGGCACTCTAGATTGAATTTAAAAATTCAATTTTGTTTTAAGCGTGAATGTCAAAAGTTAACATATGATATGTCATTCTATTCAGAATGTCATTTTCTATCGAATAAAGTAAAAAAAATACCGAGGGTGCCATTTAAAAATCAAAAGTTGTAGTCATTTCCGGTGAAACAGGAAGTGACCAAAAACAATTGAATACGTCAATCAATCCTAATTTATGTCATATACTAACATACAAAATCTCGTTTTTTTATCTGAAAAAATAAAAAAGTGAGCCTCTTTTGGGTGAGCCTCTTTTCAGACGCACCCGGTATACGATACATATGTATATCTCAGCTTTATGCTACGGTACTCAACTAGTGTTTGATGTAGGTGTACCTTTATTGCGAATTTCTTATGTCTTTGTCTGGATTTATGAGTAATACACTGTCTATTTTCTTTCTGCGCCGCGAACGCGCTGTAAAGGTTGCGAATGTGTTTTAAGGTTGCGCGCAAACCGCTTGCCGCGAACCATCTTCTGTCGGTTTTTCAAAGCTCCGCTTTCTATGTTCGTTGTCAATGGGCTCTTTCACAAAAAATAAAATACCCAATTCAAGGACAAAATCTGAAATAGAAGACTATTTTCAGTATATTTATCTAAAAAAAAATAGTTCCATGACATTGAATAATTTTAAAGTGCCAATTGATGATGTATGAAAAATACGTCCAATCACATTGCAGAACCGTGCCCGTGCGCCAGCCAACAACTGGCAACATTGCGATTTGATTTGACCAGCACCACCTCAACTGAAGTCCAATTAACATGATATGGGCAAGGCAAATATGGCGGCGAAGGCAGCGCATTATTAAATTGTTTACCTTTAACCTGAAAAGCCGATAGTGGTTTCTCGTTCCGATTGCATACCAGAAATAATTAATTATCTCTAGTTTGTTGTGCTTCTGCAACACGTTTGTTTAGTTCTTAGTGTTCAGTGTATGGTGTGATCAGAAAACTGTGATAAAATAACAGTGTAATAAAAATCCAAACCAGACATTCCACATAGGGAACTTCAAATTTTTGTGCTTGTCGTACTCCTCTATTATTAATTATTTTAAGGTAAGAACTAGAAGTATTTATCAAGATATTACACCTAAATGAGTAAAAAGGCTTCGCCGCCAATCTGCATAGTACTTTATAATGGTTAATTACAATAATCAAAAGATAGGTATTAAAGGGTAGGTATTAACATTTTATTGTAGCATGCCTTTTACATGCTCTGTTCCAAATTGTCACGGGAATTATAGAGGGGGTCCCAAGGTTTCTGCTTTTATATTCTCCAAAAATGACGAGCTTCGTAAAAAATGGTTGACAACTATTAAAAGAGATAATTTCACTCCTACTAGTAGTTCGTGGGTAAGAAGTGCATTATATGCCTCAAAAAGGCCAAAGGCCCCAAAGCCTCTGTTACCC
Organism: Sitophilus oryzae; assembly: GCF_002938485.1. Lineage (NCBI taxonomy): Eukaryota > Metazoa > Arthropoda > Insecta > Coleoptera > Curculionidae > Sitophilus > Sitophilus oryzae. The sequence continues at coordinate 1,489,675 of NW_022146270.1, forward strand.
AAGTGAGGATGTAGTTACGGCTACTGCTTACACTTACCTCACTATAAGTAAAATATTGGAAGAAGAATCAAGCTTTTTACATCAAAAAGATCACAGAAAGATATTGACAACATTGACATTTGAAAATATAAATGGCCTGGATGTAAGTCTTTTTTTAGGTCACAATTGCCCCTCACATACGTCAGAATTTATTATTAAATCCATGTTGTTCAGAATATCTAAACTATGGTAGGTAAGTGTTTGCAATTGAATATTTAGTTTATATTGCTATTTTCTGTCATATATTCTGGTTATTTCTTTTTCCGATGCTTTTGAACACCCTATATATGCTACCTCAAGTATGAATATTTTAACACTACCTATTTTCTGAGAAAGCAGACCTTTTTATAAAAAGTAACTAACTGATGTTTTCATAAAAGTAATAATACAAAAAATTCCATACTTACGTGGAGAACTTTAGACTCCCTGTATATTAAAAAATTAGTGAAATATTACGTAATCTAACCCGAGATTTGTGTGAAAAATGTCTATTTGGAAATAAAACAGGTTTTAAAATACGCGCCAAATAAAGCACTTCTATCTCCGCCATATTGGAAAAGGTTGAATAGCCATGTGTGGAGGTGGTGGTGGGTTAGCATGGAGGCCCGGCCGCGGCCGTGTTGCCGCTTTTCAACATGCCAGGTGTGACGTATTAAAAACTAAGATTAAAAATAAAGTGCGGATTTTTATTCTGGGCTTTTTTGTTTTTATTTATTTTCTTAAGAACCACTTCAAATTTTTCGAAAGTGAGATAGCAGAAAATTCTATAATTAATTGCTTTATTCAATTATGCTAATTCCAAAATATAGTGAAAGAGCCCATTGGGGCGGCCGGCAAAGACAGCGCGCGCATTCCGCGCGCATGTATCGGCTACTTTGTGGTTTTTCTTTGAAAACATTCTCTTTTTCTGTGTTTTTCTTTGAATATTGTTTATTAATGGGGTGATCAAACAGCCGCACTACTCATCACTAAAATTGCGTAGTTCTTCTTGGACGATAGAGACATGATTAACGAATGTTCGCGGGATTTCTATGGATAGCGAGATGTTTGTTAAAACAATAAAAGTAACGCGCGGTCAACGATCGGCGCGCGCGCTGCGCGTTCATAGCCCAGCGCACCAATTTGTACGTACCATAACGGTGACGGTACGTTATAGTGAGAATCGCGTCTTAATGATGCCAATCTACATTTTTTAGTTTCTATATTTAAGCTTAATATAAAACCCATTTCTATCAGAACTGTTTTACATAGAGAATATAAAACCAGTAATAAATGTTCTACAGGAAAAAGAGAATTTTAAAGACGCTTTACTGCTAATTATGAGGTGCATGGTGTTTGGCGTATAAACCAAAAATAAATCTTCAGAAATGTTCCCAAAGGCACTGTCGACTTAAAAATTTAAACCTCAGCCGGAGTCACGTCATAGAAGGGTTGAAAGGTTTCTTTCAACACGTTTTCTTTAAAAATTCCATTAAACATCTTTGGTGTTATATACCTGTGAGTTGATTCATATAGGTAGAAATCTGGCATTTGCCTTTTATATTTGATAGATAAACAGTATATTTTATACACAGTGTCCCAGATAAAGTCTGCATCATATGGGATTTTATTTTATTATTTGATTTAGAGCAAATTTGACTTTGGGATTAATTTTTATTTTAAAGAGATATAATAAAATTTACCCTGTTATTATTGTGTGTCTGTCAAAATTGCCATTTAATTAGCCTATTATAGCAAAAAACGGTTTTATTATTGGCATATTATTTATGTAAAATTAAAAAAGAAACAATTTTTTTAATTAAAGTTTTTCGAAATTCGGCCCTAAATTTTTACCCATTTATTACTTTAAATGTCAAATTTGAGGGATGCCTGAGAGCAACACGAGAAATTTTCTGAAGTCTTTTTTAATAAAAATCAAAGCAGAAACTATTGTCGAAACTCAGTCAAATTTCACCTAAGTCAATAAATAAAAAAGTTCTATAAGGTGCAGACTGCAGACTTTATCTGTGACACTGTATATTATACAGGGTGTCACAGAAATAAGTGCAAGTATTTTAACTAGTAGTATAGTTCAACCCCGGAAACACGCCTAAAAGGTTTTTTTCGCGAAAAAAAAAATTTGAAAATTCGAAATTTTTTTAAAAAAATTTTGGAACTTTTTTTTTGGTTATTAGTTAAAAAAAATTATTTCTTGATAATATGGCAACATATGTAATAGATTACATTTACAAGAAAGAAAATCCAGAAAAGATCCAGTGGTCCTCAAAATTTTAGCAAAAAATCTTTTTTTTTGGAAATTTTCAAAGTAGTATTATTTGAAAAGCGATAAAGAGAAAATAGTATGTTTCTTTTATCGAGATCTACCACCCCTTAAAATACTTGCACTTATTTCTGGGACACCTTGAAGAAGTAATATACAGGGTGTCCCCTATTCCGTGAGCATTGAACTACTACGTATTTTTTGAACCAAAGTAAGTTTATTAGACACAGTGTGCTTTGTTTGTCCGTTAGAGGGCATTAAATTAAAAAAAAAATAAACACTATTTTTAATGTATCTTAAGAGCCGATATTCCGATTTATTATATACCTCCTTATATCGCCATTTTCCTGGGTTATTACAACTCTATAAGCTCAGAATATAGAGCTACGCGTATATATTTTAGGTTATAATATATTAAAATTTTTACGGAGACATTTTAGGAACAAAAAAAAATCTAAGTAGATGGCCAAATCCTTCAAGAGCCTGTACGTGCCCAACAGGCGTATTCGAACTTTTGACCGTGGAACTTTTTTAAACCTTTGTTAAAAACGTGTCTAAGTATACACGAAAGTTAATTATAGTCTTCAACAGTCTTCCGAATATTTTATGCATTCTATTTAAAGACCGAATGAGTCCAAAATTAAAAAGAGTGGAGCAATCTGAATGCAAAAAAGATGCTTAAATTAAATTGCTATAAAGGTTAATTAAAATATTGTATACAACAAATAAAAAATATTTCGTGATATTCAAAAATGTACGACAATTGTAAATTTAGACCAAAATTCGTTATTTTTTTTTTGGTAAAAAAAACTCTAATAAGGTTGTATTTTGGAATGTAAAGAAAACCTATAGCAGAAATAAATTTACTGGTGGGGGTGAAGAAGAAGTTTCTCGAAAGACCGACAAAAATCATGAGAATATAAAATGACACATTTAAATATTAAATAAATACATTTTGTGCAATAAGTGGTTCCAATTTTTGGTGTATTTGAAATAAATAAATAAATAAATAAATGCCTTTATTGTCAAAAAATTTTACAATTTGTAGACAAAGGTAAACTAAACAAACAAATAAACAAAAGAGAATACAACACATTATAAAAATAACAAAACATTATACAACATTGAAGCTTATAGTCGATGAGAACTGTATAATTTGACATTAAATAATATGGAATTATGGGGAACTTAGAACCATAGTCTGTTCGGATTTCATGTACGAGTTGCTCAGCTAATTTGTTGGCAGACTCAAGGTGGAAATTTTGATAAAAATAGTGTCAAAATACCAAAAAAAAATTGAAAAGCTACTCATCGCCAATCTTTCACACCTCTACGGAACAGTAGCGTCACAGGCCGATGATTAGTGCACACGTTGCTATACACAGTCTAAAGACAGAAATCAACAGAACTGACTTGCGTGTTAGGACTGTGTGGCAACTGTTTTTTTTTTAATTTTTTGGCTATTTTGAGTTTTTAATTTGCTGATGCATTAAATTTTATTTGTTACTTGTCGCTTTTATACATAGGTATTTTATATAAAAAAGTTTAAATGTTTGTAGTAAATATGATGAGTGACGAAGAGAACAGTGATAATGAGTGTGAAAATATCACTGAAGATGATTTGAAACCTTTGTTAAATAAAGCAGAAGTGATTTCGTAATTAAAAAATTAGTAAATTGAATAATCTTTGTATTTCAAACAAACATGATTAATATACCTATTAATCAGAAGAATCAATAATTAAAATTTTGATAAATCTTAAAAGTCCTGTGGATTTTTTAAAGTTCCTATGGATATTTGGATTTTCTTTGATGTTAAGCAATTTAATTGATGGTAATTCAAATTGATGTTAAAGTCATAATCTCTTCTAGATATATTATTATTATTAATTTACTGATAAAAGATAAATATCTAGAACAAAAAACTCTACTACACAGATGATAGATATTTGTTTATATTTTGATAGGATATATAGCTCCTAGAAAGATCACTAATGATTGTTAAGCGTTAACATACATACTAATATAAAGCGTTAAGCAAAAAATGCCTTGTATGTTATATCATTGACATGATCTGCTTGAACTGATTGCTTACGCTTTACAATCTTATAGCATCGCATGATTTAATAAAATTTTGAAATTTCGGTGTTTCAAAGTAACTTTTTGATTTTTTCTTCTTATTTTATTGTTTTTGGTTTTAGGTCGGTATTTAAAGATTGGATCTTTATCCAAAAAAGGATCGAACCGCCAATAAAGATAATGCGAATCTGAAACCTAGAGAGTAGCCAAACCAAACTAAACTTACGCTTACAGAATTGAATTTCATTTTAATTAACCAGAATGATATTAATTAACTTTTAAGTAAATGACATCTAGGGCTTGACCTCGCCAAAATTATGATCGATTGTCATTCCCCAGCCCCATTCCGGTGATGTAGTATCCAGTTCATTGTTTTTTGGGGGTAATCTGTTGTCATTCATACGTTGTACATGGCCGTACCAGACAAGTTGCCTTCTTTCGATGTCAGTCATTAATCGTGTCCCGAATTCCCATTTGTTCCTGGATATTTTCATTTCTCACTCGCTCGGTTCTGAATACTCTGACCGATCTTTTAAGTGCATCCATTTCGGTTGCTTCTATTCGTTTATGTTTTCTGTCATTCTTTAAGTTTCTAAACCGTATATACGGTTCAGAAACGGTCTAAGTTACTCGAAGAAATTTCTCCGAACTTACGACCGAGAAAAAACAAAGATTTTACTTGATTTAAAAACAATCTTCGGATTGTCACGGGGTTTTTAACAGGGCACTGTCTCCTCAACAAACATCTGTGGGGAAATTGGGAAACACCAGAAGACCCCATCACTGGGTGCACCGAGACGACAACCATTCGTGAACTCAAGAAAGGGGGACACAATAGATCTGTGGTGTGGTACTAGCTCAAGCTATTTATGTAAAATACCCTTCAGTATATTAAAAAAACTGCCCTACTTCGCCGATGTCAGTTATTAAAAGTGTCGAGTAAGCTAAACGCCGCTCGTCATTAGAAAAGGCTAACTTCAGTACACAAAAGACAATAGCCATTAAGCACCCTACAGTTAATAAATCGATAGTGCAACTCACTTTGTGGCTAGAAAAATTCTGAATCTCGCTTCTCATTTTCGCTAATTAGTCTCGCCGCGCTTGTCAAACAGGTAACAACAATAGCACAAAACGGCACCAAAACAAAAGGGGTGAAGATTAAAGTGCAATACGGGCAAATATTTAAGATGAATCATCGCGTAGCGTCGTTCCAAAATCAGGATATTTGAAAGGCGTTTTAGAAACAATTATTTTTGCTACTGTCTCTTCAGCGATCTTTCAACTTTACGTCATCATTACTTGTCTAATATGCGTTTTAGGATGTGTCTGAGATCAGTTCATATTGTTGAGAAAATTTTAAGTTCTGAAATTATTAATTGAGTGAATTCCATTTTTATTAAATTCATGTAGATATGTTTGGCCTTTATTCAATTTGATTGTTTTTCAATCTATAATTTTAGGCGAATATACCAGTTTTTTCCAGGTAAGTCGTACCTGTTTTATAAATAAATCAATGAAAAAACTTGAGATTCTGTTCACTTTGATACTCTAGAAATTCACGATGACTAAAATAAATAAATATACTGATATAAATATGCTGTATACATAAGACTAAATTACACACGTTTGTATTCTAATTACTTCATATAGTGTCTTTTTTTCTCGCGTAAAAATTGTAACAAACTTTACGATGAGAACTTGTTCATTCTCGCTAAATCGTTAACGCATTTTAGTAATAAAAATTGAATTTCAAATTATAGATCAAAATGTCAAAATTAAAAATTAAAAATTGTTCGACAGCCCATCAAATTTTAAATTTGACATTGATCGATAAAATCATAACCACAAATCAAATGACATTGACAATTACTAAAAACAATGTGCAGTAATTGCCGCAATGACGTCACCAATCTATTTCATATGGTTGTCAAGTGAAAGAGAGAGTTCGACAATATATGACGTGACGTTGAACGATTGCTGAACAAACCTTGGCTCTAAAATAATTACGCACATTTTTATTTATCTGAATGGTGCGTTGCAGCAGTCGACTTAGATATTTAAAGAGGCGGAAGAATCAACGTGCAAGGAAAGCATGGTATGACATATGTATAGATGTAGATGTAGAATGTCTAGGAGGGGGGAAGTTATCTATATCACCGCGACCTTTTAGGTCTATTGTGTTTCCCTTTCTTCAGTTATAATTCATCATACAGTCTCAGGGCTCTGACAAATCAGTAACCATCAATTAGAAGTTGGTCAAAGAATGCCTAGAGAAACTGAACAAATCAGGCAAAGAAAATAAAGTCTTCCTACATTGCGTGCCAGCCCACCGAAAGATAGAAGCCAATGAAAAAGCCGAGGACCGTTCTGTTTCCCAAGTGGAAACCAACTTAAAGCGGAACTCAAGAACCCGGAAGACTTCATCCATAACCTGAAATGGGAATCATCCGGCCTCTCCCCGGTTTAAGACACTCGAAGTTATTTCTCAGGACTTACGACCGAGAAAAATGAACGATTTTCCTTGATTTTAGTAAGAACAATCTTCGGATTGTCACGAGGTTTTTAACAGGACACGGTCTCCTCTATGAACAACTCAGTAGATTGAAGCTGAGAGACAATGGCGAATGCCGATTCTTTGGCGAAGTAATAGAACAACACTGAGTGCGCCGAGACGATAACTATTCGTGTCATAAACTTTGATACGACTGATATCGGAGATGGAGAACTCATCATCATGATCATCACGCAGCCCCCTTTCACGTCCATAGTTGAACATAGGCCTCCTCCAAACGTCTCCAGTTCTCGCGGTTTTTAGCTGTTGCTGTTACTAAGTCCTGAGACTGTAATAGCTCAAGAAAAAGCGACCCAATAGATCTGTAAAGCCGGGTCTCTACCAAAGCAACATTGTGTCGCCGACTAGTGTTGTCGACAATGTTGCTGAAAATTCAGTAAGGTCGTCGATATTTTATGTCGCAGATTTAAGTCGCCGACTTTGTTTCATGTTTCGCTTGAGGAGCGGTACATCAAAGAAAAATCGTGTCGTCGACAATGTTAACAAACATGTCGAAAGACGTCTCCACCGAATCAACTCCTATCAGTAACTTTATCGGGTATATTTTTTTATTTTTTTACTTGGGTCTTATTTTTGTGTTATGAATACTTACCTTTACATTTTCTTTAAGCCGCGTCTCCACCAAAGCAACATATGTCGACGACATTGTCATCAACTTTTGTTACTAATTTCATAAATATTGTCGAGAAATGTAGATCGTACCTACCAAAGAAACATTATTGCTCGACTTCATTTTTCGACTAAAGAGCGAAAGTTTATTTAGTGTTTATCAACATGTGGAACAACGAGGATGTAATTATAATCTCAGCCGCTGACTTGCTCACTGATCTTTATACAGGTGACTTAAATCCGCTCCACAATGAAATAAGAAGTAGTTTCAAGAATTTTCTAAGAATGAGTTCAGCTGACTTTGAATCATTGCTCCAAATGAATGGTCCCAGGATTTGTCAATCAGATTTCTTGTTTTATCATTGCTCTACTCCATACCAAATTTATTTTTAGCTTTAAAATTAAAAACAAACTTCTGGCCTTTTGAACTACACGAGTACAAATGGCAAAATATACCCAATAAAGTTACTGATTGGAGTTGATTCGGTGGAGACGTCTTTCGACATATTTGTAAACATTATCGTCGACACGATTTTTCTTTGATGTACCGCTCCTCAAGCGATACATGAAACAAAGTCGGCGACTTAAATCTGCGACATAAAATGACGACGACTTTAAGCCGGGTCTCCACCAAAGCAACATATGTCGACGACATTGTCATCAACTTTTGTTACTATTTTCATAAATATTGTCGAGAAATGTAGAACGTACCTACTAAAGAAATATTGTTGATCGACTTCCTTTTTCGACTAAAGAGCGAAAGTTTATTTAGTGTTTATCTACAAGAACGACGATATTTTTATTTTTCTCTCATCTTCCACCTTCTCCACTTCTAAACTTGTTGCAATATCATTCCAGGCATCATACTTTCTATTTCTGTTCTTATACCAAGTATGCTTAGTGTCCCAAAGTTCGGGGTGGGCTTGATATTTTTCATTCAGATTTCTTGTCTTATCATTGCTTCACTCCATGTCAAATTTATTTTTAGCAACAGAATCAAAAACAAACTTCTGGTCTTGTGAACTACAGGAGTACAAATGGCAAAATATACCCGATAAAGTTACTGATAGCAGTTGATTCGGTGGAGACGTCTTTCGACATGTTTGTAAACATTGTCGTCGACACGATTTTTCTTTGATGTACCGCTCCTCAAGCAAAACATGAAACAAAGTCGGCTACTTAAATCTGCGACATAAAATGTCTACGACCTTACTGAATTTTCAGCAACATTGTCGATAAAACTAGTCGGCGTCACAGTCGCCGACAAATGTTGCTTTGGTGGAGACCCGGCTTTAAGTTCAGCTATTAGTGCATCACATACTTCTGGTATTATATTTAAAATCATCTGCTTTCCACATTTGAAAAGATAACCAAGGCTAATACCTATATGAATCCCCAGAAGCCAAAAATCTAAGCGTAATAGCAAGACGCTCCTGAACAGGAATTGCATCTCGATAATTTGTGTCCATTTTACAATTCCTGGGACTAATCATTTGGAGCTATGATTCAAAGTCAGCTGAACTCATTCTTAGAAAATTCTTAAAACTACTTCTTATTTTATTTTGGAGCGGATTTAAGTCATCTGTACAAAGATCAGTGGGCAAGTGATTACCACTATATAAATTTCTCTTCCGGAGGCTAGGACGTATCCAAAAACGACGTTGCCGTCTGGCTTGACGATGCTCATTTCGCGAAATAAAACGAAATGCGGCTGAGATTATAATTACATCCTCGTCGTTCCACATGTGGATAAACGCTAAATAAACTTTCGCTCTTTAGTCGAAAAATGAAGTCGAGCAACAATATTTCTTTGATAGGTACGATCTACATTTCTCGACAATATTTATGAAAATGTAACAAAAGCTTCGTCCAAATCGACGTCAGTTCAAAAATTATTTGAAACAAATTGAAGCATTTTAGGACATAAATTTACACGAACTTTTTTATTTATTTTTATCAGTAGAATATGCTGCCGAAGTTTCCCGAATGCAATTCGGACCACCCTGTATATTAATATAAACATAAAAATTGAGATGTCCAATCTATATTTTTTGCGATAATAAACATACCTGTCATCTGAACAAAAAATACCTTACAGTAGAACGGTACGCTATCAATATTGTATCGGCTACGAATTTGTCGACAAAGATGTATGCAATTTCAGTGTTTAGCTTAGTAAGAAATTAAATAAACTTTAAATACTTGATATTTGCTATACAAAATAAATGTAATGAGGAAATAGTGATCGGAGCCAAGGGAGAATGTCGGGTTGCTGTGAATTTGTTCTAAGTACTAAAACATCTCGTAACAGCCTTAAATGGTAAATATTATCATAGAAATATATTTATTTAACATAGTAGTTGATTTATATAAATATATAGTTTTTTTTCTAGATTTAAATACGATATAAAAATATATAATACGATATGTAAAGAGAGACAGAGTAGTTACTTATAAAATAATTACGTATAGGCAAACTTACACCAAATAGTTTCCTTTGGGATGGTATAATGATTTTCCGGGATCCAGGACAACTTACCTAAATCCGGGATTTTTCCGAAAATCTCGGACGTCTGGCAACCCTATCTCTGGATCACACTGTATCTTTTTTCTTAAAATTTTATTTTTATAACATTATTCTGAATAGAATGAACAAAAAGTTGATTAATTCATATTCTTCTCTATTTCTTAGAATTGATAAAACTGCCAAGATGTTATTGCCAAAAGATGCTTACTTTTATCGACAACACGAAGGAATAATTTCCCTACTTTAGCTGCAATTGGTAAATGTTTATTTACTTTTAAAGCTTCCATTAAAACGAAGTAATTTACATATTATAAACTGACGCCTTTCAAAGACTACGTATACTACCATCTATTAATATACTTATAGTTAACTAAAATTAAATGAATTAACAAATACTCTAATTTAGTATCGTCTAAATTATTATGCCAGCTCATTATTATTTATTACATACATTAACTCATTGTCTCATGCATAACAACAATTGCAGAAAATAAAAATATTTAAAATTTTATCACTGGAATGAATTGAAAAATCAAAATATCTTCTGTAGCGCAAAACGAATAATAAATAATGTTTGATAAAGAATAAATTATTTCAGTTCAAATATAAACAAATAATTATCAGAATTTTTGTGTCTTACGAGGGTGTATTGATAAATAAAGATGTTATTAACAATTTTTTTAGATAACTAAACACACTGCTCCGAAAGAAAATTTATTTATTAAACACTAAACAATTTACTTGCTTACTAATAAATACTAATATACACTTGGTTACTAATAATTACTTGTTAATTATAAAATGGAGAAACTTTGCCATACGTTCTTCGCCCCCTGGAACACATGGAACACCCTGTATATTATTCTATTTTTAGATTCTACGATTGAAATAAAGATAAATTTGATTAGGGTTTATCACACCTAAACCTTACCGTTTATGAAATATTTTCAATTTTATGAATAAAATGAAACTACACTACTAGACAGTTCCCTTATGGTTCCACTAGAACATATTTCCGGAATTTAATTTCTTTGAATTTAAAACTAGTGACACAATAGATATAATCAGGCTTCTTTTCTTAGGCAGAAATAAAAACAATATACTTTAATTGATATTACTCACCATATCTGCATCGTTTAGATGAGCATTGTTTGACGCACAAGGCAAATTTGTGTAGTAGTCTTGAAAGATTCATCTACGAACTTTTTCAAAAATTGTAACTGCTCAAACTTCAGTTTGGGCAAAGGAATTAGGTCAGCATAAAGTTGTTGTGGTGCTGAATATATAGCTATTTTTATTCGATTTGTATGCGTTGATATGTTTAAAAACATGAAATATGGACTTGGATCGGTCTTGGACCGTGAATTCACGTGGACTTAGATCGCTTTTCCAAAGTATTAATATTTTAATCGCTGATTATAGTGGACTTAGATAATTATTTCAGTGTTACATTATTCCTATTTTGGAACGGACACTTCATGAGCATAAGATGGCAGTGTTATCTCAATTTCCATTTTTTTGGACTTAGTCCGTTTTTCCCGTGTAGTCTTCATTTGCATGGGATTTCCTATGTTCAGGGTTTAGGTCGGCGAAGCTACAGACTGTATAAAATGCCAATATCTCATTTTATACTAATTAGTACTAATTACTTATACCTAGTACCTCGTATTTTAAAAGAGATAGTAGAAAACATAACTTTTATCTATCACTCCAATACCGAATGGATTAGCCTTGCAATCTCGCATAGGTTTGCTCGCTTTAGAACTATCTTATGACTTCAGTCTTCATACATATTCATTTAGCGTAACAAATTATTTACATGAAGGAAATCTCTTCTATCATTCGCAGACAAACGGTTTTACTGCCACACAGTAGTTATTCTGTCGCGTTTCAATAATGTAAACTCACTATGCCATAAACAGTTTGATCGCCGTGCACTGAATGGCAAAAGTGACAACTTTTTCTGCGGTATTTTGCATATTTTCCCAGTTTAATAGTAGCGCTTTGACTCGTTTCATAAATTATGATGCACCGGCAGCAAAGAGATCTGGAGATTTTAGAAATGAAAAGGCTGATTAAGCCAAAGATTTTACGTGCAAAATTACTTCAACCGCTATTGTAAGTAGCGTATATTTATATCTATTTTGTACTTAATATTTCCACATTATATTAAATAAGTAAACAAATCTATAATACCATTCAATATTAGGGTTTGCTAAATATATGCCTAACAAGTCTAAACAAAGAACATACTAATACTAAAATTACTAAATATACCTTTGTGGCGGATTAATCTAATATACAGGGTGGCAATTTGAAAACGAACAGTATTTAATATTGCCTCTACCGATGATAGTATGAAAATTTGGCGAAACACGTCAATTTATATATCAAGAGGGACAATTTTCGAGGCATTTGTTGTCGTGTTACTTTCAACCCCTTGACCCCCAGGGCACCTACCCCTAAAATTTTAAATAGCAACCCCTATTTCTTTTACCATATTTGTGTTTCTTATAGAATTCTATATAAATTGCATTATTTTTTTGAACCACAGGGCACCCCTATCCCAGCATCCTTCAGGCAGAAATCTACGCTGTCGAAAAAAATAAAATTTGTCCCGAAAGTTTATACAGGGTGAGACAAAATTAATACTGAACGTTGGCCACTTTTAAAGGCAAGTTACTCCTTTATTTTAAATGGAACACCCAGTATATTATACCGGTATTCAATGGAGAATTCATATATAATTAAAATACTATTGGTTGCTTACCCCTCAGACAAAGATTTTACTAGACATTTCCGTTTTTATGATTTTGCCTCAGTAGATCTTTGTAATTTCATAAAATCTAGGTAGTTGTGACAGACCTTGTTAACTTAACCAAAGTTAAAGGATATAGAGTAAAATACTCAACGGTACTAAAAAGATACACGTTTAAAACATATTTTCATTATTACAGAACTAAAACTAGATATAGCCATATAATTATGACACAAAAATCAAATACCCAATATGTTTCCTTTTCTGTTCACTGCATAAAATGATTCTATTTTTAAAAGGCCTTTTCATGTTAAAAGGCATACGTGAAGTTCTACTTCGAACAGCAGTCACAATCATTTCTCTCATGTTGTCAACAATATTTGGTCGGGTTTTGTAAACACTGTCTTCAACATACCCCAGTAAAAAAAGTCAAGACTGGATAAATTAGGAATATTTAAGTATTCTATTACATGATGAATGCACAATGCAGTCACCAACTAATAGAATCATATCAATTCTCTCTGATGTAGTTTCCATTTTTGGAGAATTTCTGACAATTTTTTTTATTTCAACAGACACAAAATGATAACTAGTTGTTAAAGTTGAACTAATTTCACAACTATGTTGAAGTAACGTCAGACGTATCATCAGCCACCTAGATTTTATCAAATAATAAATATCTACTGACACTAAATCATAAAAATGAAAATATCTAGGAAAATCTTTGTTTGAAGAGAAGGCAGCCACATTAGTATTTTGAAGAGACATGAATTCCCCATTGAATATCGAAATAATATACTGGGTGTTTAATTTAAAATAAAAGAGTAATTTTCTTTTAAAGGTCACCCATGTTCACTATTAATTTTATCTCACCCTGTATAAATTTTTGGGTCAAGTTTTAATTTGATTTAAAGTACAATCGTTATTTTAACTACATATTTGGATATACCGGGTAAATTCGAATTTAGGTAACTTTTATTGTAATAATAATAACACCTACCTTTATGTTTTCCTAGAATCCGAAAATCAATTAATATATAAGGTGTTCCATTACAAAAAACACAACTTTGATGTGTAACTTTTTGGGGGACACCCTGTAGAACTCTCTATATTTTTAAAAAATGCTCTAAATTAACCTACATACCTACATAATATGATCACAAAATTTCATGTCATGTTTGGAGCCTCCGCGTCGTATGAGAGGCGCCACCCTGCATATAGGTAGCGGCGTTGATTGAAAGAATATAATAATAAATTGATTGATTAATTTATTATTATATTATATTTGTTTATTATTATATTCTACGTATTTCTTCAATCAACGGTAGCCATCTTTGAAATATATTGCTGTTTATTTAAATGTGTTTTGTAGTAAATTGGTCATACTTCAATATTGTCTCTGCACTTCTGAAATTCCTTACATAGACACAAATCTAGTAGACGTACTTTTACATATCTTTGGGTATTTGTTGCAGGTCGCTGCCCAAGCTCAGCAGCCAGGACGAGGACGGGCACACCCCCCACTCCCAGTTCACTGGAGTAGCCCACTTCGAGCCCATCCCGCACGATCACGACTTTTGTGAACGTGTAGTTATTAACGTAAGTGTTTTTTATTTAAGTAAATTAACCTACCGTACCGGTTTGCAATTCAGTTATTATAATACGCCCACCTGCACAAAAAACGGGCATCTTAAAATTTTTAAGTATTTATAAAATCAAATAAAAGTCAACTGGTTATCTGTTATAAATTTAAATAAAGTTTATTAACTATTTTCGATTTTGAAAATAGCTACTAACTGTCACAAGAAAATTGCCATGGCAGTACCAGCTATCTTGATTGCCATTTTATTAAAAAATCGCTTTTTATTCGAAATCTGAGCAAGATAGGTATAGGAAACCCTAATATAGGGTTTAAAGAGCATTTAAATCTGCTTCGACTTATTTTAAAAAATACATAGTGTTGTATTTGAAATAACGAAGTTTTTAAGTAAAATAAATATTTAAAATAAACCAGCAATATTTATAAATGTATACCCCTGTATACATTTAAGGAAGCAAGACATTTTTTTAGTAAAGTTTATTTCTCTGGCTTCAAAGTCAGCACAAGAATTAACTCTGAAAAGTAATGTACAGGGTGTTAACAAACTTTTTTATTATAGCATGCATATTTAACTATCTTTAAATATATCAAAAACTAAAGCATTTAAACATATTAAACCCTTATAATAAATGTCTTATTTTATGCTCAAGAATCCAAAAATGAAATAAAATACCGGGTGTTTAATAAGAAGAAATATAACTTTGGTATGGATCTTAGTTCTGACACACCCTGTACATTTGAAAATAATTTTAAATTATGCCCCATTGCCTCTCTACATACACCCATAAAAATTTTTGTTTCTACATCTTTTCGTCTTCAATTGATGTATAATCAACCGAGGCGAATGAGGTGCGCCACCCTGTATATTTGGTTCTAGTGGGCCGATTTTGATATTTTAAGCAGTATACCTATATTAGGGTGGTCCTTAATACGGATGTATCCGAATTTCTTTGCTCCCAGGGGCTCGAATGCTCCAAATTCATAAAAAAAATCCTGAAAATTTTAGCTCTTAATATTAACTTTAAGGTAGTCCGCGTTCCAACCTAAGTTTCTCATAGAAATAACATGGGAAAAATTAATTTGTTCTTTAGAATTCCATAACTCTGCGACAAATGAATCAAAAGTAATTAATTGCGTTGTATTATTGTAAATTCAACGCTCTAAAAAAAGGTCTCTTATTATTTTTCGCTAAATCTATTGGCTTAAGAGTTATTCGAGCTCAAAGTTTAATTACCTATTATATAATTATTAATGTTATCAAGTATAATTATTATTAAGTAAATATTTATGATATAATATAAATCTATATCTAATATACTTGTAGCTAAATTATTGAACCTTTGGCCCGTGTTGGCTAAATTATTGGACCTTGTAACCGTGTTGGTCCATGTTTTATTATTAACGCTATATTTTATTTTTAAACGCCCAAAATTATTTACTGCGCCACATAATACATTTCTCTTGCTTTGCAGGTGAGCGGCCTACGATTCGAGACCCAGCTGCGCACGTTGAACCAGTTCCCCGACACGCTGCTGGGCGACCCGGCGCGGCGCATCCGCTACTTCGACCCGCTGCGCAACGAGTACTTCTTCGACCGGAACCGGCCCTCCTTCGATGCCATCTTGTACTACTACCAGTCGGGCGGGCGGCTGCGCCGGCCCGTCAACGTGCCCCTGGACGTCTTCAGCGAGGAGATTAAGTTCTACGAGTTGGGCGAGCCGGCCATCAGCAAGTTCAGAGAGGATGAAGGTTTTATCAAGGTAGGAATGTTGGCTATAGACTTGGTGCATTTCAACCGATTTTTTCGACTTGAAACTATAAATTGTACAGGGTGGCTCGAATTTGACGCTCATCATTGGGATTTCGGAAACCGTAAGAGATACAGGATCGGTTAAATGGAGGCGCAATTTGATGTTCAATAAAATGCCCGTATTGCATTTTTATTTTTTTTTTGCATAAAATATTCTGGTGATGGAATTTTCTGTACGAAACGTCGGCAAATATCAAAGTGACTATATATAGTGTTTTAAGAGTGATGAAAGGATTTAATTAAATTGAAAAAAAAAATCAGGTCCGTATTTAAAAAAATTAAGTTGATGATGGTCGCCAGAAGCCAAAACTTCAGAGTCAATATTTAATCACACACAGTTATAGAGCAGAAAAAATGGCCATGAAAATGTGTTTTTCATTTTTTTTCAAAACAAAATTGAAAATTCCGGGTTTTTTTTCGAATATATTCGGAAGTATTCGGAATTTTTCAAAATGCAATACGGCATTTTATTGAGCATCAGATTGCGCAACTTTGCCTGCATTTAACCTATCCAGTATCTCTTACGGTTTCCGAAATCCCAATGATGAGCGTCGAATTCGAGCCACCCTGTACAGGGTGCATGGGTGAAATTGGACGCTTTTAAAGACAACCACCCTTTTCTCTAAGAGATAGACGAAAACTAATATCGATGTCTGGAGCTCAATTTTTGCCAAAAACATGATCGTGAAAACCGCACATCGATATCTTTGATTTTTTTATATGGGACACCCTGTATATTTTTAATTAATTTAAAATTACTTTTCCCAAAATATAGCATACCTGATATTTTGCTCGATTCCTCTTCGAATTATAGAGTTTTTAAAAATGGTTAAAAAAAATAAAAAGCTTTGAACGGCGCCGGCGCCGGCTGTTGTGCAAAAAAATTCTAGCTGTGAGCAGCAATTAAAACGAAAATAATATTTACAATGAGAGATGCAGAATTTTATAATAATTTAAACTATATTTAACAAGAAAACAACACATTTAAACTATATCTAGTAACAATACAAATTTATAGCAAACCAAGCTATGAAATTTTGCTATAGGTGTTCGACATGTTTACTGTCTTCTGATACCGACAGACGGGACCGTTTTTGAACATTTCTCGCGGAAATTATTAATTCTTCACATAACCGCTAAGTACTTCTAATTCTTGTCTAGAATATACGAACAATTTAAAAATAAGAACCAAAGAAGAATCCACTAAGAATAACAGACACTAAGTCCGGTGGCCTCGACGGCCAAGGGCTGGGATCTTGGTTAGCTATTCAATTATTCTCGACATTGGCTGCAAAAATTTGCTGATAAATTCAACGTTTTGAGCTCGTCTTGCTGGAAAAATATTTTTTCGTGTTCCATTAGGCAGATCATCAATAAAGGGTCTAAAGCCTATACTAGTTAAAAGTGGCGAACTTTTAAAAATTCTGTATTTTGAAAGGGACTATAACAGAATATCAAGTGTGCTATATTTTTGGAAAGGTAAGTTTAAGTTCTTTTCACTTAATTAAAAATATACACGGTGTCCCATATAAAAAATTATTTTTTTCTGTTGATTAGTCTTAAATTATTAATTTTAAAAAAATTGTACTTAAACCATTAAATTCTACGTATAAAGGTACTTTAAAAATGCACATTTTTGAAAAACACCCCGTAACTCATAGACGGTAACAGATATCGATGTGCGGTTTTCACCATCATGTTTTTGATAAAAATTGAGTTCCAGACACCAATATTAGTTTTCGCCTATCTCCTATAGAAAAGGGCGTTCCGCTATAAAAGCGACGAATTTGACACACCCTGTACAGGTACGAAAGTTGTGCTATGAAACTCTATTTCAGGTAGTAAAAATTAAGTATACGCTGTATACGGCAGAGATATACATATGTATACCGTCTGTATACCGAGACATTGTGATATTTTAGAAAATGTATACTTACATATATTTGCATTTATTTGCATATATTTATTTTCATACTTGAAAACATAATAATTTATGTATTTTCAACTCTCCCGAAACAACATTGGGTATTGAACCCATCGGGGTATTGGACCTTTTGGTATTGACATTTGGTATTGACATTTGGTATTGAACCCATTGAACAGACATCGGGTATTGAACCGATAAATGTGTTTTATACAGAGCGATCTGCAAGGAAATACGTACGTGCTCGTAGTAAAGTGTAATGTCCAAAAACAATTAAAAACAATAGTTAATATGTGTTATTGTGTTGTCCAGTTTAACAAATTTTAACTCTGTAAGAATCTACGTTCAAGAGGCTTGAAAAAGACATATACTGTCGAAACGTCGTCACAAAATAAAAAAATAATGAACAAAATCTAGAAACATCTTTGCAACCCCAACGACCTAAAGCCAAGAGTGAAAACAAAAAAAACAACATTTTATAGCTTCATAGTTTCTCACACCGATTTGATCAAAAGTAAAAATGGATTCAAGCAGTTCGACGAAACAAGTGAGTAAACAAAGTGCTCGTTACATAGTCAAAAAATTAAACAGACCCATACTATGAGAGGATAAAATATAATTTGCAATACCTATTAATGGTATACTTTTTTTAATCAACTAGTGATTAAATGTTTTATGGAGATCTTCTAAAATTAGAATTATGTACCTTTAAAAAATGTGGTTGTAAACGAAATATTATGACCCCACTATAGTCTGTCCAACGAAAAGATCCTTGACAGTGATAGATGTGTCTGTCATTTTAATTTCAAAGTAGTTTATTTTATTTTACAAAGAAATAAGTTGGTACAACTGGAACGCATAGCAGGAAATTAATATATGTATTTAAAATTTGACTGACAAGTAACTTCAAAATATTGTGAAAACTGTACAAAACTGAAAAAATGTAATCGAGTTATTTTATTTAATACAAAACGGTATGTGTTAATACAAAACAAACAAAAACAAGACACCACATACCAAAAATATAAAAAGAACTATTTTTACTTTCAAGCTTTGTGAAACTTCCAGCATTTATGATTATATTTATCAATATAATTTTTGTACAAATACAAATTTGTAATATTCCGCAGGAATAAATAAAACTATTTTATTAATAATAACACTTACCAAATTTTATACCTCACAGGTTGATTAATTAACTTTAATCTTAGTTTTTTTAAACCAGTACCTTTTGACATTATTTTTCTGCAGTACTAAAATTCATTATTTACCTATCGTGTGATGTCGATATTTTACAGCTACTCCAGTTTTTAGTATGGGTTTAGTATGGTCCTTCTACCATATTCGAGATGCACTTATCTACGACGAGATGGTATACAAACTTTATTGATAGTAACTTTATTGGTGTATCTGTTTAAGACTTTCTGCCTGGGCAGCGAGTATTAACCATAAACTCAAATAAACTGTGCTCTGGGTTCTACAGTTAATTTTCACTCTATTTTCCTCCACTTGACTTCAAAAGACACAAAACACACGTAATAACACGAATCAAAATGCATCATCTTCCAAAACGCAGGGTATTTGACACAAGTTGTCACAAAATTATAACCCATATTTGGCAAGACTTTGACAAACGTCAAAATCTAAAGGCGAGTTCATACGCATCGGCGTCTGTTTGTTGTTCATCGTTCCGTCAAACCAATAAAATTGAAATACGATCTGTCATTTTTGAAATAAACCAATAAAACTGGTAAAAAACAACAAGTGACGACGCATGACGAATTTATATTTAAACCCATCCATAGTTAACTTAAAAATTATTAGAAACTTTTTTTAGTAAAATAAATAGATTGGTATGGGACGTCATCTGCTTTTCTTCTGTCATCGTCTGTCGAAATCTTACCTGAGAAAAAAAACAGAGTATAGCAAAACCGGTGCGTAAAACTATGCTCGCTACCGTAGTTGAACTCATCGAAAAAGTTTTTTAGCTGGAAAATAATTTAGAATATGTACAAATTAGACCTTCTGAAGATATCAAAATATTTACTTCTTTATTTTTATTTTTAGAATTATTACAAATTATACTTATACTCTATCTGTGCTTACAGTTTTCACTATGAAAAAAATAAAAGTGTTTTTACATGTGATGGGATCTAATTTTATCATGGAAAATTCCATTATATAAACTGTGCAAATTTAAGGAAGATGCATAGAGAAAAACATTTTATTTGAATTAATAAACCTGGGAAAATAATGTTTAAATGGAACGTGTGTGTTTATTTCTTTAAATTTATTTTGACTTAAAGTGAGCACATCAGTGACGACTTACTTTGTATGTTTACATATCTGATGTAAAATACGTAGCGTCAATTTTTATACACCCACATTACAGCTTTCAAAATATGCGAAAAAGCAGTTTGAAAATTGCTTCCTGGAAATTCTTCATACAAATAGTAGTTTTGTTCAATGTTTCGTAAAGTTTTCACCCACCAACTTTTAAGTATTCTGTCAGATTGTTTTAGTATATATGGAAAAGGGTAAATACTTTATATTTGATGTTTTTTTTTGAAAGTTTGCATAAAATATTGCTTGTACCACGGTGTGTAGAATTATGCATATGTGTAGATTTAGCAGCTTTACGATGCTGCAATCATCGGAGAATACCGTAAACATCCGACTAAACAAGGACTAAACAAATACAAGGGTTTAAATAGCGAGTACACGAATTTCTTTTATATTATTTAAAAAGTATTAATAAGTGGAATTTGTGAAAATCCTAAAAAAAATAAAAAGTAAATACTTTGATATCATCGGAAGGTCTAATTTGTGTTATAATTTGTTATTCCAGCTAATAAAACTTCTTAGATGAGTTCATCTACGGTAGCGAGTATAGGATGTGGCTATTTGGGCTGTACTGAAATGATTTAAAGGTACATAGTTAATTCTAATTTTAGAAGATGTTCATAAAAAATTTAAGCACTAATTGATTAAAAAAAAGTATACCATTAATATTGATCATAACACATTCGTGTCAATTTGATCGGCAACCATATAGGAGAATATCTAAACAAAACAATACTATAAGTATATTATGAAAAATTCATTTTGACATTTACTATTGTGCAAATAAGTTTCAAGCATGTACAAATATGAATTTCATAACGCTATCTCGATAAATTGGCAAGTTATTTATATTCATACTTTGTATCCCTTTAGTGTAATTTTTT
The DNA here is from genome assembly GCF_002938485.1 of Sitophilus oryzae. Classification (NCBI taxonomy): domain Eukaryota; kingdom Metazoa; phylum Arthropoda; class Insecta; order Coleoptera; family Curculionidae; genus Sitophilus; species Sitophilus oryzae. Next base: position 1,511,079 of record NW_022146270.1, read on the forward strand.
ACAACTAATTTTATTTTTCTTTAAAAATTATTAATTAATTTAATAAATTTAACTGAATAATAAGACTTAACTAACTATAAAGATATTTGATTAACAATCGGACTACCATCAATTATTCTTGCTTCTACCACAAGAATCGGTTTCTATTGATTAAAAATTATGTTAGGTTTTAATTTTCAAATATATTTTTTTTCAAAATTCGGCCAATAAAATCGGTTTTAGCCATTGATTTTTTTAAATGTCAAATTTGACAGAAAATAGAAACAACGTAGGTATATCTTATTATGTGATGTATAATCTATTTTAAAGGAAAAGCGCAAATCAATTAGGTCAGAGTCAAATTTGACCTAAATCCATACACAATCCTGTGACACTATATGTATGTGATTTTTGTGTATGTTTTTTCCAGGAAGAGGAAAAACCCCTGCCAGGAAGAGAATTCCAAAGGGACGTGTGGTTACTGTTCGAATATCCAGAATCATCGCAGGCGGCTCGCGTCGTCGCCATCATCTCCGTCTTTGTCATTCTGCTGTCCATCGTCATTTTCTGTCTCGAGACGCTACCTGAGTTCAAACACTACAAAGTATTCAACACTACAACCAATGGCACAAAAATTGAGGAAGACGAGGTAAAGAAATCCACTAATTTCATATACTATAGATAGGTGGGACACTGAATAAAACAAATTAATCCGTCATTTAATCACCACCTGGTGGTTAGGAAGAAACTAATGGGGAGTTTTGGCGTAACATAATTTTAGCGTTCCATTATATATAAACGCTAACTTAAAAATGCTAACTTAAACGGTAACGTTATTCATGCGCGAAATTATTACTTGAAATATAAAAAAAAAAATATATAGACTTTTCTACAAAATTGTATGTTTTATTAGATCATTAGAAGTGTAAGATAGTCAAAAAGAAAATAAAATTATGAATGAAGTGTAGACAGATTCACCAGGGACGTGCATATGGGTTATCTCCAGAATAATTTTCTAAAAAAACATATGCCACACTGACTTTATCTCCTCTTGTTAGCAAAATTGTTTAGGCCGTTTAATGCCTATTAAAAATAAACGCAATTTTATTAATCACCAATTAATATAAAATAAAAATAAAAGTAAAAGTAATAAATTATTTATGTAATCTGTTTTATTATTAAATTTTATTCAAATTTATAACACTGCTGTTCAGTGCTATTCAAGAGTACAGCAAATTTAAGAAAAAAATAATGGCATAATGTGGATAATTACAAAAGACCTATTTTTTAAAAGTCTTAACATCTTGTAACTTTAAAACAATGCACTTCCGCACCAATGTTTATAGGAACTTTTTTTTTCATATTTTTTACGAGGAATCAATAAGCACAGGTTTTTTTTAGAGAAATGTTCCAGTGATAACCCATATGCATGTCCCTGGTGAATTTTTCGACACTTTTTTAGCATTAAAATATATCGCACTTATAGTAACTTTAACCCTCAAACTTATATTCGAATGGCTAAAAGCACTTGGAAGAAAATTATAATAAATCGAAAAAAATGAAGGCTTTTACACCCTGTAACGACGATACAAAGCAGAATCGGACCTGTGTTGATATAAGAAATAAATCTTATTTATATTTGAGGAATCTCCACACGAGAGATGGCACATGTTTTTAAAACACCCTGTATAATAACTGACTAAATTATTTTGGCTTCTAGGTGCCGGATATTACAGATCCGTTCTTCCTGATAGAAACGATATGTATAGTGTGGTTTACGTTCGAGCTGTCGGTTCGGTTTCTGGCGTGCCCGAATAAACTGCACTTTTTCCGAGACGTCATGAATTTCATCGATATCATCGCCATCATCCCTTATTTCATCACTCTGGCGACGGTGGTCGCGGAGGAAGAAGATACGTTACAACTGCCTAGAGCGCCGGTCAGTCCGCAGGTAAGTCACTTACTTATACAACTATATATCTCTTTTTCAGCCCATGTTTTACGACACACTGGAATTTGTATATGTTACGGCTAAAATGGATACTTGGCTAGTTTTTAAACTAGCCAGCTGTTTTGCAAACTGACTAAAAGCGCTGTTATTTTGAAGGAATCCGCCCATTCTTGCAAAATAGCAGTCAGTCAACGGCTAATTTACAAACTAGCTGGTTAGTTTGCAAACTATATATTCGTATTGGATAATGTCATAATTTTATATTTTTGTTTTCATATTAACCAGTTCTTTTAGTTACTTTGTATAATAATTATTTATAATTGTGGCTAATATGATAACTCCATTAGTTTTAGTCACTCAAAATAGCAAGATTCTTGGCTAGTTTACGAACCAAAATCCTTGCAATTTAAGAGTGAGATTATGCCTATATATTCTTCATGTTGAAGAGCTTAGTTGTGTTTCTGTGCTTGTACGCGTATTTATATCATTTCGCCAACTTAAGATGGGTTCAAGTAGCAAAATAAAATAAAAAAATAAATAAAAAAAGAAGAAATGATTAGTTCTAATATGGGAGCATTCAAACAGCCAAATAAAATAATAACAAAATATACATTTGCAAATAAGCAAGACGTTAAAATTGGATAATAATTTAGTTTTCAGTTTAGTAGTTAGGTTAGGTTAGGTTTATAATAATTTTAGTATTTGCAATGTACTTATTTATTCAACGGCAATGTACTTGTCTATTCATATTGAAATTATGCAATAAAATAAATCCATATCCTGAAAGTATTTATAGGTTAAAAACTCTTATTATTATACTCTCTCACTTATTTTATTTTGTCTGTATAAATGCAACTACCAAGTTCGATATAACTTATCTCTTATATTCTTATTATTTTCTACTTTTCTCATTTTATTTCTTTGGCTGTTCGAACCTACCTTTTCAATAGTTATGTCTGTGGTTATGTACAATATAGCTTTCCGCTATATATTTCGTTCTGTACTATACAGTGTGTGTTTAAAATTTGTTAAAATTTATTTTTTATAAATAATTTTTTTAAATGAAAATTAAATTTATTATAAAACAAACAAAAACAATTAAAATAAATTTTGTAAACTATATGGTAAGTATGTAAACTAGCAATTATTTTAGTAAACTGATGTAAAATCCCAATCCTAACCAGATTTTGTAAATAGTTTACATACTAACAAGTTAAAATATAAACCAGCTGCGGTTGTCTGCTATTTTGCAAGAATAGACGGATTCTTTCAAAATAACAGGACTTTTAGTTAGTTTGCAAAATAGCTGGCTAGTTTTAAAACTATCTATCCAAGTATCCATTTTAGCCGTAACATATACAGTAATACCTCGCTTTACGCGGTAGATGCGTTCCAAAGAACATTGCGTAAAGCTGAAATCGCGCAAAACGGGGTTCAACTACCTATGTATAAATCGACTTGTATACTAATAACATAACAATGGTAAAAGCTAAGGGTAAAAGTGGATGAACACATGTTTGAACACTTTCAAACACATAAAGGCGTCCGACAGGGTTGTATACTCTCACCCATCCTCTTTAATATATATGGGGAATATATTATGCGGAGAGCTCTGGAAGACTGAGATGGAGGCATCAGTGTAGGAGGAACTAAAATCAACAACTTGCGATTTGCAGACGACACAACATTAATTGCGACCAGTGAAAAAGAGATGGTTATTCTACTGTTGCGAGTGGAAAATGAATGTGCTGAGATGGGACTAACTATCAACTGCCAAAAAAAAACAAATTAATGTTCTTGGACAGAGGGAAACCCATACAAAGGTCTTTTTGGCTTAATGATATCGAAGTGGTACATGATTTTGTTTATCTTGGATCAAACATAAATGACGAAGGCAATTGTAAAATAGGCATTAGACACAGAATACAGTTAGCAAAAACTACCACAACGCGCTTTACAAGAACATGGCAGAGCAGAATAATAACAACCCAAACAAAAAAGAATTTGCTGCATACAATTGTCTTTTCAATATTTCTTTATGGAGTGGAATCCTGGACCATCAAATCATCGGAAAGGCGCATTATAGACAGCTTTGAAATGTGGTGCTACAGACGTATGCTGAGAATACCTTGGACAGCTAGAAGAATGAATCTGTCAATAATAAATGAGCTTAACATAAGCACCCGACTGTCAGCTATCTGTCTGAAATGCATCATCGAGTACTTTAGACACATTGATCGAAGACCTGCCGACAACATGGAAAAAATTATTATAACTTGTGATGTCCAAAGAAAAAGGTAGAAGTAGAGGTCGGTCTCCAACAAGATGGATCGACTAAGTCAGACAAACAACGGGTCTACCCCTACACTTAGCTATCCATCGAGCAGACGACAGATTAGCCTGGAAAAATCTTGTCAAACAAAAAGTATTCTTATAGTCACGACCCTCAGCTATGAAGAACGATTGGAGAGAGAGACATCCTACATGAATATGCACATCGTCCAAACTAGATAACTTAATTAAAAAAAAAGTAGCAATGAGGAATGCGTTAAATGGTATCCCCCAAACTAGTTATCCGGAAGTGATTAATTAATCCTTAACCCTATTTTGAAGCTGAAGAGAGGTTTAGGCGACATTTCCATTACCTCAGACTAAATTTTGACGGAAAAGTATTTTGCTTCAAGACAAGATACTGAAAGCGATAACGGGTTTATTCTGGTTTTCAAGATGTTGAGAGAAAAATAAAAAACCTACACACAAAAAATAAAGGGTCTCTGAAACTAGCATTGGCCTAAACTACAGACCTTGCAGACCTTCTTACTGGCTATCAGCTACTAACAGAGATGGTTTTATGTCCAGTTGGTCTCTACCATGTTCAGTGAAAGCAACAAGAGCCGATTCAATTTCTAGACTTAAAAACCATACCTACTAGAGTTACTGTCACTAAGAATCATACTTTTGAATGATAGTAACATTACAAAAACAAATTAAACACTATCATACAAGTTGATTGATTGGGACTAAAGGCTAGGCATGCTTTTAATGCTTAGATTGTAATTGATCGTTACTGTCTTCTTTAAAAGGGAATATCTCCGCCAAAAAAAATTAACTGAAATGATTCAAAAAACAAATTATCGAGAGAAGTTGTACGTTGATGATAAAGTTGTTTTGAAATTCCTTATTGTGTTAAACCGTTCCACAGGGCGTGTCAGACTTTTGCCAAAATAACATTTTGTTTTCCCTCGTTTAATAGACAGATGAGAACTTTAATTTTTAACATTCCAGCATTCAATTACATGCTCTTCAACACACTAATATATTTTTTCCTTAGGATAAGAGTACCAATCAAGCAATGTCGTTAGCGATATTAAGGGTAATTCGACTGGTGCGCGTCTTCCGAATATTCAAGCTCAGTCGTCACAGCAAAGGCCTTCAAATATTAGGCCGAACGCTCAAAGCGAGCATGCGCGAGCTCGGTCTCCTCATATTCTTCCTGTTCATAGGTAAGCTCACCACTAGATGTCTAGCTGTTTACCAATGTGTTTTGCTAAATACTTATAAATTTAAGATTCCCTCTAGGTGATACAAGTGAGTTTGGAAACTTTTGGTGTTACAACAGTAAAATAACACTAAGTTACCACAATACACCTTATCAATGCAAATAAACGTCTAATGAAAATAAACCAAAACGAGGCGAAGTTAGGCGAGGAAATACGAAATATCCCTCTTCACTCTTCAACCATGACTTACTTCGGGTTATTTCGCGAATACTGTAGAGGCAGTTTAAGACTTTGTGGTTTAATCATCTACTGATTATACTAACATGGTTAGCGAAATATGTGTAAAAATTTCGAAATAAAATGTGTTGGTGTATTATTGTGGTAAATTAGGTTTATTTGGTTTTCCCTATGGGTATTGTTTTCAGTTATATTCCGACTTTGGTAGGTAGTTATTACATATTTTATAAATATTGGAAAGGTACTACATGCCTACCTACATGGAGAGACGCATTTTCGAAAGAAATACGATTACAAACCATTTCTTAAAATATAACCAGAGTTAAAGGTTTTAGTAATAATAGTTTCCAGTAATAAGTAAAGGTTGAAATACTGTCAGTATATAAATTTTCTTTTAATATTATTTTTATTGTTTTAATAAGTCAAAATAAACATCTTAATCTATTAGTAGTGATAATTATTAAACATCATGACATCCGTTTTTATGAAATATGAAGACTATTTAGTAAAATAGACAGAGTTGAACCAATTTTAATTTTATTTAACATTCAATTACAATGAAGAAACCAAAAAAAATGATAATGTTAAAATTAAGATATTTATTTATTTATGTTTTATCAATATCAAGGGCGTTCTGTGGTTTAAATTCATAGACTCAATAGCCAAGAAATATATCAAACCAGTTACATATTAAATTTATAAAAAAATATTAACTGAAAGTGTTATAACTATTTTTTAAAGAAAAATGTGAGTTTTATTGAACTATATTTCCAACAACCCAAAACGCAACTTTCAAATTTAATCTATAAAAAATAAAGAAATGTGACTTTGTGCAACGATTTTTGTCATGCGGTATAATATCCTATATACAACATCAAATTACCAATTCACTTAATATACAGAACTTCTTGTATATCAATCTTACTACTACTATCAATCTTAGGCTGTTTAAATAATAATATGAGAACAAAATAATATCATTTTACACAGAATATACACAAAAACATTTTATTTTCAATTCTGGACTCACGTCCCGCTAACCATACTTGTAATAATGATACTTGTAATACTGATGAATTATACAATTATCCATTATGTTTATAATTTTTTTTTCTATTTCACTATATTGTTTTACATTTTGGAAAAAACTTAACAGTTAAAATTATATTAAAAACTGTTTATATACTGACACTTACATTTTAATGTATAAAGGGTTGTGCAACCAATAGAGGACATCACCTATAACTCGGAAAACGTTAATGACAAACTTAAAAGTAATATATAAAATGAATTTCTGTAAACTATTTTCACATTCGAAAGTTGGCCGCTAGAGGTCATAATAGCAATATAAATGCAAGGATATCGTTTATCTATTAACTTTTGCAAACTGAGGTATACTGAATATTAATTCAAATTTTAGGCAACACCCAGCATATTTTTATGATTTAGTACATCCCTTGTATATGAATTTTTATAAACAAGGGTACATCACAATATGTCCGCCCCGTTCGAAATGTGTTGCAAAAACATTGTACCAACATTCTTCAGTCACCGCTCACCAGGGTTCGGAAGTAGTTAATTAAGACGTAATTTACCTGATTAACTACGTGTAGTTTTTTTTCAAAAACTACGTCTTTTTCCGTTCATTAACTACATGAAAACTACGTTAGTAAACTATGTATTGATATTATGAATAATTTTCCTTTGTATGAGGTGTAATAGAGATAATATGATGTAAATATTATATTTAAAACCATATTTCTCCTGTTTTCTTAAATACATTATGTGTTTTTAAAGCTTCAACTTATTATAACCTCACCTAAAACCTTTGACATTTGAAAGTTACATACATAAGTTACATAAACTACACCCTCTACATAAACTACATTAACTACATGTCATGTAGTTTATGTAGTTTTTCAAAGTAACATGTAGTTTTCCGAACCCTGCCGCTCACCTACCGATAGTAACAAATAAATTGTTGAAATATCAAGCAACATATGATTTTCAGTAAAATTTCATCAATATGTTTATTGTTGATAACAATATTGTTGTAGTAACAAGTGAGTACACCTAATCTGGGTTCCAGCCTACCAAGGGATAGAAGTTAATAAAAAAGCCACCGATCTAGCTAGAAAAGTAGTGAACACTCCACTAACTGTACCAGAACCGTTCTGCTTCCCAAGTGGAAACCATCTTAAAGCGGAACTTAAGATACCTGAAAGACTCGTTCAAGTTGAATAAAATGGTTTCATTCAAAAAGGAGATATCAACATTTTTGAGTAAAAATCCTTCTCTCCCCAATTAATTTTGGAAAATAGTTTAAAGTAAAAAAAGTTTGTAATTGAAGAATTCACAAATTTTATATGTGTGCTTATATTTTCAACCTATATCTCAGAGAAAAATAAATGAAAATTATAATTTTCCTGTATTGCTGTTACACTCCTTAGCGGCCATGTTTCGAACTTCGAAATATTTTTTGATATTTCTCTTTGCCGGTTTACCTATAAATATTGTTTTCCTTAAGTTCTATCATTAACGATTCTCGAACTACAGCGACTACAGCGGACTCCCTCTGTTAGTAGCTCCCCATACACCTGTCTGGTTTGCAGACTTGACCTGCCTATTTAGTCTACCGATTAGATCTTTACACGATTCAATATTCTAGTTTAGGACTAAATTCGCCGTTTTATAGTAGTTTTTATACAGCGTGCTACAAATTCGAGGTACGAGCATTAATTTAAAAAGCAAATTACATTGGGGCAAAGATGCACTTTGGGATGTTCGCCATCAAAAAAGTTTTAAAAATTTCAAGGATTGCTGAGTTTTTGGGAAAAAATGGATTTTTTTGAAAATCGATTTTATTTTTTCCTGTTGTTACTTTTTAGAAAATCAAAAAACTAATTGCACATTCTCATAGCCACTTTATTAGGGCTATCTGATAGTATTTTTAGATTTTCAAATTAGGTGATAATTTGTGAGATACAGAGGCAAACATATTTTTTTTTAATACGGACCTGCATTTTTTATTTCAGATTTTGAAAGAACTCGGTCTCCTGAGTACAATGATATGTCACATTTAATTTTTTTTTCTGTTTCGGACATTTATTTAAGACAATTTATTTAAGCTAATTTCAAGTCCGGCTCTGTTTTTTTTTTAAATAATTAATCTATTCGTCGTTACAATATTGATAAGCTTTCAAACTTAAAAAAACGTGGAGTAAAACATTGAGTACGGAAAACCAAATGCAATAAAATAATATAAATATAATATAAACAATCAAATAATTTCCCCGGAAGATGGATTGGAAATGGTAGAGCAGTATAATGGCCAGCGAGGTTCCTGGACCTGTCGCCAAGGGGCGGGAGAGGGGAGGTACATTACTTGACGTCATTTGTAAAAGTGAAATCAATACATCTCAATATTTAAATAAATAGTACAAAATGCATTCGGAAGTATAAGAAGAATGTTCAAACAGCTATAAATAAAATTGAACTATAAATAAATTTGTGCAATAGCGAGGGTGGTAACCCTTTCGAACATGTAGAGCATTAGCAACTAGTTTGTAGAAGTTGATTTATTTATAATACCTACGATTAATATTATGCATATTATTAGATCGCACACTGAGATTTCCAATTCACAATAAAAAAAAGTAATATTTTTAAATTGCTGACCTGCTATATAATCAGAGTAAATAATTTAAAAAAACAGAGTCGGACTTGTAATTATTTTAATTAATAATTAAATAGTTTTGTTGTTGTTAAGGTACCCAAAACAAAAAAAGTATAAAATGTGGCATATCATTGTACTCAGGAGACCGAGTTCTTTCAAAATCTGAAATAAAAAATGCAGGTCCGTATTTAAAAAAATTAAGTTGCCATCTGTATCTCACAAATTATCAACTAATTTGAATATCTAAAAATACTATCAGATAGCTCTAATAAATTGGCTATGAGAACGGGCAATTAGTTTTTTGATTTTATAAAAATTAACGACAAGAAAAAATAAAATTGATTTTCAAAAAAATCCGTTTTTTCCATAAAAACTCAGCAATCCTTGAATTTTTTAAAACTTTATTGATGGCATTTTGGTGAACATTCCAAAGCGTAACTTTGCCCCAATTTAACCATGTCCGTATCTATTACGGTTACCGAGATACCAATGCTCGTACCTCGAATTTGTAGCCCATAATACATTACGCTAGTCGCTTAGAAAGAAAGAGCTTTACAAGTCCACCGACGTTATCCTTTGTTCGTGTTTTTAGACCAATGTAATTACAGAGATCAAGGTTGCGGATATAGCCTGTGACAAGCTTGATTCGCCTACGGCTTGGCTTGTTACAGTCTTGGTCCACCTCAAGTTATTACCCGCAGTCCAAATCTTCTGGTGTATGGAGGGCTATTGGTTAACCTTGTCAAAATATTGTACTAATAAAATAATGCTTTCGTCTACTCTCCAACGAACGTCTACTTGCGTACCACCCGCCGTTTTGCGTTGTAGGCGTAGTCCTGTTTTCGAGCATTGTGTACTTTGCCGAGGCAGGTCTCGAGAGGACCACCTTCAAATCTATTCCGGATGCCTTTTGGTGGGCCGTCGTTACCATGACGACTGTGGGCTATGGAGATATGAGGTAGAGAGCAAGAGAAAATGTGTACCCCTGTCATTTGTACCACTATTTGTCTGTAAATAGTGATTGATGGTCTCGGACAAACTTACGAAAACACCGACTTTAATTGAGCTCGTCGTTTATCTTGAAGTAGTGCTAGTCAGAATTAATGTAATAATTATTCAACAAAAATTGGTTACTTGTCTAGTTTAGTTCAGTTATTAGAGTTATCTTTTGGATCTGTTTCAATTTTAGATATTTTAATACACTAATTTGACTTTAAATTTATATTTTCTGTTTGTTTATAAATTTGATTCCGATACCATCAAGTATGTTAACGTGTTTCAAACATTAATACATATAATCAAATTTAACAGTACTAATTACTTACTCTGGTTTTAAATACATAATTAAAATAATTACCATAATTAAAAACGAGATTTGGTATGTTACCATGGTACAAAGAATACAAGGTATGATATTGCGCAGGTTGGTCGCTACGTCACAGGTGATAACAGGCGCTATTGGTCAGTACGCTCCGCGCGCCAGTTCAAATCGTCAAGATATTGTTATAAACCTGTTTTTTTGTTTATATACCGTCATTGAATTATCGCTAAGCAAGTTACTGTGGAGCAGTGCGTAAGGAGTCGGGCTAGGAAGCGAGAGACCGGAGTTCGAATCTCGGCCGGGACATAACTTTTTATTTATTTTTTTAAATACTGTTGTATTCTATAGTTTATTTTTGTAGTATAAAAAAAAGAACTATTTATTCTGTGATTTTTTAATCTCCGGTATTAATATAAATTGATTGTTGGTACAATACCTCATTTAATATAAAATAATATTCTACTTTTTGAAATGTATCGGGCCCTAATTGTACCTAAAAGTAAAATATATTTTTACTGATATACCATATTGTAAACTATTTAATATTTCAGTCACTTAAAAAGTTAATTTGCATTGAATAATTGCCTACCATTAAAGTAAATTTGAGCTATATAATCCTTGATGGGCATCTTCCTCTAAATTTTGGGTTTCGTTCAACCGATTTATTCTCAAAACCTGAAACATCTACATATAAAAAGAAGCACAGGTCACTAATTATAATAAACCTCACCCTTGGAATTACTTCCACTAATTATAATAAACTTCACCCTTGGAATTACTTCTATCACAATTACAATACATTCATCTGCATTGGCATTTTCTACTGTTCAATGGGAAACAATAAACTTTCCAACATTTTTTAAATGATGTAACAATTCCTTTTGTGGTTACTTTTCCATAGATATCCTCATCTCTGTCCTCATGTGAATTCAGAGGCAATGAACAAGAAAATTATTTACCATAAACATCGCAAACTAAAAACCTAATAAACAATTTTATACCGAATATAGAAATAAATTTAGTATTCTTACCTATTATCGACCAAATCCATGTTAATAGGTAATTATTATTTTTAAATATATTTTTGGAACTGCTGGTTTTAGTAATTATTAAATTAAACGAACTAAAAAGTCTTAAAAATAAACAATTCTTAACCATAACCCCAAAAAATGCAGATCTCCTGTCAACTTTCTTTATTTTTTATTTATTCATTATTTTCATAGTGACGTCACAGGTGGTATGCGCGAACTGAACGAAATTGGAGCCGCTATCGATCATACCTTGTATTCTTTGTACCATGGTATGTTACTATAACATAAACTAGGATTGATTGACGTATTCAATTGTTTTTGTTCACTTCCTGTTTCACCGGAAATAACTACAACTTTTGTATTTTTCTACTTTATTCGGTAGAAAATGACACTGAATAAAATAACACATATGTCAACTTTTGACATTTTCGTGTATGTTTTATTTGAGGTTGTAATATGCGGTTCATAATGACAATTTAAGTCGAACTACCAAGTGTGTGGTACCAAATTATTCGTAAAAAAATACTTTTGCAAAATATGCTAATGAGCCACCCTTGTTCCATTTGAACAAATTGAGATATGACTAAAAATACGATTTAGGCATCTTCTAACGTGCCAAGACCAGACACGAAAAACATTAGAAGATCAAATCTATTTTTGCAAGGCTCTTGTATTAAAAATTAGTGTTTTTGACACAGGCATGGTACTGTAGATTGAAATTTAAAATACGATTTTGTTTTAAGCTAAAATATCAAAAGTTGACATATAGTATGTCATTCTATTCAGAGTGTCATTTTCTATTGAATAAAGTAAAAATATACAGAAAGTGCCATTAAAAAATCAAAAGTTGTAGTCATTTCCGGTTAAACAGGAAGTAATCAAAACAATTGAATACGTCAAACAATCCAAATTTATACTAACATACAAAATCTCATTTTTTTATCTGAAAAAATTAAAAAGTTATAAGAGTGAGCCACTTTTGAGACGCACCCGGTGTGATACCATGATTACACTATAGTAATAGCTTGTTAATTATGGCATGGATTTGTCTATACAGGGTGACCCAGGCATCCGAAAAAGCTCCATATTAGATTTTGGTTTGTGATTTTCATTTTAATTTTTTTATGTACTGTATGAGCAATGATAATGCACATTTTGAAAATATTTTTATCAACATAGAGGGGGATTCAAACATATTTTGAAACTAAAGTTGTGTATTTTTAAATAGAATGCTATATATTTTTTCAATGCCCAATGGCTTTGTCATTAAATCTCAATTACAAAAATACCATAATGTCATGTTTTTAAAATACATATAACCTTTTTTAAAACTAAATTTCTAAATTTACTGTTTACTTAAAGCCCTCTCAAAAACATCAAGTATCCATATTCACGGAATTAAAACGAAGGTTTAATAGTATGAGCATTTTGGATTATACAAAGTAGAGAAGAAAGCTGTATGTATTATCATTATTAGAAGAAGAAAATCCTAATGTTCCCTCTTCAGAAATATCGTCTAAAACCAAACGTTCCTAAGAGTAGTGTTAATAGAACTATAAAAACACATAAGGTTCGTTCCAACCGGACAGAGAACCGATCCTGGGACGGTAATTTCTAGTCGCCCACTTATTGTTTGAAAAGTTTTGATCGTCAAGATTAACAAATGAATTGACTGATAGAAAATCACCGTTCTAGGACGGTTCTCTCGTCCGGTTGGAACAAACCTATAAATTACGTCCTTGTCAATTGGAAATTGGAACTGCATTAAAAAAATCTAAATGTCTTTATCAATAAAATGAATGTGGCAATGCATATTATGCTTAATACAGTTCATGAAAATATGAGCGTTTAACTATAAACTTGTTAAAAAAATTAAATATAAATCACAAACCAATAACCTAAAACAGAGCAAGTCTGGGTTCCCCTGTACACAGTTTTTAAGTTACTAAAATAGTGTTAGTCATATATCTGTGTGTTCGGTTATAAAGATATTGAAAAATAACATTCTACTTTTTTTATTTATTGATTCTTTAAGCATTTTCCGATAAGTCACAGTTAGAATTTCATATCCAATTAGAAAGTAATGTGACAATGTTTACTTTGACTAACGCGACATGTCAAACTTCATTACAAATTTTATATTTATAATATCGCGTTTTTCTTTCCACCGCCGCCTATTGCGATTTTTACAAATTATTGACGTTTCAAAGCCATTACGTACCTATAGCTTGTTGCACATCGTTCGAAATGCAATTAATTTATTATAATTTAGATGTGTAAAAATCTAATATGGCGCCTATAAGAAAAAATAAAGTTGGTTATAGGGGCCAAAAGATGAAACGTTGGATGACAAATCTGAAAACACTGTTGTCTACCTGAAAATAAGTGGCAATGAAAATGTGCCTTTAATTTTGCGAAACTTATCAAATAACGTCAGAAAAAAATAAAACCGAAATCTTCAATTATCGGTTTTTCTCGAATATCTCCGGATCTACTCGGAATTTTAAAAACTTTTCTAAACGGCATCGGCATATATTAAGCACATTAATGCACAACTTTGCCCTAATACATGGTGGTCCCAGAAATAAGTGCAAGTATTTTAACTGGTAGTATAGTTCAACCCCAGAAACACGTCTATGAGGTTTTTTTCGCGAAATTTTTTTTAGTTTTTGGTTAAAAAACATAATTTCTTGATAATATGGCAACATAGGTATTAGATTAAATTTACAAGAAAAAAAATCCAGAAAAGATCCAGTGGTTCTCAAAATTTTAGCAAAAAATATTTTTTTTAAAAATTTATTCGGTTATTTTGGACTTATTTGAAAAACGATAAAGAGAAAATATGTTTCTTTTATCGAGATCTACCATCCCTTAAAATACTTGCACTTATTTCTGGGACACCCTGTATAACCATCCTCGTACCTCTTATAATTTTTATTTATAAAGAGCCCAAGGTGGGGGCTCCGAATTTGAATTTCCCTGTATAGTAGGTAGAAGTGGGCAAATATTGAACGAGTCGTTCATTTGAACGAGTATTAAAAATGAATCGTGAAATTCGATTCACTGCTTAGAAAACGGTTCGTTCAATTGAATCGTAGCCAGCACGGATCCATAACATTTGAACGATGAGCCGTAAAAAAGAGTCGTGATAATTGAATCACTGCTTACAATACGGTTCGTTCAATTGAATCGTGGCCAGCACGGATCTGTAAGATTTGAACGATGAGCCGTAAAAAAAATCGTGAGAATTGAATCGGGTCACAATGCGATCGTTCGTTTAAAACATCGTGAGAATTGATTCATTGCTTACAATATTCATTGCTTACAATATTCATTGCTTACAATATTCATTGCTTACAATACGGTTCGTTCAATTGAATCGTGGCCAACACGGAGCCGTAAAAAAGAGTCGTGAGAATTGAATCGGATCACAATGTGATTGTTCGTTTAAAGAGTCGTGAGAATTGATTCATTGTTTACAATACGGTTCGTTCAATTGAATCGTGGCCAACACGGAGCCGTAAAAAAGAGTCGTGAGAATTGAATCGGATCACAATGTGATCGTTCGTTTAAAGAGTCGTGAGAATTGATTCATTGCTTACAATACGGTTCATTCAATTGAATCGTGGCCAACACGGAGCCGTAAAAAAAACTCGTGAGAATTGAATCGGATCACAATGCGATCGTTCGGTTCAAGAGTCGTGAGAATTGATTCACTGCTTACAATACGGTTCGTTCAATTGAATCGTGGCCAACACGGAGCCGTAAAAAAGAGTCGTGAGAATTGAATCGGATCACAATGTGACCGTTCGTTTAAAGAGTCGTCAGAATTGATTCATTGCTTACAATACGGTTCGTTCAATTAAATCGTGGCCAGCACGGATCCATAAGATTTGAACGATGAGCCGTAAAAAAGAGTCGTGAGAATTGAATCGCCTCACAATGCGATCGTTCGTTTCTACGGCGCGGCGCACAGTAGTTCCCTCCCTTATAAAAATTTGGCCAAAACTCAATATATCGAAAAAAATTATTTTGATCATATATGATCAAATATTTTATAATCTATATTTAAAAACATGAAAGGTTTGTTATAAAAATATATTTTGGAAAAATGCACTTTAGAGCACCTATGTAATAACATTTTATATACAATAGTCTAAAAAAGCATTTAACTATTTTTGTATCGACAATGAATAAATTACTCGCTTAGTGTTTTCAAAATAATATAAAATAGTGCATATTATAATTAGACTATACTGCACGTATACTTTCCTCATATAATATCAGTTTTTGATAAATAAAATGAAAAAAAGATAATACTAACCATTTCAAAATATCAAAATATATTGTACCTTTGAAATATATTTTTATACATAACTAAATCAAGGATATCGAAGCTGAACTAAGTGATTGTTTTTAACTTAAATGAAACTTCATAATGTCTTTTTTAAGAACCATGTCAAATTAGCTGCTAATATCTGCTATTCAGCATAAATTGTCTTCGTAAACAAAAGTTTTATATAAATGTTGCATGGCTAAGAAATGTGCATTTAAAAAATTGAAATAGAGTATTTTAAATATTACATTGTTAGCCACGCCATAAAAAAATAACCGGCACACATTAATGTGAGTTTTTCTTCACAAATTTATTCTCGTTTCTTTGGTGTTAAGAAAATATTGGTAAAGTTCAGGGTATTAACATAGTATAGTACTAGATATTAACAAATATAAATTAACTTCAGGTTTTAACCAATTTTCGGATATATGTAGGTACCTACTATTATTAACCAAAATTTTAATAAAGAAGAAATAGCATGGCAACACCGCATAGTTTTCCAAATAAAAATAGTGTCCTATATGCACAATTTTATGCTGAATCGAATTATGTACAGAAAAATGGGAGCTGTGATTTAAAAAAGACAACGCTTTATCATTACTTTTTTTGATACCCTGTATATAACAAAATATTTTTAGGATATGCACTGTTATAAACCATGCAAATATCTATATAATACTTTTTTTCATATTTTCGTCTACAACGATGATATTGGACTTTCTCACACTAATAGGCCACTCTGTATCTATCTATTTATTAGCTTATGAACTATATACCGGTTATGTTCTAACCATTCTTCAATCTGTTTTTTTTTTCAATTTTTGTTAAATACCTTTATAAAGTAATACCCTTGTAATTATTGGTAAATAATAACACTTTTAAATTCTAATGAACCATCATCATTGAAAACGCCTAATGATAAAGAACTTTTTTTATATGTTAGGCAACTCCAAACGCCTAAATATTTATAGATTTACTAAAAAATATTAACTGATACATTCATTTTCACTGATATAATAAAATACAGGTTTTGGCCACGTACGTCCATAAGAGCGAACCAGTGTGCGGCGCGGCGGTGATATAGGATAGAGTCAGGCACCAATATTTAGACTTGAACAAAAGCCCTAAACAAACATCATGGGCATAAAATGCAAACGATAAGAACATTATTTACAATAAAAAAACTTATTTATACTGTGCTTAGTACGGGAGTATCTGTAAGGTATTTAATTTTCACGTTAATATTTTTGTTAAAATAATATTACCGACTATAAACCATTAAATGTCGGACTAAAAGACGAAATCGTGTTTTTTGCAACTCCAAATAAGAGTATATCTGAATTGGATTGATAATTTAATATTATTGGTAATATAATCAATCCAATTACGCCAGTGTCATAAAGTGTTGAAAAACAAATGAAAGAACTGTATGTCTCTTTTTGTGGTCCCTTAAGCAATTGTCCGGGCAAATTATCGCCGGTAGTGCCAGTTACGATTCTTGTTTTTATGAAACGTAAATTGTGCATGTGGTTCGTTCAAATGAACGAATCGTAGGAGTAGATTCAATATGAGAAATTGAATCGTGCGATTCGATTCACTAAAAAGAAAAAGAATCGTAATGCCCATCACTAATATTAGGTCTTGGGAAGTATCTAAACAAAACTGAGCTAAACTTGTACCAGTGAAATTAAAAATGAGACTGCCGATGCGCTCCTTCGAGTGTAATGACGTAGCAGCACTGTTGTTTTCCACCGACTTTGTCCGGGACCGGTGCTAGATGTGGCCTTGGTTGGTTGCAGGTGTCGTTCTGTTCTCGTCGGCCGTGTACTTTGCCGAGGCCGGCAGCGAGAACTCCTTCTTCAAGTCCATCCCGGACGCGTTCTGGTGGGCCGTCGTCACCATGACGACCGTCGGCTACGGCGACATGACGTATGAAGTACACACCTGATTAAGATTTAGTTGCCTTCCACCGTAGCTAACGACTAATTTTACATATATGTCATTTTACTTTGGTTTACTCGAAACTTACACACCGTCCCAAGTAGCAATTGCTCTAACCATAACACAGGTCTACAATAATTTTGGTGCCACCAAAACTATAACAAAATGAAAATAAACAATTTTAAATTAATTAATGAGATTATTCTACAAGTTAAAAGCTAATTTTTTTTTAATTTTCTACGCTGAAAGTCCTAAAAAGGCGGGATGAGACGATCAAAGGTACTTAGACCAAGCACACTTGGATGCTGCCATATAACTGTACTTATAATAATGCTGCACGCGTCTCACTTGTACGCTGCTTGTATAGTATTGACTTTTTGATCAAAATCGAGTTGTAAGGTGTTTTAAGATCAAAGTTGCATCAAAGGTAGGCTGGCGTCCAACTTATTTGGATGCTACGAAGCCGTCCAATTCAACTTTGATAAAACATTTGATACCATCTAAACAGCGTAGAAGTGAACATCTATATAGATATAATTATATGAAAGCATCTGGTTGACTTGATCCAAGGCTTTAGGACCCATTCCCATATTTAAGTAACTGTGTAGATAATAGATTTTTAAAGCTCATTAACAGGTCTAAAACTAATTCCTCGTAATTTTCAACCTTCTTATCTGCTTAAATTTTTCACAATGGCAAAAAAATAAAATAATGTGATGAAATATTTTTTTTTTGTAAATTTTGGCAATTAAGTAACATTTTTCATACTCCTTTGACGTATTGAAATATGTTCCGCTTCATAACTAGTATATACGAAATATCTTTATTTTCACAACATACACAATTGAAAAAATATAGGAAAAAGGTAATATCTCTTTATAAAAGGCATAGTTTCAGGTATAAAAGTTTACTACATAGTTACTATTAAATATATCGATATATAACTATTTTTGATAAATACCTATAGTTATGAACCTGCACGTAGTTTCACTGTTTTCGCCCCTCTACATGACTTCTTGGGGATTAGTTAATCAAATTATTAGATGGAATTATCACCACCAATTTTTTTTGTAGACCTGTATAATTATTGTGAAATCGATCAGAAAGAAATAACCTTTGAATAAATTAAGATTAAGGAAGTAGTAGATTTCTTCAAAAAAGTCCTGTTGGTCTTTCGCCATATGCACTGTAAGAAAATCTACAAAATAAAATAGTAATAAAAAATAATAATATACAGAAAGTAAGGCTTTTTGGTTGTACCTCCTTAAGTAAACTAAAAGAAGTCACATTCAAAGTAATTCTAATTGTTATCAGGTATTATAGTAATTGTTAATTTTGAAGTTTAACTCGATGTCATAATGTCATTTTAACAGAACGTCAACGGTTTTTGTAGACGTATCTGTTAAAAAAAAGTAAAGCGTTCTTAAATAGTTGTATTTAGATATTTTAAATATCTTTTTTCTTTGTTCTTTGTGTTTTTTTGCTTTCGACGACAGGAAGAGATATACTTCCCGGAACGTTAAGCATATTTTGTCCATTAGGCAAATGTGTTTATTAGTAAATTACTGCTGACAAGTTGACCTCCGTTGAATTAACGCAAAAATGTTTACAAAAAGTAACTATTTTATTTTGTAGATTTTTTACAGTGCAAATGGTGAAATACCCATAGGACTTTTTTTTGAGACACAGAGGTATAGACATTTTTTAGTACAATATTGTTCGGCGATCGTTCAAACTCACGTCATATATTGTCGAACTCCCTCTTTCACTTGGTAACCAGATGATGCAGATTAGTTACAGCGCGGCATTTCGTAAATTACTGCACTTTGTTTTTACTAAATCATTGTTATTTGATTTGGTGTTATAATTTTATTGACGGGCATCGGTTAATGTCAAAACTAAAATTTGATTAGGGCGTCAAACAGTTTTTAATTCTGACTTTTTGAATTTTAATTTAAAATTGATTTTTTTTATTGTATAGAATCTCAATTTCATCAAATTTTTCATCAGTTTATTTTTAAAATAAGCACGATTTGCCTGAAAAAAACGGTATATGCGCCCAAAAATATAAATTTAAAGATAATCAAAATGAATAAATGCCTAGCATACCTACATGAATTTAATAAAAACGGAACTCACTCAATTATTAATTTCAGAACGTACTTAAAATTTTCTAAACAATATGAACTGATCTCAGACACACCCGAAAACGCATATTTAACAAATAATGACGATGTAACATTGAACGATCGCTAAACACACAGTATTAAACATTTGAATTTGATTTGAATTGTGTCAGGACTTTAATTAACAGTTAACATTATCGAAAAAAAAAATAGTTGGGTATGTAGAGTACGGTAGTTCTCGGTCAAAAATCGAGGGAAATAATGGAATAAATTTTCACTGGTAGGTGACTATACTAAGGGCTGGCAAAGGTTAGTCTTGGGTCGAGATATCCGTATGTATGAAGAATACAATGCGTTTATAATGTACTGAACAAAGAGAGAACAGTAAACACGTTGCCAAATGTATGAAATAAACCGAGCAACTGTGCACATTGCTAAGAGTCGTGGAAGGGGATATAGCAGATTTGTCGCAGTCAACCGGTCGACCCAATCATCTATCTTTATCAGTATCTGTGATCAGTACTTAAAATTCTAGGGAGAGGTATACATCATGCATTCAGCTTCTGGATTTCATTACATCTCGTGATACATTATTTGTTTATTTTGATTAACGAGTCGTTGTAATTTTCCCTACAGCTTGAAAATTTTTAAATGCAAGTTAGAGACACTTGCATTTTTGGTAAAAATAAGCGGAATTGAGTTGGTGATCGACAGTGGTCGCGCTATTAGAACTCTGAATTCAAAAATCGATATCTCGAAATCTATTAGAAATAATAGATAAGAATTTTCTGCTTATATGTATAATTACTTATTAGTGAAAGTTATTCCATCTATTCATATTTTTAATTTGAAAACGATCACATGCTGCACAAATAACTATTTTTGAAAAGTCTTTCTAAGATTAACAATAATTTCACTTAGTAATTTACCTACGTCCTGACACAATGTCTTTCCATATTCATACACATTGTAGAAAACCAATTATTTAATAAATAAAAAATAATAAAACTTAAAGAGAGAAAATTAATGTATGATATAAAAGTAGTACATTCTTCCTTCCTTACTTTTTTTATTCAATGCAAAATCTAAATATTTTTTAAGAATCTTATTTCAACTAAAATAGTTCATTCCATATTCGTGTATGTTGTATATATTATATTATCTTTGGTCGTAGATCATTTAAAATCAGATTAGTTTCAAATTAATTATAAACCGTTGCCAATAATGCTTATATACTTAAATAATACTTATACGCCTTTAATACTTATATTTCATCCATGTAAATTTAAATTCATGACACCCACTAAATACACTAAAATATATGTTAATATTGTGTCAAAGGACATCGTATGCATATATGTTAAAAAGTTCTTAAAAACAAATTATCTGACACTTTAGAAGGCTATATCAACAATTATATAAATAATAACAAATAAGTTTAAAACATCTTTAAGACGTTAAAATTTAAACACCAATTCGTGTTTAAATGAAGGAAAGTTACAAGCCTTGTTATTAATTAAAAAGCAAACCTAAAAAGGGCCTATACAGAGTCAGTCTTAAATAAATACAAATATTTTCAGGGCTGGTAGATCCCGATAAAAGAAAAAATATATTTTCTCTTTACCGTTTCTCAAATAAGTCCAAACTATCCGAGTTATTTTACTTTGAAATTTAAAAAAAATATATTTTTTGCTAAAATTTTAAGAACCACTGGATCTTGTCTGGATTTTCTTTTTTAATTTAATCTACTTCCTATGTTGCCATATTATCAATAAATTATGTTTTTTAACTAAAAACTAAAAAATTTCTAATTTTTTTTCAAAAAATTCCAAATTTTCAATTTTTTTTTCACGAAATAAACCATAATCGTGTTTTTGGACTGCTCCTAAAAATATTTGCACTTATTTAAAACTCACTCTGTATATTTTAATATTTCGTACGTTTGTTCTAGTGACAACACTCTTAAAAATTAACTTGACAATTTTAAACCCTTTTAATTGATACATTAACCAATGTAATATATACAATATATATATATATATATATATAGATATATTTATTATTCTAAAAGCTGATTACAAATAAGCAATTCGCTACAAGGACTAACTCAAAGATACTATAACGATTTTCATCTGTATACTATATTGAAACTTTCACTTATATGTTTTAAAAATTAAATATTAAGAAAATTTGATCACTTTTTAAATGGGTTAGACAAAGATCAATCAAATTAAGTTAATTAAATATTATTCAAAAATAACTGGCGTAGCGTTCGGCTAATTATAATTTTAACTGGCAAAACTTTGTAAATTTATATAATTAATAGAATAAATCCTATTTAATCATGTTTCATACCTATTTATTTCGCAATATGTATACAGGATAATGGTGAAAAAAATTAGTTTTATTAAATAAAAATTGTATGGAAATCGTTTGTCGATAAATAATTTATTTGACATTTTGAATCCAGTCTTTTAAATATCATAGAAAAAAATTCGATACTGAAGTTTTTTTTTAATTTTTTAAGTGAACTTTTTATTAAAAATAATTATATCCTGACATACACTATTCGAGTTTAAATTACAAAAAGTGAAAGTTTCTTTAGTACAGACGTGTTAATTATACATAAATTATTTCGTACAACTAATTGTGTTTGAGAATAACAATCGCTTCACAATGTTTTTGTATATGATAACCATATTATACTAAATATCTATTGCTTCTGCTTACTGTAATGTGTTAATTTGTGTACCAAATTATTTTTAGTAATTTTAAATCTAATTATGATTTAGAAATTAACAAGAATTTTAAAAATGTTTAAAGAAATACAACAATATAAAAACTCTGCTCAAATTCACTAAAAATCATTTACTATTGTGGCTTCTTGAACTCTGCTTTAAAACACAGTACTTTGAATCTTAGGAGTTAAGTTTAGTACAGTACCATGTAATATTTTTTAATATTTTTCTCGATGAACTATTAGCTTTTCTATATATTTATTTTCAGAAATTAATCAGTGTAAAATTATAAAATGTAAAGTGAAATAGTCTGATTATGATTTTTTATTTGAGTTTATTTTTACTAAGTGTTTTTCCTATTATTATTATTTTTTTATAAGTTATCAAGTTTTTTTCTATATCAGCGAACGGTGGTTTTCTTCATTTTAATTATTATTTACAGAAATATTGTGAAGATGATGAATGCATAATACTAACAAGAATAAACAAAAGTAACAAAGTAACTAACAAACGAAAACACTGGATTAGAGAAAATTCTTTGCTCCAAAGAACGCGTCCAAATGGCACTTATCAATGTTGCCATGTCTGCCCACGATTGACTTCTTTCTAACTGTTGTGGAACCGTAATGCTACTGTATGCTCGATGTAAAGATGCTTGAAAATGCATTTTCGATTGGTATGGTAATGCTGCCCAGGACTGTGTACAGACAACCAAATTAAAATTAAGCCTAGGACCAAAGAATTTTCTAAATTTCAAACTAACACGAGCTATCTAACAATTTAATAAGAATTTTGTTTTTTTTTCAATTTAATATTATCAAGCCGGTAATGCAGGCACACAATTTATTAAATTGTTACGAAATATTTTCCTAATTTGATTTGTCCCGCATGTGCTAGTGTTTTTATCCAATTTGATAGCAACAACCTTAAACAATTAATTTCAAGGTTAAATTATTATTAACAGCATTCCTTCCTCTTCTATAGCATGGCTTTGTTACTTATTTTAATATATTTTAATCATCCATTAACACACATGGTATATAAAAATTTTATTTAATAAGGACTGTAGTATATGAAGAATATCCATATAGATATATCAAATACAATTGCAAATACAATTTTTATGTACCTTAAACAAAGTCAGTTTCCATATTTAGGCTATCTATCAAATTATCAGAATCTTAAAGAAAAGTTCATTAAAAAGATCGATGAGTAGTTTATTATTAACTTTATCAGAACCGTATTTAATCAAACTTTGGTCTAGGCTTCAAATAACATATTTTAATTATGTTATTTTATTTAATTTTACACTGAAATATTTATGTAAACGTATAAATATTGCAGTTTTACTAATTTTAACAATAAGGGTGATTTACACTGAATATGCTATTTTACCAGCAGAGAAAATTTATTATAATTTGTACATCATATTCTTAAGAGTTATGCACGAGCAATAATATATGATTTGAAAAAATGTGCACTATTTATTTATTTGCACTAATAGACATCTAAGAAATCAATGTAATATTTCAAAAATTAATTGAAAAATCTACATTTCTTAATTACAGGGTAACTATTGCTATAACTGCGGGTGTGAGTAGTCCTGTGTTTTTATTCAAGTTATTTAAATGCATTAATGAAATTTGCTAAATAATGCGCAAATAAACAGTAATTTATTAAGTCTCATTCAAAACCTATAAATTAGTGATTTCTATTATACTTTATACTTAAAAATTTACGATCCTTCACAATGTCTTAAAAATACAATTGAAATTAATAGAATATACTAGCAATATACTATAATAGACTATCTTATTATAAACTTCTCATTTATCCCCACAATTTTTTTTGACGGTGGATAAATCAAAGGCCAAAATGACATTACTAATTGAGCCGAAACTAAACTTTCAAAAAAAGTCATATTATATCTACAAATTCATTTACCCAGGAGTACCACTAATGTACTTCGTAAATGACTACCACTAATTTTGACGTTCTGAATGCTTACATTGAAATTAAAGGAACAAACTTCTAATTACAACCACTGATTTATTCCACTAATTGCGAGGTTCTGAATGAAGCTTTACTACCACTAATTTTGACGGTCTATATGGTTACATTAAAATTAGAGGAACAAACTTCTACGCTAATTGAAATCGCTCATTTTTTCCACTAATTTTGAAGTTGTGAATAAAGCTTTAGGCTCAATACCCATACAATATTAAGAAATCAGACAACATTTTTACTTGTTGTGTTCGATTTTTGTAACTGCAATAAAATATACCTAAATATATTATTGCAAGAAAGAAATGTGGTAGAATAAGATTATGATGTATTGATTTAATATTACCGATGTATATGATCTGTAATAAAACTGAGTTTGTAGATAAATATAATCATCATAATCTGGGTTACTTAGTTTATGTTTACTTGATTCTCTAGAATCAAACCCGCAGTAATACGAGTACATGCATCTACCTTTATTTTTTAGTTGTCTATTATCTATTATGATTTATATTGAAATATTTTAAGAATCTTTGACAAATCAATGCCAAATTTTATAGCTGAAACATAAATATGGAAACTGATTCTCCAGCCTTAAGCGAATAAAATCATCTTAACCCATGTTGAATAATGAAAATTTCAGACCGGTTGGAGTCTGGGGCAAAATCGTGGGTTCGCTTTGTGCGATAGCTGGTGTGCTCACCATAGCGCTGCCAGTCCCGGTTATCGTATCGAATTTCAACTATTTCTATCACCGTGAGACGGATCAAGAGGAAATGCAATCACAAAACTTCAACCACGTGACTAGCTGTCCGTACTTGCCAGGAACGCTAGGGCAACATATGAAAAAGGTATGTAAACGTCTACATAAATGAAACATATTTAGATTGAGTAGTACTGTCCCCAATCTTTATCCAATAAGAAAAATGTAAATAGTATTTGGTACTAAACTTGCAGCGGACGCGATCCAAAACTTTTGATAATTTCGGAGCCGTTCGGCTTTTTCCGGTATTATACCGCCAAATATTGTTTATTCATATTTATTATTTTTTAATTTTATAAATAAAATGCGGTGTGTTGTATATAAGAAATTTTATTTTTTATATAAGGGCATGTATGAAATTACTAAAATATATTAAAAAACTCTAAAAACAGCAGGGTGAAGCAAAATAACTACTTTTACTCATATCCCCCAGGTATAACAATATTAATTCACGGTTGTAAAATATGATCATTTTTTGGAAACAGATGTTACGCAACGATGGTTTTTGCAGTTCCCAGTTCACACAGCTTTTTAATTTTTTTTAATGCCACTTTTTCAAAATTATCACGGGTTTGGGTAAATAAAATTTAAAATGAACTCACAAGATGGAAATAATTACTTTGAAAAGGATGCTTTAAACACTTTTCAGTGTTTTTTTCAATAGGGGCGGTTTAAATTTTAAACGATTTTATAATTTTTGAAGATTTTGACTTTAACAAGAGAAAATTCTCTCTGTCCTTGTTTGCCTTCAATGGTCATTCCATTGGCCAAAAAAGGCAACATTCAATTTAAAAAACTAACACATTAATATTTGAAAATATTCTAGTAGAAATATCAAATACAAACCTGATGCTAAGCTTTTTCCGAAAGCTGAGTCACCCTGTATCGTCTATATGTATGTTTAACTAGAATTGTTATTTTAAGTAAGATATTTTATTATCATAAGTTCAGTGGATTGAGTATCGAATCACAAATATTATATCAAATAGTTTTAATATATTTTTTTTCTGATTATGTATATCTTTTTTATGTTTTTTTCCATAGAACTACTACATATTTTTGGAATCAAAATAAGTTCATTGGACAGAACTTACCTCTAAACAAAAGTGCTTTGTTTGCCGTCAGAGGGCAGGAAATTTTTAAAAAATAAACACAATTTTTAAGATATTTTAAGAACCGATATTCCGATTTGAATAAGATTTGACTATATTTTATTATAGGCGCTTTAACATTTCACTTTCACAGAAAACAGAAAAGGTACGAAAAGGTACTACAGAAATTCTAAAAGAAATATTTTCTAACTCCAATGACGACCAATTTTTTTGTAAAATGGTCCTTCTAGTACTACATTTTTTGTCTCTTGTAAAAAAACACTACTTGGCATAGATTTTGAAAAAAAATTAAGAATTTTTTTCCCAAAGCGAATCTACAAAATATACAGAGTCCAAATATTCCGTAGATATAGAAGTTACCCATAGTTGGAATCAACATAAAATAATTGCACATCATTTGCCTCTATACAATATTTATTTTTTTGTCCGTTAGAGTTGAATGAAAAATAAACCCAAACATTAATTAATTTAAATTTTATGAAGCTATATTTTTAGCGCATACAAGATTTTATGTTCCTACAAGCTTGATGTAACAAGAAATATTTTTTGTAAGTCAGCTTCAAAAAAAATGTTTACTCAAAAAGTATGCTAGGAGGCGTTGTTTACATGAGATAAAACATGCACTCAAAGGATTATTATACAAAAAAAATTCAGTTTATTGGAGTTAAAAAAATCTACTGAAGTTTATATAGGGGTGGGGGTAGTTTTAACCCTTCCAAAAAACGTTAAATATTAAAGCTACAGGAACATGTCTCCACTAAATATTGGGACACCCTCTATGTATTTACATCAATAGTACATGTTATAACGTATATTTATTTGGTGCTACTAATACTACTGTTCAAAAATGTGTTTATATTTAAATTTTTATATAATAATTTTAACAAAATTGAAATAAAATATATCGCTAATTTCTCTACAAATAATGAAAATGTTATCAATCTTATTTTTAATATATTTACCATCAGAGCATATAAAAGCAGTAAAAATGCTTCAAATAATTATTTATAATAGTAAATTATATTAAAAGGTTAGCAATTTTGACATATTAAAAACTGTATCTCATAATCTACTAAATTATGAAAGAAATTGAATATTGGGACACCCTATATAGAAAATAACCTTTTAAACAGAAATTACGCAAAAAATATAGTAAAACCATTCTTTGTATAGGGTTCGTTAAGTGAATCATCGAGCGATCTAGTTGAGCTAGAAGAAGGACTCCTGGTGACGCGCGACCAACTCGCTCGGAAGCAGAATTGTAACCCACGCCACAACAATAACATCAACGCCGTGAGCATTGAGACTGACGTTTGACTACAAGGTAAAACATAAAGTATATCAATTCATACAATAATATAATTTAGTTTTATGAATCTAAAGCTGCGTACAGACTTGAGCGCGAATGTGTTGAGCACGCATGTTTACGTGTGCGCCCTGAAGTCATACGCGCTCACGTCATGCGAAGAAAATCACTGCAAACGCATGCGTGCGCTCAGACCATTTCAATATTTTATCTATTTCTAGTCTATTTCTCTTTTTTTACCAAGCATCTTCTTTTTTGATTTTTGAAAAATTAAATTTATGTTTCAGATGCCCAAACAATGTTCATGTAAACACTCCATATTAAATGCTTATATCCGATGTCCTAAATAATATTCTTCTTCGCACAAGCAACGTCCAAACTAAGCGCGAACGCACACGTATGTTTCTTTGATCTCGAGAAAAAACCGACACTACTCACATATTGCGCACTCAGCGTATTCGCAAGCAATCTCACAGGCGTGCTTGATTATGACTATATTCTAATAAAAAATAAGATAGAAACGATTAGTTTGTTCTAAAATCGACAATGTATTAATTTCTAATAATTAAGATACCAATGACAGTGAATAAGAAACGATGCCTTAGTGAAGTCATGGTAGGCTTTAGAAAAAAGTTGCTTTTAAAGGGATAGTTTAAACATCAAAATATTATTATATCAACATTTCGATAGTCTCAGCAGCGTTTTTTTTTATCTTTTGATTGCTTTTCTAAAAATGCCTTTCTTTAAAAGAGAAAAACGCTGCTAACACTATCAAAATCTTGATCAAATAACACTTTGACGTTTACACTATTACGTTAAAAGCAACATTTTTCCAAAGCCTACCATGACTTCACTGAGGCATCATTTCTTATTCACTGTCATTGATATCTTAAGTATTAGAAATTAATACATCTAGTATTATGGTATTCTGGTATATCGTCGATTTTAGAACAAACTAATCGTTTCTGTCTTATTTTTTATTAGAATAGTCATAATCAAGAGGGCTACTGTAACCGTGTTATAAATAAGGTAATTAAGGGTTTATTTTTACGTATTTATTATAATTTTGCTAATATCTTCGGTTTGAAAGAGGATAACAAGATGCGGTTTTCGCTGACTTTTTATGCCTTTATTATTCTTTCAATATCAGCTAAAATTACATATAGTATCACATTTAATTTTTTTGAAAAAACGTGCAATGTTTGTTAAATTGTAAGACACCGCCCCCCTAGCGTCTACATTCAAAAGCTTATTATTACTGTTTATACGGCATAATATAGAGTAAGAAACGCTCTTTTAAATGAGCCCTCGTTTGTTGAATTCCGTTCAGTCCGGAGTTATTAATATTTAAATAAAAATAAATCTAACATTCCCCCACCACTTTATTTTAGCAGATAGGGGAAAATGGTTCTAACAAAAAATATTCAAAATTTACTGAAGATTATGCAGCTATTATTTATAGTACCCGTTATCTAGGCAGAATTGTGTAAAAACACCTTTTTCTTATTTTTTATAGCAGTTGCGCCCTCTAGCGGCCGTTCTACAAACTTGAAAATAATTTCCAGCAATTTCTCATAGTATCTTTAGTTATAAATATTTTTTCCGCAGGCCCTACAGCTGATACTTTCCGAGATACAGCCGAGAGCTATTCTTAGTGGCACACCCTGTATATTAAAAATGGAACGTATTTCCAATGTAATCTCGATTGTTGTAGAGTGCAATATTTCGTATTAATTTTGTACAGAATATTGGACAAATCATTTGGAAATAGTTGTTATACAATTTTATATTTTTTTTTCATTTCAATAGGAGTATTTAATCACTGGTTAGCAAAATACATTAATTTATTAGTTTCAGTCAATAATTAAAGGATAATTATCATCGTTTTTAATATCTTATACCTACAATAAGTACAATTTTGTATGGTTGAAAAAGTATAAATTAAACATCGTTAAGGACAACCCTGGAAACATAAAAGTCATAACTAAACTTATAAACTTATTTTCATTGTGTTGACGTTTTTTTGTTTAATTTTTAAGTACAAAAAAATAAAAAATTATTATTAAATTAAAATAAAAAGGTTATATTTATAATTTAATAGTAGACAAGTAGCTTCATTTGAAGATAATTTGGTAGCTTTTTTAGTTAACTATCATATAAAATGTTCTCCATCTTAAACGTAACACCCTACCGTATAATATTTCTATTTAATAAATATTTCATATTATTTTTCTAATATTTTTATATATTTTTGAAAGCTGCTAAGACCCGTGTGGCAATTCAACCGGAATAAATTGAAGAAATGGTTCACGCCTGTTTCATTTGTGTCTATCGATCGGTCTGTTCATTCATTCTACTCTCGTCTTATGCGGACATTTTTGAGATTCCTTTATTTTTCTAAAGAATAAGTTTTTACTGTAAATATCAAGATTTAACAGTTAAGAGGGCTGATTAAATTTTATAGTTAAAGAATAAAAGTAGATGGAGCTTTTTGAAAATATATTTTGCGCATAGGTTAACCAGAAAGTATATGTCATATTTTTGTAATAGTAAGTCAATTTTAATTGAAAATGTTGACATTGAAATGTTCCTGCTTTGTTAATGGGATTAATAATATTGTAATTTATTTATTTCCTTGCTTAGTTCTCAATGAAGAAAAAGAGTGTAGAAAGTTAAGGGTGATAAAAGTTATACATAGTAATACCGTATGATCGAAAAATACGGCACCCAGTTGGCTTTGAAATGACGATCGATGAGATTTCCCATATAATTTTACATATAAAATAACAGCGATCATTTCATAGCCATCGCTGACGCCGATTTTTTTTTCGATCATGTATATTACGAGTGAAGTAGCTTTTCGAACATCGTCTGTCTGACATCTAAAGAATCATTCGACTTGTTTGGGTGCAATATTTAAATAAATTTAATGTAAATAGTTATAGAGTTTTTCGTAATTTATTTGATTTCCTACACAATAATTTGCTTGAGGAGGCTGAATTAAAATATTGATATAATCGATTTTTTTAAAGACTGTTCGTTCACACTGGAGGGTTTAAATATGAGTGTGGATAACATAAATAAAGGTAATCACGGCGACCTTATAGATCTACTGAGTCCCCCTTTCTTGAGTTATAACTCATCATACAGTCTCAGGCATTGGACAAAGACCAGTATCTGAAACGGTTTTATAGGGGTTAGTTCTCCATCTCCGATATCAGTCGTTGATAACATCGTTGTCACAAATGGTTGTCGTCTCGGCGCACTCAGTGATGAGGTGTTTTGTTGTTTCCCTATTTTCCCCACAAAATCTGCACTCGCCGTTGTTTCTTAGCTTCAACATAATGAAGTGTTCATTGAGGAGACAGTGTCCTGTTAAAAACCCCGTGACAATCCGAATATTATTCTTACTTAAATGAAGGAAAAATCTTTGATTTTTCTCGGTCGTAACTTCTGACAAATTTCTTCGAGTGTCTTAGACCGTTGGAGGATTCCCATTCCAGGCTATGGATAGAGTCTTCAGTTCATTTCCACTTGGGAACAGCAGAACAGTTCTGATCCAGTTAGTGGAGTGTTCCCTCCTTTTCTAGCTAGATCGTTTGCTTTTTTATTACCTTCTATCCCTAATTTATTCAGCTTCTCTAAACATTCTTTGACCAATCAAGTCACATAAACTTGTACAAGTAAATTATTATGGAGAAAAACGCACAATCGAATAATTTACGATTTATTTCTTGACCTCCCGATATTTTTAAAAAAGGAATTCCCTCATAATTTTTTTCGCATTTATTTACTTACACTCTATATAATATGTCGTAAATATGCCAGATGTTCGTTATTCAATATATGCAATGTCAAGGTCACTAATTCTTCAGATCTTATTAAATGTTATCTGAATGTTACACCGACCACCCTCAAAATGTAAGTAGTATCCATGCGCACACAATAACCGATATCAAACATTCTGAAATACACGCATTTATCGGCGACTTTGATGTGCGATTGTCGCTGTTCTAACAAATTTCCAATTCAAAAACATCCCCATCGACTATTTTTACGCGACGGCTGTTCTAATTTAATTCATAACTCGCCCTAATGGCAAATCGATAGCATGCTCGCAGCACACAGTGGAACGAAGACTAAAAACATGCAGACAAAAACCAAAAAACCCTTAATGTTCATTATAACATTTAAGTCTCATTCAGATCCTCAAAATTAATGAAATAAATTAGTGGTTTCAATTATACTTTATACTTCTGAATTTACGATCATTCACAGTGGCTAAAAAAATATAATTAAATTTAATAGAATATCCTAAAACAGTTTGGTAACCTATAGAGGAACCCTAACAAAGTGATGGCGAGCCCATGACACGCGTCTCAGTGCTGACGTGCGAACTCATTTTTGGTGACACGCATCTTCAAAGAAAAAAAAATATATAATTCAAATATTTGTGTCTTATAACGGCCAGAGTTGGTTACTAAAAATAATATTATTACCTACACGTTAATAATAATTTAATTCAGGCGCGCACATACAAATACCGTAGGATCGAAAAAAACGGCGTCCAGTTGGCTTGAAAATGAACACCAATAACATTCCTCATATAATTTTATATATAAAATGACAACGATCTTCATTTTGAGCTGTTGCTAGGATATTCTATTAATTTTAATTGTATTTTTTTGACATTCGGAATGATCGTAAACTAAAAGTAAGTATAAAGTATAATTGAAACTACTAATTTATTCCACTAATTTAGTGGAATTGCAATTTGTTTAATGCAATTAGTGGAATAAATTAGTGGTTTCAATTAGCGTAAAAGTTTGTTCCTTTAATTTCAATGTAAGCATTCAGAACGTCAAAATTAGTGGTAGACATATTCAATTATTAGGAAAAGTTATCAAATTTTTAACTTTCCACTAATTTACACTTCAAAATTTGAGAGAAATATCATTTTGGCCTTTGATCATCTTCCGTCAAGAGAAATAATTGTTGTTATAAATCAAAAGTTCATTGTTTTGTAAGCTAAACATTAGGCTTTCTCTATGGATACAACTGACTAACGTAAGCTGTTGCTAGGATATTCTATTAATTTTAATTGTGTTTTTTAGACATTGTGAATGATCGTAAACTAAAAAGTATAGAGTGTAATTGAAACCACTCATTTAATCCAATAATTGCGAGGTTCTGAATGAAGCTTTACTAGCACTAATTTTGACGTTCGGAATTCTTACATTGAAATTAGAGGAATAAACTTCTACGCTAATTGAAACCACTAATTTATTCCACTAATTTCTAAGTTCCGAATTCCACTAATTTCTAAGTTCTAAGTTCCGAATGAAGCTTTAATTAAAATTAATAGATAAAATTAATATAGCATTTATGGAAAAAATATCCAAAAAATACGCACTGTTCCATTAGAACTGTTTTCGTAACATAAAATATAAAGTAGATAAACAAATAAACAAAAACAAAACATTTTTTTCAAAATCACCTTTGGCTGAT
The DNA here is from genome assembly GCF_002938485.1 of Sitophilus oryzae. Classification (NCBI taxonomy): domain Eukaryota; kingdom Metazoa; phylum Arthropoda; class Insecta; order Coleoptera; family Curculionidae; genus Sitophilus; species Sitophilus oryzae. Next base: position 1,544,608 of record NW_022146270.1, read on the forward strand.
ATTTAACGTTAGATGCGCCACTGTGCGGCAGGGTGATTGTTTCATTGGAGGCAAGGCTTGGAGAAACTCAATCGAATCGTTCGGAATTTAGAAATTACTATCATCCGAGCGATTCAAATTATTTTCGTTAGAGAGCCAAGTCGATGTATAATAATTATTCCACGTTATAGCCATGTAACATCAATGTCTCTATCTGACAAAAATATAATCTATTAGCTTATAGTCGATATGTAAATATTTTGGTTTAAAATTGCGAAGCAAAAATATAATTCATATATTTTGATTCCTTTAGTTCATTACACAAAATATCAGCTTACTTTTTTCAGCTTAATATACGTGATTTATTGTTTTTTTTAATAATAATCTTTATTTTGGCAGCAGGGCTAGTAAATTCAAAAAAATATATACACAAATAAAATAATTAATATTTGCAGTTAGTTTCAGTGTCAACCATAAACAAATAAAATTTTACAAACCAATACAAATACATTACCCACTCCCGCATCCTCAAATAATTACATTTATTTAACTACCTTAACTTGTGCCAAGGGCTATTAGTCTAAGAGCTAGCAACGTTTTCGAGAAAGTATTTTAAGACGTCTAGCTCTTTGATATATCTTTTAGTATGCTCTCTGGAACAGCATGCGGCCGATACCCGTTGCGTTCACTACTGCGCATCGGAAGAAGATCCTATATTTTTTATTAATTTAGTTCTATAAATTCTAGTATGGAATATAAATCGCACATGTCTCCATAGCGCAGTGCGTAGAGTTTCCGACCACGAATCGATGATTCAGAGTTCGAATCCGGGTCGAGGGAAAGACTTTTTTATTTTATTTTCGTTTATATTCTGATAGTAAAGTATTAAATATTTGTTTTTATTTAATTATCAGAATTATTTAATACTTTACTATCAGAATATAAACGAAAATAAAATAAAAAAGTCTTTCCCTCGACCCGGATTCGAACTCTGAATCATCGATTCGTGGTCGGAAACTCTACGCACTGCGCTATGGAGACATGGTCGATTTATATTCAATACTAGAATTTAAAGGACTAATAAAAATATCATCTTTCGTGCCGGCCGGTGAGTGTATTTAAATCAAAACTTTTAACCTCTTAAACATTTTAGTTAAATATTTTTACTGACCAAATTTAAAGATGTTTCGCTACAGAAATGTGGCATTGTATTTTTAAAATATACAGCTTTATAATTATCTTCTTTCAATAACAAGAATAGTAAAAAGAATAGTAATAACCTAACTACTACTGTTGAAAAATCGGTTTGTTAGCATATTCTGAAATAACAAAATTGAAATAAAAGATTTCGTCGATTTCTCTATAAAAATAACGGAAACATTATCAATTATATGCATTATCATCATAACAATCATAACACATAAAAGCATAAAAATGCATTAAATAATTATTAACATATTAAAAACCATGAAGCATACTCTAATAAATTATGAAAAGAATGGAATAATGTACAAAAATATACTTTACTGAATAAAGTATAATATGTAACAAAATAAATTGGTAAGATTGACTTCCTCTCATAAAAATAGGACTATTAACTTAATAACTAATTTAAAAATGGAATTAGAATTTTAAACATCGGTCAAATAATGAAATATGAATACCCAATTATATTTACCTAAGAAAAACAGCATAACACAGAAAAATAATTCACAGAGTTGATAAAAGTGATCATATATTAAGTAGTAATAATAAAAAACAACTTTCAATGTTCAAGTTTTAAATATTGTATATCGTATTCTAATAACTTATGAAATAAAATTAAAAATGTATTAAATACTTGATAGAAAAAAATCTGTAAGATGTTCTTTCTGCCTTTTCTTCCCTTTGATTTCTGTCACTGTGTATAAATTTAATAACTACTGAAGTTTGTTAAAACTCTTATATCATTTAACGGTAATTTGTGATGATAAATCGATTTATTAAGAAGATACCATTTCATTGAGACAAATTATATTAAAACATTCAAAAATATATAGCGCTGAAACTCCTCACATACATAGAGATAATAAAAATCTAAAAAAATCCAAAACCTGTCATCACAGGAAAAATAAAAAAATGTTAGTTGAGCTCTGCTCCTAGTACTTGTAAAAAAAATGTCCACAAATAGCGCAATGATCAAAATAATTCAATCCTGTTACAATACAACAAGTTGACTATGAGGTATTTATCGAATAGACTATAAATATAATTTTTGCCAAAAATGAAAGATACGAGGTTTTCAATGTAAGATATCGATAAACGATAATAATAATAAGAAATATTATGACTTAAATATTAGCGATTTTATATTATCCTGATGAAATTTTATTAAATACCGTATCATAATCTAATACGAGAACTCAAGATATAGAAAACGCCATTTCAATTTAATCTATTAAATTCTCAAATACCTCATTAGGAATAGGTATTATAAGTATTGCAGTTTTGTATCGTATACCAATGAATTGTGATTTATAGAAACTTTGCTAATTAAGAAACCGCCATTTTAATAGGATCAATTACAGGACAACAGTTTAAACAACGTATATCGCGGAGAACAAATCTTTGGTTACAAAGCGTAGCTAAAGCTGAAGTTTTAAAAATTGTGAATCATAATCTAATAAATTGTGACAAAAAATCAAGACAAATGACATTTCAATAGAAAAAAACATACGTTAGTATGTTTAAACAAAAAATATTGGTGAGATCGTCCCTCTCCCTTTTTCTCCATTTAATCTCCTTCACCTATGTATAGGTTTTGTTCAGCTGCCACTGTGCCGCATGACCTTAAAGTGCTGCATCACCGCGTTGCCATGTATTATAAATCGTCGACTTAAATAAATTAAATCACCTCAAAAACTCCTTCTTCCCTAACACATTTATCGAAATATTTCATAAAGTTTATGGTAAAGTATAATAATTAAGTCTAAAATAGGAAATTTCCCTCGGTCTACTGATAAATTGTAAATATTTTGGCAACGTTGTTCGGTCTACATCCAGAACTGTATGGGCGGCTTTCGGCTCTCTATCGAGCGATCGCACGGCGCATCACGCGTTGCCACGACAACGGCGAGTGCCGCGCGCCGCAGGCGTAACGAAGATGCACGAACGTTTCAGGTTCGGGCCGATTAGCAAAGGAAATTGTTAGGAGGGTCGGGAACCTATCAATCGTAAATTCGTACGAATGAAAACTCTCAGGAAATTAGCCAAATTTATATATCGTTAAGTAATCACGTTATTATTAATTCTTTAATAGTTTAATACACAAATTGCTGGTATAAGTATTAAGCAAACAATAATAGTTTTAATATATTATAGAATAGATACCCCGATTAATATTATATATCTGGAAGATCTTTTTATCGATTGTTATGTTTTGTGAGACGCGCATCAATAGGAGATACATACATAATTAATAGCGTACAGTCGCAAGGAAAATAAAAATAAAACAGTAAATAGCTCATGAAAAAGTATTTTCATTGACAAATACATCAATAGTGGGGAAGAATAAAACTGAAATAGGTTTGCAGAATTATATTTCTGTAAATGATTTGCTGTAAATCCTAGCTAAATTCCTTTTTTCTCCATTTCCAGCTGTAAATATAACATATAGAAAGGGATCCTATTATATTCCCAATATGCTTTATATTCGAGAGAATTATAATTAAATGGGTTATGATATCAACAGCTAAATTGTGTTAAATTGTATATGCCACTATTGTACCGTATGATAGAAAAAAAAGGCGTCAAAGACGGCTGGGGATTGACAATCGATGATAATTTTGGCGAGGTCAATCTCTAAACGTCATATACGAAAAATTGACATAAAACTTGTCAACAATTAGCAATAGTTATAGAAAGATTTAAAAAGGATAGAACGTTTCAAGACACACAAATCTATTTCCAATTTTTTTTGACATGAGAAATTTGACTTCGATGTCAATGTCGGAACTTTTCGTTTGTACCTGTATAAAACTACTGAGTGAAAAATATACATTTCTGCCTTTTTTTAAGTCAAAAAGATTCCTTGGTAAAAATTGGTACAGCTAATGGTTCTCGAAATATTTCAAATCGAAATAATATCGCATTAATATGTCATCATTAACAAAAATTGAACATGTTGACTAGATAGTTGCTAGACTGAAATCATAAATTTGAAATGTTGTTGTACAAACGGTTCAACAACAACATAATTTTTTCTAGAAAAAAATATGATTATTAAAAAAAATAAAAAGTTCCAAAATTTATCATTTCAGTCAAATCTGGTCAACATGATTATTTTTTGTCAATAAATTGACATGTATTGATAATTTATATATCAAATATCTTGAGAAGTTTTATGTAAAACTCGCTAGGTATTTTTACACAAATAAAGAAGGAAATTAAAGATAAATATTATTTTTCAGATTTTGATGGTGTTTGGACTAAATTTTCTCGAAAATAAAGACAATTTAAAATTCCGTTACAATACGTATTATTTATTATACGTTATTCCGTTATAATATTTATCTTAAAATAATAGAAAATTGGACTTGATCCACTTTAATTCTGACCACTCCATTTATTGCATCAAAGGCCTTATGACACTAGTTCGCAAGGCATGGTTTCTGTTTAAACTATTTCTCTAAAATATGTTATGTTTGTTTTAGTGACGGATGCGCTGCGTCCCCATCCTTTGCTGAGCCTGCCATTAGCCGCCCCTCCGCGCCGCCCCAAGGGCGACCACTTCCCGATATCCGCTGAAGCCAACATCTACCACCATCGTCATATTTACCTAGAAGTTATATTAATGTGTAGTGCTACAGTAGTAAAGTGTCGTCAACGGTGTAGTATAAACGGTCGTCCAAATGTTGCGTCTAGTCGCCCTTTAGCGCAGAGTTGCCATTTTAGCCATTACGAGCCAGATAGTGTGTATTTAAAGGGTACGAGGGGTCGCCACAAGACGGTCACGTACTACGATCGGGCACTAGTGCAAAAGTCTAGCCAAAATTTCGGTCCGTGTACTATTTCGATGGCCACGCGACGTTGCCGCACCATCGTTATGCGGCAGGGATGTTGCCACCGTGTGCAGTGCGATCGGCCACGTTGGGCAGTGCTCATCCGGACACAAACTCGATGGCGATATGTTGAAATCGTCCCCCAAAGTCGCAAACTGTTACATCAAATTTTTATCCACGTTAGGACTATTTCTCGGTACTTTTGTATGATATTGGTTATATGGTGATTGCTGAATTTATGAGATGCTGTTGTGATTCATTTTTAATAGTTCTGATTCATTGTCATGATAAATGGCAATTAATTGCGAGATTGATATTTATTTGAGGATTATTCTGAAACAGGCACAACAACAACAATAAACAAAATTAAATCAGAATGATATGAGAAAATTTTGCCTGTCGCTCTCGGTATCTGTCAAATTTGACATTTAAAGTAATAAATGGCTAAAAAACTGGTGTCTTGGCCAAATTTCAAAAAATTTTATTTGAAAAAGTTTTTTTTTTAATTTTACAAGAATATACCAATTTTCAGCCATCTAGATGAAAAACTTTTCGTCATTTTTAACTAATAGCAGCAAACATATAATATATATATTATAATTAACCAAACATATAAATTTGTCAAATGATAAAACATTTTTTTTAAATTACGCAATTATTCTTAATTTTACAATTATTCTTAACACTAAAGTTATCTACATTGTCTATGGCTGAGATCGTACTGAATCGTACTTAAGTTTAGATTTTCCTTAAAAATCAGATCCCCTAGAGAAGTAGTTTAATTTGATTGGAGGTCATATAGAGACAATGTCTAAGCAAAACAATACTCTAGTAGGCTATAAAAAATACATTTTGACATTTAGTATTGTAAAAGTCCGCTGCTATTGGTTAAAAATTACGAAATTTTATTTTTCATCTCGACGGCTGAAAATCAGTGTACTTATGTATGTAAAATTAAAAAGAAACAATTTTTGAAATAATAATAATTGACATTTTTTTTCAAAATTTGGTCAACAAAATCGTTTCTTAACCATTTATATTTTATTAAATATCAAATTTGACAGACATCTGATAACAACAGCGTAATTTTTATTATGTAATTTTTAACCTGTTTTAAAACAAAACTAACGCCAAAGTAAAATTTGATCTAAATCAAATAATAAAATAAATTCCCATATGATGCGGACTTTACCTGTGACATTGATGTATAATATGTTAACTATCGATTTCAAAAACTGGTTCAGAGGAATCCTTAATTCGTTTACTAGGGTGAGTTATCCTGCCAAAAATTATTATTACATAATAATAAAAAATACCTATAAATAATTTTAAATGACATTAATAATAATATGCCGTACAATTAAAACTGAGTCAACGCCAATACCGCGCATCGTGAGGTTGCTCTTTTGGATGGGCAGAGCATGAACCCAATTCACTATAGTATTAGCCAAAGTAAAACTGTTTATTAATTATTTCTGTGATATTATTACCTAGTTATAAAAACAAAATATTTTAACCTATGATGTTTTATAATCGAACACTAATGTTTAAAAATTGAAATGCTTTTAAATTATTAATTTTTTTTAAAACAATTTCTTTCCAAGCATATTAAAGTCAAATGCAACAGTTTTCCTAAATAAATGAAATACGCGTTTCTATTTTTATTTAATTTAGTGATAACTGTGCATACATTTTATTTGTTAGTCTAGTTTAAGTAGAAAGTTCATATTCAGTAGAAAGGATTCAAAAGGAAATGGCAAAAATATAACAGGTTTATATATTTTTTTATTTATACAAAAGTAGGAAAACAAATAATCTACTAATAACATAAATACCATAGGATCGAAAGAAAAAACGGCTGGGGAATGACAATCGATGATAATTTTGGCGAGGTCAAGCCCTAGACGTCATTTACTGGGCCCGTACTTTTTGATGGCGCTTACTGCCAGTTCACCATATGAAACTTGCAATTTATTTCATATCGAGTAAAAATTATTTTTAAATGTGGTTTAAAATTCGAAAAAAAAAAATTTTTTTGGAAATAGATTTGTGTCTGGAAACGTTCTACCCTTTTTTAATCTTTCTGTAATTAGTGTTAATTTTTGACAAGTTTCATGTCAATTTTTAGTAAATGGCGTCTAGAGATTGACCTCGCTAAAATTCCATCAATTGTCATTCCCCAGCCGTCTTTGACGCCGTTTTTTTTTCGATCATACGGTATTTCATTATAACTTCTATATGTTTTACTGGCATGAGTATTAATAAACATTCTAATAGCTCCAATAATTCTGATAATTTTAGAACTACTTTTCATGAATGTTTAATCGTTTTCTAAAATAAAAGGATTATAGTTATTTGAATTTTAATCATAAAAGATCTAAAAAATTAATAAATCACTTCTTAAAGTCTTAAAATTCGATTATAAAACACTCAGTAAAAGAACGTTCTATCAGTTAAGAAAGAATTGTATCAGAGTATATGGAGGGTAGTCTAAAAAACTATGTTAACTATTGCTTAGAAGCGTATAAAGTTTTAACTCCCTGTAGGTAGGAATAGATTTCTTGAAATTTTTAGCGATTCTTAAGACTATTTATAAGATAGGTACTACCTAGCTGAAATATTATTTAGACTACCTTTATGACCGGTGATTGGGCCATTTTTGCTATTTCTGTCCTATATCTGATTATATACAGGATGTCTCATTTTCGTGTGTTTTTTTGGGGTTTCTCGTTTATGAGTAGAAATACAATGATGCGGTTTTCACATCACTGTACTACTTTTTTATGAAACTAAAGATCCTACACAGATTTGTCCAAGCCCTCTTGATTTCTGAAATACAGGGCGAATTAGAAAATTTTGTATTTTTCCACTCCCCTTGGTGTATCTCGGTTATCCTACAACATATCAAAAATGTGAAAACTAAGTTCCATAGAGTTTTTATATAGAATCCAGTGGCGAAACTATTTTTTCTAAACTGCTCTTAATAAAACTTATGCAGCTTTAGCTAACACCAACCAAAGTTATTGATATTTTTGATGCACTTGTGCAATAATTCTATAGACAGAAACTAGTTAGGAATAGTTAATAACCAAAATTAGACGTCGAATAAATTATTTGATTGTTTTTATTACCTAATTTAAAACGGCCGCCTATGTTAAAAAGATAAATAATGCATGTATTTTACTTTATTTATGAATATAAGTATAGAGTATAGTATATCTTTAGAAAGGTCATAACAAGAGAACTAAAATAAAAATAATATACCTGGTATTCCATTTAAAAAATATATATGATGATATGAGCTGTAATTTCAAGAACAGCTCCTAGCAAATTGTAGTTACGCTACTGAATTCTACGTGAAAAACTCTATAAAACTCAATTTTCGCCTTTTCGATAAGTTATAAGATAAGATAGAAGGAGGCCGAAAAATGCAGCAATTCAATTTTGCCCTGTATTTGAAAAACTAAAGGGACTAGGACAAATCTGTGTAGCATCTTTAATTTCATAAAAAGTAATACAGCGATGTAAAAACCGCATCTTTGTATCTCTACTCACAAACCAGAAACCAGACACCCTGTATTATTTTTTACTTTATTATTAAATAATTTTTGTAAATATGTATGTTAAATTTCACAAAATACTATAGCAGTAGTTTTGAACGATCCATGCCTGCTTTTCCAAAAAAAAGATTTTATTGAAGCGGAGAATGCACCAAACGATGCGCTTAAACGACGATGCTGTGTAGTGCTCATTCACACCAATTAAATGATAATTAAATTATTGGAATATTTGTCGATGCAAGTTTTGAATGATGCAGTTACATTGCTCTTCATATCAAGGAAAAACAGAAGGAAACACGTAAAAAATTTAGCTTTAAAACCAAAACAAAATTCCGCAAAAAAAGTATTTAGGAAACTTACAAATCTTATTTATTCTATGTTAAAATTCTGAGGATATATTTTATTACACAGCAGTTACAAACGTTTAATGTTTGAACTTAAATTTCATGATTTTTTAAAGTTGGATTTTTAGTATTCAAAAATACAAGCTTTGTACAATGTTAGCAGTTTGTATTACTCACTTGTAACATGCTATAACCTTTATATTTCTTGAGATTCAACATTCTTTAAAAAAACAAATTATGTTTTTTAACCCAATTACAAATTACCAAAAAATCATACTCTGTCAAATATCAAGTTTATTGGTATAAAAAAATACTAAAACATGTTGACCAATTCGCTAACCTTTGGCATCATCATCAAATTTTACAACAACTGTTTTATTAGCCGATAAAGGCGGGATGACACGGTCAAAGTGTACTTGGACCAAGTATACTTGAATGCTGCCATATAACTGTACTTATAATAAAACTGCGCACGTCGCACTTGTACGCTTCTCGTATAAATTGACTGTTTTATAAATCAAATCGATTTGGAAGGCTTTTTATTATCAAAGTTGTATCAAAGTAAGTAGGCTGTCTTCCAACTTACTTGGATGCTACGAAGCCGTCCAACTCGACTTTGATAAAACAGTTGATGCCATATAAACAGCTTAAAAGTGAGACGTGCGCAACTTCTGTTTAGGTATATTTATATGGCAGCATCTGGTTGACTTGGTCAAAGTGTACTTGGATCAAATACACTTGGACTAGCAAGGTTCGCTTGGAAGCCGTTTGGATCGTACCAACTGATAGATATACTGTAGTATTGACTGTATTTTCAAAATGGAGTTGATGTTTGTGCTTTTTAACATCAAAGTAAATAGGATGCTCAACTTTGATAAAGCACTTGATAAAAAGTCACAACAAAATATTCTTCATTGTGTATTCTATATTGTATTATTCTTTATAGCATAATTCTTTTAATTGTACCATTAAAACAATAACAAGTATTTTGAAAATTTCAAGCATATCTTTGTTAATTCTGCAAATCTGCATTTGAAACATAATACTGAGTTGAATAGTTACATTCTGTGCAAATAGTGCATAAGTGCATATTAAAAATTGCAACGACAAATATTGCCAAGCAAATTAAAGAAAAAACCTGTAATTAGTTCCAGCACTGTTTTAAGTGCTTGTATTTTTGGGCTGTGTGAAGCTTATTTATATAGGGTTGGATTAGCTTTTAGCCCTTGTTACATATCCACCCGCGTAGAGGGGCAGACCGGGCGCGAGAGATCCTTTGGGCTTGATCCGGGCCTGAATTTTTCATTTAAAAACTCAAATTTGATTAGAGCTATACCCTACGATCCAAATTTAAGCAAGCAAACTTTAACAGGAAATAAAAAAGCTGTGTCTACTAGAACCTACATATATGTAAAGGATATTGTGGTTAAGAGAGCAGAAAGGTAAAATAGGCTTCATTTTCTAAAAGAATAAAAATAAAATTAGTATAATACGATCCTTCTACAGGATAGCCCCAGATCGTCTTTACAAGAAGAAAAACCTTTTTATTATTAAAATTTTGAGAAAAATTACGGTAAAAGTTACGTAAAGTTTTGCTTGCTCTAACCTGGTTAAATTTAATTTTTTCTAAGTCTAAAGTCCTAACTCTAATCAAAACGCTTTTCAGTGGTAGTATGATTTTGTTTTCATTCATTGATTTAGATGGTTATTATTAATTTAGATTAAGCATCATACTTTTTGCTCTATTCAAATTAAAAATGTTAAAAAGCACAAAATTTATTTAGAGTAATGTTACGGAAAGGGTGATACTAGTAATCGGAACTCGTGATACTCTAACCACAGCAAGAATTATGATATAAATCAAAATTAATAATAACCATAGATAAAAGAATATAACCATTTGATAATAACTACGTATTAAAGAAAAAAAATTATATTACCACAGAAATGCGTTTTGATATTGAGAATCTCATTTTTTATTTTTCTCTAAAACGGTATGGAAATTTGGCAAAATATAAACTGAATTAACTATTTTAGAACAAGCAAAAAATGTTGTAAAGAATGCATTTTTCTTAAACTGTTAATAATAAAACAAATACTATAAGAATACGACCGTTTAATCAAAAGACACTTCTTTCGGTGTTGATTCATGCAGGATTATACTTATTTATGTTTAATCCAATTATATATAATTCTTTATTATCTCGGCCACTGATGGTTGGCGGAAGATATAGAATATAATCAATATTCAAATTTAAGTAGATTTTAGAAAAAAAAATAAGAAAATTGGATATCTAAAACTGATACAGATAAACGTTTAAGATGGAAGATTTTCATGATTTTTATTACCTGGTAAAGTTTCTGCCGTTGAAATCGGATCACTCAGTATATCGTTACAATGATTTTTAATCGAAGATACTTTTTTATTTTATTGATCCTTATAATGCATTTTATCTAAATGTAGTAATATTCCTACTCATATTTTTATATATTTTATTTCTCTTACGACTTCTCATCAAAATGTCTCTCTGATGTTGACTGATAAATATTAAATATTTCTAGTAGATTATGTTATAATTATTTTGAACTGTTAGTACACAATATAAGTTTACTATAATTTATTATTTTATATAATAGTGTTATATATCTCGTTACATGTTATTTAGTAACAGCATAATTATTGTGTCAAACCTATAATTCCAAAAATATACCAAGATATAATTTCTTTTCTTCATGATCATAAACGTCAAATTAATTTAAATATTAATAAAACAGAAAGGCACTCTTTCAAAAATTATATTTACAAAGATAACAATATTATTACATATATTCAGATAAAAATAGTATAGAAATTCATTTTTTTTAATATGAGCAGTATATTAATTCGGTATTGATTTGTTAAATGTTTGAAATAACATAACTTATAATTTTTCTCCCGTTCAAAAACACAAATATAATTATTGCCAAATATTACTTATCAACTTATCATAAACCAAAATATTGTCAGAAGATTGATAAAAAATGATAAATTAAGTATAAGAAAATTAACATTAATAAATAAGCACTTTAATAGGATCATCAGTAATGATCAATATGATCAGTTATATTAGAATTACCATTATAAAAGAAAAAAGATTAACAAAACTTACAATAAATAATCAGTATTACTAATTAGGCGAGTAATTTTTAAAGTTAAAAAATATTTTAATATCCAAACAAAAAAAAATAATATGGGAAACAAGAAAGAAAAGCAGACTTATAATAAAATATAATATTAAAGAAACCAAAAGATTTTTGAAAATCAAAAGAAGTTAAAAGCTAAAAGCCAAGGAAGGCTTTTAGCTAAATACTTTATTAATTAGTGAAAGAAATGGTTGAAGTAATTTTAATCGAAAATAAACACACAATATTAATGTGCCAACTTGTAAGTGTAATGTAAAATAAGTTTTATTTATTTATATTGTCAAATTACTACGTTGGCCTTTCAAGTTCAAACTAAAAGAAATGATGTGAAAAAAGTACTGAAAATAAAAATAAAAAAATTGTCGCAAAATGTTGTTATATCAAATCATATAATGAATTATTCTAGAGTTCATTTTCTAAATGATGAAATTATCATGTTTATTTGCTAATTTTCTTTGCTATAGAGCTATCATAAATGATCATACGCTGAAAAAAAATGCTGAAAAATATAGAATTCGAAAAAGAAATATTATACTCTAATAAATTCTACTTAAAATCAATCATTTAATGGGATTTCATTTTAGAATTGTTTAGCTGTCAAAAATATCTAATGAGATGGCTATTATAATAATGTATCAATATGTAAAAACTATAAATTCTATTGTTACTAAATATCAGACTAACATTTATAACTTTATTAAAAAAGTATATTTAACCTGATCATTACATGACTTTAAAGCCATTGTAGATTTATGAAAGTCAGATTACATTAAGAGAAATGTAATTAGTAATTAATTAGAATTAAAAAAAAATCTAATATACAGAAGCCTCCCCAAACACAAAATCATTCTCTGCGGAAAGGCCACATTTTCTTTTTGCCGACTTTAGAATAACTGAAATCAGTTAGATACAATCAGAAAAATATACCAGCTTTACATTATAAACACTTCTCCAAAAAATCCTATATGGGTATTTCGCCACTGCAAGAAACTCTACAAAATAAAATAAATATTTCATTTTTTTTTTCTTGAAATAAAGTAGTGTTAATTTTAGAAGAACTAAAATCACAATTACATAAATACGCCGTTTCTGTTTTATATTCTAAACGTTCTTCTAAACATAAACACGCAAGAAATTCCTTGCGGAAATTCGTCGTTTTCATTTTTGAAAAGATTATAGTGAAATAAATTTTAAGAAATATTAATAAAAATGTAGAAAATCGCGTACGAAAATGTTGAAAACAAAGCAATCCAATTAGTATTAAAATAAAAAAAAATCACCACAAAAAGGTTTAAACCAAAAATATTATAAGAATATATTGCTAGTAAGGAACAGAAATTGAAGCCAAATTTTTGAGATGGAGCTATACAAAATCCCAACGACTAAAGAATATAAGGACATGTACAGTTTGTCTGCTGGATCAGTGTCTATGAAAGGCATGCGGACAAAAAACATTTAAATAAACAGCAATATATTTTATACGTCGACTTGATGAGTACGTCACCGCAAATCGCTCCGCCCACTCATTTTATTGGCTACTTGCAAATTTGTCGAATCTTTATTGCTGGGACGCGTCGTCTAATTTTTTACGAAAAACATACGTAGCTACAGAACGGACAGACGTACTGTAACGCCCCTATACGGGCTGCAGCAAAATTTATGACCTTAGAGACCTTTCTTTTGGTGGCAAACAATGAGTCATCATTTGGTCACCAGCGACAATTTTAGCGATTTTTAATAGTTTATGTGTAGTAAACTTTGTATAAACTTTATTACAATGGTGATTAGTTGTTCAGCTTTCAAGTGTAAAAGCAGCAGCGATAAGAAAGAGCCAGGAGTTACGTTTCATAGGTAAATAAACAGTCCAATCCAACTTTTTAGCGTTTTCTTATTGAATTCGATAATTATTCTTCAATTTCAATTAACATCTATATGTACTTGATATGTGCTATACGTCGATACAAGTTATATACCTTTTGTTAACATTTTAATACGTTTTTTTCGTAATTAATTAGGATGATACACCATAGGCGTAGTCAAAACAATTATCAAAAAATATAAATATTGCTTCAAACAGCTAGGTTAAGAAAAATATCTGCTACGGCACTGTTTCGTGACATCGTCACAATTTGCTCTCGGGTGTTATTTGTCCTTGGATTCTTTAGTCATTGCAAAATCCACATAAGTCGGTCCTTTTCGTTCAACAGCTCTGAACTACGCAAGCGTGAGAAGTGCTTCTCGATTAGTTGATTTATTTCATACTAATCAATAGAAGTAGTTTTCTAAGTTTCAATTAGCCGTAGAAGTTTGTTCACCTAATTTTAATGTAAGCAGTCAGAACGTCATAATTAGTAGTAGTAAATTTCAATTATTGGAAAAAGTTAACAAACTTTTGACTTCTCCACTAATTATACTTCAAAATTTGCGAGGAATGTCATTTTGGCCTTTGATTATCACATGATTAGCACCCGTCAAGAAAAATTTTAGTTAGAAATCGAAAGTTTATTGTTTTATAAGCTAAATATTATGCTTTCTCTATTGATACAACAGACTACCGCAAGCTGTTGCTAGGATATTTTATTAATTTTAATTGTGTTTTTTAGACATTGTGAATGATCGTAAATTAAAAAGGATAAAGTGTAATTGAAACCACTAATTTATTCCTCTAATTGGGAGGCTCTGAATGAAGATTTAGAGCTTAAAATAGTGCGCAGGCAGGTGACAGCGTTCAGTGATTAAATAGACGAATCAGATCGTTTTATTTGGTGCGTGCGCACGAAAATCATGTTGAACGAAAAGGATAGACTTATGCAAGATTGATATGCCTATTTCTTTTCTTTGGCTTCACTTTCCACTCATTGTGTAAATGTGGTACTAGCAATATATTCTTATAATATATTTGGTTTAAACCAACACTACCGCCGGCGGTATTGTTAGTGTATACAAAAAAAAATACCGTCATCCAGCGGCATGATATTTCTATACCTTTAATTATCCTAACTAATAATAACTAAATATAACTAATTATATATTAATCTAACTTAAAAAAGAAGCTTCTATAGGTTTGTTCCAACCAGCATTTCGGGATCGTTTCAAAATCGTACTCGAATCGGTTTTCTTGCACTTTGTTACCATGCGCGGACTTCATATAGTTTCGTGACGGTGCAAAAAGTATCAATGTTGGAACTCTTTGTGGATTGTTAAGTGTCAAGCGTGCGTGTATCAATCGGTTTTTTGTTTTTGTTTAGAATTTCATATCATAACCCTATTATTTTTGTTTGCAATTTGCAATAATAATAATTATTATTCTTGAAATGGAGAATCAGAATCCAGTAATTGTTGATAAATGTTGTTTCAACTGTTTCAACTAACGCACACGTATTCGAATTCTTAAAAAATAACCAAGACAGAAGCATCAGCCGGACGTCGGCGCCGGAATCAGCTGTTAAAAATCGATAATCCCTGCCAATATGCTTTAATGCGCAAGTCAACCCAAACAGTTCTCAATTTGGACCATGTACCGAAATTACCGTTCTGAAATCGTAACTAAACGATCCCAAGGTTGGTTGGTACGCAAATAGGATCGTCCGATAACCGTCAAATCTCAGATGGAACACATTTGAATTACTGCGCACGAGCGTGATCGTTCGGTGACGGTTCTGCGGCGGGTTGGAACAAACCTTATATCGACGACATGAAAAAACCTGTTGAACGCGCTTGTTTACGAATTATAATTGACGAATGCTTTTCAAATTTTGCTATTGCTATATTTTACAATATTTTATCTATAATTAAAAACAGTACACTTCCGCAAAAAGGTTTTTTCCTATGTTTATAAGAATGTCTAGAATGAAAGACAGAAATCATTCTTCATGTAACAGGTTTCATCTATTCTAAAGCATATACGTATTATTTACAAATATACTCAGCCTGATCTCCAAAAAGTGAAGCCCAAACAGTGAAAGAACAATATGGAATTCTGTATAAGTCTATTTCACCCGGATATTCATTTAACTGCGCATGCCTCACCTGAAGAAGTTTTCATTGGTCGATGTTTTTAAAGGGAAGTGGTTGAGTGACATTTCACCTAACCTTCAATTTTATTTATATTTTTATTATTTATAACACATTATCATGGAGTTGGAAAAATATCAAAAAATAGTTGGAAACAATAAACTAAACAAAATCACTCTTTTACGCGCACAAATAAAAAGTAATCCAAACAGAACTAAACAACAATCAATCGGAGTTTGGCGCAATCTCAGTTCAATCCATATCCGGGTGAAATAGATTTATGCAGTTTTAATATGGAGCTGGGTTATGTTGTCTTTCTCTTACGGCACAGAAACTGCACACGGGGTTAAATAGGGAACCCTGAGTATATTTGTAAATAATACGTATATGTTCTAAAGTTGAAGAACTGAAAATTATGCATTTCCGCAGAAAACATGTTGCGACTTTCTATTTGAGAATGCATACTAAATAAACAAATATTTCTTACATAACTGATTTCAGCTAAACGAAAGTTGAGCCATAAATTTAATTGAATTTAAAAAAACGGACCATAAATGACAAAAAATGCGCTTATTATACATTTTTATTTATCGATTCGTTACAGAAATCGAAAGCAATTTTATCTCTGTCAATTTTAACGACGAAAAACAAGACGACATATCATCTGACCACACGATAAGTTTTTTCATATCACTTAGAAGTTAAAGAATCGAATATGTTACGTATCATATCAACTATTCCAACGAGTTATTTGTTCCGATCGATTTTTCAATACTTATAATCTAGAACGTATTGATTTTATAACCAGACAGGTACCGGACTTAGCCTAAAGCTCTCGCACAAAATTAAAAAAACTATTACCTATTATAAAAATCGAATTCGGAAGCTGTAATCATATAATTGTGTAGATAATCAAATAATCAAAACAACCCGAACAATAAATCTGATTTATTTGTAAATTGTATGATTGTTTGTGAAGTCCATGTTAAAACAGAACAAAAAACCAAATTAATTGGAAGGCTTGGTCAATAAAAGGCAAAAAATAATATTTTTTTCGACGCTTTAACAATTCCCTTTAATTTTATAAACGCGATATTAAAATTAGATTGTTCTATCGTAAGAAATGAAAAACATGACTTCAAACGATTACACTTGTTTTCCAATTTTGCCTTTTATATCCCCCTTTCATGTCGTTCCGTTGGCTGTGGGCGACAGAGTTAAAAGTTTATACGTCAAGAACAACTTCGATCTAACCTAATTCAGAGGTACTACAGGGCCCAGAGACACCTTGTTGTATAAATTTTTAAGCTTGATCGCTTCGCGCCTTGCGTCTGTCCGTTACTCTCGGACACTCGCTCATTATTGTCATGATATTTCTTTATATTATTATTGTGAATCAGTATGGATCTAGTCATGTTTGTTACAATTTAAAATATTTTATAAATGTTGATTAATATACGACATTCCTATTTCAACTCCGAAGTTTTATTTGCCCTACAACATTGCAATACTTTAGTATTTCCGTGCTACCTAAAACCATGTGTTCAATGTCAACAGTTTATCACTTAATGAGAAATATAAAACAAGATTTTTTACGGCGAACAAATGCAAAGAAAATAAAGTCATCCTACTCCGCCACCCCTCCCAGCAATAGAAGGTAATGAAAGAGTTAGAAAAGGAGTGAACACTCCACTAACTGGACCAAAACCCTTCTGCTCCCAAGGGGAAACAAAGTTAAAGCAGAACTCAAAAACCTGGAAGACTCCATCCGTAACCTAGAATGGGAATCCTCCAACTCGCGGTTTTAAAAGTGCTTAAAACGTGCGTATAGGATGCATCGCGGAGAGCATCGCATCGAGATGCCTAACTATGTAGGTACCCTAAGACACTCGAAGAAATTTTTCACAACTTACGATCCAGAAAAACTAAAGATTTTCCTTGATTTAAGTAAGAACGATCTTCGAATTGTCAAGGGGTGTTTAACAGGGGACACTGTTCACACTCCTAAATGAACACCTCAGTAGATTGAAACTAAGAAACAACGGAGCAGATTCTGTGGGGAAAATGGGGAAACACTAGAACACCCCATCACTGAGTGCGCCGAGGCGACAACCATTCGTGCCATAAACTTTGGTACAACTGAAAACGGAGATGGAGAACTAACCTCTATAAACCCGTCTCAGATACTGGCTTTTGTGAAAGCCCTGAGACTCTACGTTGAGTTATAACTCAACAAAGGGGAACACAATAGATCTATAAAATAACGCAATAAAGGGAAAAAGACAAGTATTCTGGTCTTAAGATGAACATTTTATTTCTATACTATTTGTACACTTGAAATAATTTATATGATTTGTAAATAACAATGAAATGATTTTAATATTTGTTCAAATTCACACAGAATTATTACATCAGTGTTCTATACAAAAAGGTATAGATTAAAATGTTTTATTTATCACAAAAAATGATTTACTTTCTCTAAATTTTACCCCTATCAACTATAAATATTATAATATCCTTCTGCAGTTATCACTTGTCCTCTAAACACAGAACAATTCAAAATACCTAATTTGTTACATTTATAATCTATATATAACCCAAAATGATATTGAACAAATCAAATATATAACTCACAGCATTATTGAATTACACTAATTCAATAGTGAATGGCTCTAGCACACTTGCACCAGGTTTTCTTATTGTTAGAGATTTTGACTCTTTGTCATAAGATGTCTCCAGATTTATTGTTCCTAAAGCTGAAAAAAATGGATACATGAATAAAAATAATAATACTATATTAGTTTATAAGATCCTGAACACTTTATCTCCGTAGTCTGTATTTTAATGCATGCAGCATAGATAAATATAAATGACCGGTTGACAGACACAGAGACAAAATGAAAAGCGGCACACAGTATTGCAATTTTTTACGTGTGTAGGTAGGAATATGTATAGATAAATATCATAGATCATAAACTTCGCATTTTTCTCTCTCCGACTTACAAGATCGACATAGCGATTCACTTCTAAACATGTACGTAGGTAAACGCCAACCCAAGACCCTTCTCTTGTCGACAGGCTATAAGTATATTATTATCTTAGCCTTAAATAAATTAGAAAAAATTAACTTTAAAAAACTTTCATTTGTACTACTGAGGTGAAGATTATATATCAAAGCTAAATATAATCTATTACAGCCGTAGTTAAATGCGTAACTAATTGTGAAAAATAAAGTTCCAACCCTAGAAGCAACATTTTTGTAAACGCCTGCTTGTGCGGTTTGAAACTCATGATGCAGAATCCAGCAATACCACATAAAAGAAATGTATCACCCCAACTTTTATCTATTTTTAATACATTTGATTGTTTACGTTAAACACGCGTTAAAATCCAGACCACCCTTTTACGATGACCAGATCGGTATATCAATTCTTTATCTGAAATTAATCAGCCAGAAATTTAAAAAATATGTGTATTCCATACGTATATTCTCTACCCACTCTATAAAATCTTATTATACAGTGAAGGACAAGAAAAAATGCTCACAAACGCTCTTATAACAGTAAAAACTTACTTTTACTTGTTAACTTAGCTCCGGTAATGCCAGCAGGTGGGCCAAGAATAACAATTTTTTCTATCCATTCTTCAGTTGGATAAGTGGCTTTATCAATCAAGCTAAAAACGAAGTATTTTAACTTATTACAATATTGAAAAGGTGTACACCTATTAAGGTGCATGCATGCACTGGACGATAACAGCTCAAAGAGAGTAACTGATTCCTAATTTCCATTAATGTCAACACTAGCTTAATCATAAAACATTTTAATCATATAGCATCTTTATGAATTAATTACTCTGTATTGTAGGGTCAAGAAAATGACGTCTAGGGCTTGACCTCGTCAAAATTATCATCGATTGTCATTCCCCAGCCGTCCTCGACGCCGTTTTCTTTCGATGTACAATCCACAGAAATTTACCTGCTAGTGAATTTGTTATTGCTGAAATCAAAGTTCAAATAGGTATATCGCTTCTCGTTCTTATAATCAAAACTCTCATAGTCGTCCAAATAAAGTGTTCCTGATGCCTTCTGTTTATCATCTAATGCAATATATAATGAAAAAGGATCATGATGCATTACTGCTGAAGACCTTCTCGGTCTATCCTTCCTGGGAATAATCGAACCTCCTCTGTAGAATGCTACATGCTAAAAAAAGGGTTGGATATTTATATTGCGCCCATAGACTTAAAATAAAATATAGACTGAGCATCTCATTCATAAATAGCTGGAACATGCGGTCAGACACTGTCTTGTTATTGTTGTGTTATTGTTTTAGGTTATAACGAGTGCGACACGAGCGATAGATAGGTTGTCTCTGTCGTAACGGTCGTTCCCTGACGACTCTGCCGAGAAACACAACACTGTCTTTCGTTTCTCAAGTACACCTGAACTCTCCGTATCATAGCCGGGTAATTTTTTTATTTTAATGAAGCTATAATTAAATTAAAAATATATCGTATTTAAACTTTTTTATGTTTTATTAAGATTTAGGACAGGTTTTTTAAATCAAAGTTTAGAAAAAATACACGTTATAGAGGAAATTTTATAATCGAAATTACGTAATTTTTGAAATTAATAATAAATTATTAATTTTAGTCAAACATTTACAACCCCTAATATTAATCAAAACAGGATCTATTCCACAGATATAATAGAATCGGCGACAGAGAGAGAAAAAAAAAATATGATTGTTGTAATTTTTTTTCTGGTTAAGTGATGTCTTATTATGTAAATTAGAGAAAACATAAATCTGTTCCATTAAAGAAAGAAAGAAAGAAAGAAATTGCTTTATTGTCATAAAAAAATTTTTACAATTTTGTTGACAAAGCTTAAAAAAAAGAATATAAAAAACATACAAAACTTCACTTAACAACAGAAAAACATATAAAACTAACAGCAAACATACAAAACTAAAACAATACTTTATACAATTATAGAAATTGTACATTGTCAAAAATTTATTTAATTAAATATAAATAAAATATAAACATACATGTAAATAAACAACTGTATATAATGTCAATACTAAATTTAAATGGATAGAAAAAACAAAATCATTTCTAAATTTAGTGAATGTGTGTTAAATTTAGAACCCTAGATATTAATAAAAAAATCGTTAACCGCGTAAAAGGCTTTCTCCAGTAAGTATGATCTCAAGGCTCTGCGAAATGCAGGAAAGGATGAAATGGAATTAATTTCAGATGGCAGATGATAGTGCATTTTTTTTTGCATTGTACAATTGGGAACTCTTTACTAACTCAGAGTGAGGGGTTGGCAGATACATGTTATGCTCTGCGTTCCTAATTGGATAGCCATGAACTGGCTCTAGAGAAATACTCGATACGTGCTTGCGAACTAGGCAGACGGATTCGAGTATGAATAGGGAAGGAAGAGTTAATATTTTATATCTTCTAAACAAGTCCCGGCAGTGAGCACAACTGGTTAGCCTCAGTGAATATCGCACAGCTCTCTTTTGTAATTTGAAGATACGCTCAAATTGAGTCGCACAACACGCACCCCAGAATGGAAGTGCGTATCGGAGATGCGACTCATAAAGGGCATAATAGACTGTCCTAGATGTTGACAAATTAAGCACATTAGCAACTGATCTAAGTGCGAAACAGGCAGAACTTAATTTTTTAGCTAAAGCATCGATGTGCAAATCCCATTTTAAATAGTTGTCCACAACAAGGCCTAAAAATTTCACAGAATCAACGACGTCAATGGTGGTATTATCAAGTTGAAAAGGTAGCAACGTACTTTTATATGATAAGACTTTAGTTTTAGAGACGTTGAGACACAGATAATTAGAATCGCACCATGTTTTTATGTTGATTAAGTCACTGGAAATGGTTCTATGAAGTGCCGTGGTGTCCGGGCTGCTCCATGTGAAACAAGTATCATCCGCGAAGAGACAGATTTTACCACTGATGTCCAGACTAGCAATATCGTTGATAAACAACAGAAACAAAATAGGACCTAGCACTGAGCCCTGAGGTACTCCGCATTCTATTGGCTTGCAAGAAGACACAGTCTTATCAACCCTCACACGCTGGTTTCTGTTGTTAAGGTAGGACTTAAACCATTCAAGAGGCGTTCCCCTGATACCATAGTACTGCAATTTATTAGTTAGGATGTTATGATTAACACAATCGAAAGCTTTCGAGAAATCACAGAAAATTGTTGCTGTAACGAGACGGTTGTTCAGACTGGAGTATACATTATTAAACAGCGAAAACATAGCGTCATTTGTACATTTGTTACTCAAGAACCCAAACTGAAAGGGGTGAGTATTTTGTATTTTAGAAGAAATGATACAAGCCTCTTTTTAACCAGTCTCTCCATGATCTTCGATAACGTGGGAAGGAGTGCAATTGGACGATAGTTGGAAGCTTGCTCTTTATCACCTCCTTTATGCAAAGGAATAATTATCGCCGACTTAAGGCAATTTGGAAAAGCACCATCTTCAAATGACATATTAATTAAGGCTGAAAGATGGTTTAATGTACATTCCGGCATACTAGAGAACATTTTAAGTGTAAGTCCGTCAGTCCCTGCTGAAGATTTATTTTTAATATCATTTAATGTATTGCGAAGCTCTGCCAACCCCACAGGCGTAAGGAAGAAACTGTGCCAATTAACATTATAGTCAGAGAGAAATGATAGAGGATCAAGGGAGGGTGAGACAGTATTCACTATATTCTTCGCCACATTTACAAAGTAATTGTTTAGGTCCTCAGGTGAAGTTGAGGTTATGTTGGACGAAGAAACCTTACTCCTCAAGTCATTCACAATCGACCATGTTTCTTTGGCAATATTACCGGACTCAGTCAACCTCCTATTGTAATAGATGTCCTTGGCGGCTTTTATAGTCTTATGGTAAATTTTCCTGTAAAGTTTCACGTACTCGTGAAAGAAGACACTATCCGAGATTTTTTTAGGTGAGATAAAGAGCGCATGTTTTTTTGCAGATGTACGTAGGCCCTTAATAGTCCAGGGTTTATGATGTTTAATTTTGACAGGCCTGAGAGGAAAGGCTTTGGATGCCAGACCAGATAATGTTTGTGTAAATCTGGAAACTTCAGTGTCTACATCACCAGAGATGACATGCCAATCTGTTGTTAGACAAAGCTGCTTAAAATTTATAAAGTTTTTTTCCGAAAAAATACGTCCTAATTTACGAAAAGTGTTTCTACTCTCGGATTTTATGGAAAATTTTGTTAATACTCCTTCATGATCAGAGAAGCCTGAGTTCAACACAGTACAGTCAACCAATTCTGGATCAAAGGATGACACGACATAGTCTATAGTACTAGAACAAGTTCTAGTGATTCTTGTTGGTGCATTAACATGCATTACTACACCAAAAGTCTCGAAGATAGACTGGAGAGATACCCGAGCATCACACACACTGGAGAAGTCAATATTAAGGTCACCACACAAGATCAACCTGCTATTCACAGGCAGGGACTCTAGCAAACTCAGTAATTTCTGAAAGAACATATGCATATCTGCGTCAGGTGTTCTATAAATACAAACAATATAGAGGTCATAAGCAATGTGGTAGATGATAGAAAATTCAAACATTTTCTCGGCTAATAAGTGATCAAATTTTGTTATTGCCGTAAGGTTTTGTTGGTAGACATTATCATAGTACCTCCATGAGATAAATTACTTCTATTAAATCTAGCTATTGTTGTGTAATTTTTCACAAACACGGGCTCATCGGTATTTAACCAATGTTCCGTTATGGCAATGATTTCAGGAAATTTGAGCTGTTCCAATAAAAGAAATAATTCATCTGTTTTGTGTCTTAAGGACTGAACATTGATAAGAAAAAATACCTAGCTTGCTATCGTCCGATTTATCAGAGGGTGCTTGATCCTCTGTTCGCGTCAAATGAATTAAAAATTTTTATTTTTAGATGGAGAGCCACTGGAAAAATACTTGCTGTGGCTTTCCCTAGACTTCTGAAGGTGAAATAGCTTCTCTGATGAGAAAAGGTCCTGAAGGCGGAGAGATCTGCCTCAACCTCAGCCACGCCAATGCCATACGCGTCGTGGAAGCGATAAAACAACTTGCGCAGGGAGTCCATGTCGCATGGGAGACCTTCCGATGCTAGCGCCAACTTGATGCTGGTGTTGGTGTGTCCCTCAAAACACGCACTGGGGGTTGGTCATGGAGGTACGCAAGGAATAGCCTGACAGCTTTCAATATCGAAGGGTCCCTTAGTCTCGCCAACAAATAACGTCCATTGGCCGTGTCCGATTCACGCGATAACCGCACAATAGGTGGAGTCATTGGGTCCAAACTCAGCACCTCACCTTCCCTTGGATGCTTATTGATAATATTTTTCGCCTCCTGCTGCCCAAAGGACTTACTCGCAGCTATAGCCAGCTATATAAAGCAAGGAAGGTGATAGGAAGTGGATAAAATAAAAACTACATTTATTTAACTCGGTACTGTTTTTATTATACCGGGTGCGTCCCAAAAGTGGCCCATCCCCATAATTTTTTTATATTTTCAAATAAAAAAACAAGATTTAGTATGTTAGTATATGAAATAAATTAGGATTGATTGACGCATTCAATTGTTTTTGGTCACTTCCTATTTCACCGGAAATGACTATAACTTTTAATTTTTAAATGGCACCCTCGGTATATTTCTACTTTATTCGATAGAAAATGACACTCTGAATAGAATGACATATCATATGTCAACTTTTGACATTTTCGCATATGATTTAATTGTAATTGTAACACGCGGTTCATAACGACAATTTAACTCGAAATACCAAGTATGTGGTATCAATATATTCATAAAAAAATGTTTTTTCCAAATATGCTAATGAGTCACCCTTGTTCCATTTGAAAAAATTGACATATGTATGATTAAAAATACGATTTGTACATCTTTTAACCGGCCTATACAAGACACGAAACCTATTAGACGATCAAAACTATTTTTCCAAGGCTCCTTGATTAAAACTTAGTGTTTTTAACAACACCATGGCACCCTGGATTGAAATTTAAAATACGATTTGTTTTTAAGCGACAATGTCAAAAGTTGGCATATGATATGTCATTCTATTCAGAGTGTCATATTTTATCGAATAAAGTAGCAATATACCGAGGGTGCCTTTAAAAATCAAAAGATGTAATCATTTCGGTGACAAAGGAAGAGGCCAAAAACAATTGAATACGTCAATAAATCCTAATTTATGTCATATACCTACTAACATACAAATCTGTTTTTTTTTATCTGAAAAAATAAAAAGGTTATAGGGGTGAGCCACTTTTGAGACGACCCGGTATATTAAAAAATATTGTTTCATAATGTAATATCATTTTAAAATTCTTGTATGTTATTTTAGATTCTGAAGATAATTTTAGAATAAACCGGAATATATTTTTAATAAAAACATTATTAATTATTAACAGGGTTATAATTATGATTTTGCTACAATGTAAGTAAGTAAATAATGTAATGGTAAGACAAAAAATTCAGATTTTACATTTTACTAAAATATTATCTAAATAAGCGCCTTTCTACAACAACGCCACTGACTCCCAATGGGTAAATTGAGAGTTGCCTACCGGTCGAAAGTCGTTTCAAGACTTAAATGAATTATTTAAGTCAAATTTCTTGCAAATTTGGCATTGGCGAACCATATTTTATAGTTCTTGAACAGAAAAAGTCAATAAAATAAACACTTAATGACTACAAGCTAAGAAAATGCGTTAAAACAGCCGGGGACATAGTGGCAACAAAGCTTTACCGCACACGTGCGACGCGTACTACAAGGTAATAAATGAATGAATAGGCTCCCTCGCCTCTAATCGGTGTTGTCATATTGTAAAGAACTTATCCTTTTTAAACAGTATCCGACTTATAATTTAGTAGTATAAGGACTATTTGATACATCTATGGAATATTAAAACCTACTCTATTAAACTGTAGTATTAATATCTCAATATATGTGTGTAACAAGAAAAAAAAATTGATAATATTAAAGACGTGACAACATAGGCTGGATGAGGAAGGCTCGGTCGACTGTACCCAGAAGTAAACATGTATACAAAAAATATTGTTTGACCGCGTTGAGATGTAAATAGTGTAGTCTATATTTTATTTTAAGTCTATGATTGCGCCCAATAAAAATAATTCAAATTAAGTAAAGCAAAAATAAAATTTCAACTTTCCTAACTATTTTATCAATGATCGTTTATAAAAATATGTTGCTGGAGACTAGAGATGAATAGGTCCGGATAGATACGAATCCACGGACCTGTGTCTGGTGTCGGTAACGATATGGATATAGATCCTACTGAATATCGACACCTATCCCCCGAACTACATTCCTGACAGCCAACCGGTCACGTTGTCGACAGAGAATGAAAACATAACGATACAGCGAAATAAATCAGTATTGGAATAAAGAGAAAATTGTATCTCGTGCCGAGTTGTATTATTACTGTTTTTTAAGGTTACCTTCGCTGAACCGTAACCGTATTCGAAATTATTTTGTATTATTTGAAATTTATATCTAGTGCTGTTATTTTCTTGGTATATTCAAATTATAGAATGTTAGGCTTCGCCAAAGAAATGAGCAGACAAGGACTACTTTCAAATTTAGTTTTAGTTTTTTTTTTGTAAAAAATAATGGCCAGTTTATTTCTTCAAAATACTATCAAATTAAAAGCTAAATGTAGATAATTTTGCTGGCAGTGTTTTTGTAACTCGACTATCTTTTATGAATATGTAAAGTTCGTAATGCTTTGCCTAGTAGTTATTAAATTTGAACCATAAGGTACTACCAAATAAATAGAACAGCTAAGATCAAATAATAAAAATTTGGCAAAACACAAACATCAGATTTCTCTAAAGGACTACAAAACTTTTGAACGCGAAGTGCTTCATGCAAAACAAAATTTAAAGTTAAAGTGATATAGATATGGCAGAACTGGAACCTGGATGTAGGTCCATAAAGCTTAATGTAATTCCTGCCTGATAAACCCATCTCTAGTAGAGATCTACGTAAAAAAATATTTATTACCTTATCTAAATCCACAGATATTTTATGATTTCCTCCATGATAGAGTTGAAAGTCTTGAATATCATACCAATACCCATTTTTACCTCCTGGTAAATAAACGTCTACAGATGTTTCACCTGGCTCCGTTACAGGATGAGCCAAAACGGAATGACCTATAATAAAAAAAGTTTACTTGTAACGCCATCAATCTAATAGTAATAGTGAGATAGTTATATAATATATAACACTTAAGATTATTTTTTATTAGTATTCGTAATATAGAGTAGTATTTATTTCTACTAAAATTTATGTAGGAGTTGGAGGTAGTTTTAATCCTCCCCGTAATTTTCCTTGTTTTTATAACATAAAATATGTTTTTTTTTTAAAGTTTGATGCCCCCTAATGAACCAACAAAGCATTTTTATACATATAGAGGTAAGTTATGTCCATGTGAGTACGCAGTAGTTGTATGTACACGGAGTACGTAGTAGTTGTATGTACACGGAATATTGAGACACCCTGTATACTTTAAAAACAGTAGTAAATAATATTAAAATGCATGAAGCTATTTAAGAAATATTAGTACTTACCAATCAAAGCTGTATTGTCAATATCAAGAACATTTTCATCATCTGGATAGTGGTAAAACAACGGTCTAATAACAGGCTCTCCTTTAGTCTCATGTTCCCAAAAGAGGGTGTACCACAAAGGTAGATGGACATATCGCAATCTTAAAGCCGTTCTAATTCTGTTTACTACATCGTCTGAGAATAAGTATGGTTCTCGTCGTTTAGTGTCGATATGGGCATGAGCACGGAAGAATGGTAACCAAATTCCGGCCTTAAAATAAAATATTAATGACAATTCTACCCCTAATCGAATGATACGACGTCACAGTCGACATATAACTAATATTTCAAATCGTGCTTTACTATGTTGGTGAAATTTTTTACTGCGACAGTGAGTCATTTAGAGTCCTAAGTCAGACGTTGTTACATCATCAGCCAACTGGAAGCCGTTTTTTTTTCAATCATACAGTACAATTTTATATGATTCAAAACGTACAAATTAAACATCGTGGACAACCCTAGAAACTGTCTTAAAAGTCATAATCACAAAATAGAAATCAACCAGAACGTTGACTCTGCTGAATTTGATGACGTTTCACGAATCACGACGCCATATTAGCAGCGGGTAACTCTCAGGGCCGGATTGAATAAGTATTTTTATTATCTGATATGTGATTACAGACTGAGCGTAATAGGTTATTTCGAAAAGTAAAGTTTGTATAGATACCACCACATGTAATTTTTATGCAGCGTTTTTTTTGCAATTAGTAGGTATACTCTGAATCAGGAAAGAAGACGATTGCATAATCGATATAAAGAAAACAAGGTATGATCGATAGCGGCCCCAATTTCGTTCAGTTTGCGCATGACGTCATATGTCATACAAAAAATATCCATATTGTTCAATTGCCACTAATAAAAAAAGACATAAAATAGGGAAGAATTAGGACATAACCCCAAAAAGTTATGTCAAATCATCGAGTTTCACATTTGAAAAATGATTTTCCTTAGACAAGGAAAGAGAGGGGATAGGTAACACGGCAGCTAAAAGTGAGGCCACTTGTCACCACACGAAATTCTCCAATGGCGTAGCATCAGAAATTAGCTTGTACCTAGACGATACCAAATATTTATTAAAACGTAAACTAATATATCGTTCATTTTTGAGTAATGCATATACAATTTTGTTTTTTTTTTAGTCTCACCTTTATAATATTAGAATACCTAAGTCGATAATGCAAAATTTATTTAACAGTCACAGTGGACTGATTATCAAGACAATTATTTATTTATTAATGTGTGTATAATGCATAATTAAATAAAATATAATGTAAATATATATGTTTTAAATGTGTATATACATATTACCGTATGATCGAAAAAAACGGCGTCTTGTTTGTTTGGAAATGACAATTTCACAAATTGATATTTAAAATTTCATTATTCATTGAATCCGTAAGCAAGTGTGAAGGGGATTGGCTAGATTCATTATTATGCCGTATGATCGAAAAAAAAAACGACGGCCAGTTGGCTTGTAAATTACGATCAATGACATTCCTCATATAATTCTACATATAAAATGACATAAAAACTATACAAAACGACATGAAATGAAGATCGCTGTCATTTTATATGTAAAATTATATGGGGAATGTCGTCGATCGTCATTTACAAGCCAACTGGACGTCTTTTTTTTCGATGATACGGTATAATAATGAATATAGCCAATCCCCTTCACGCTTGCGTACGGATTCAATGAATAATGTAATTTTTAATATTTGTTACCTTCAATCATAAGAATATTCTAATTTTCCTCAAAAAAAATAAACAATTCTAGAAGCTTTGTGTTATTTTATTTATTTTTAAATTTTTATTAATTACTTACTGAAACTGTTATTATACACCTAAATTAGTAAATTTTTTGAAAGAATATTTAAAAATATATACCCACCACAAGTTTGTCCACCCCCAGCAAATCTTGGCAGGTAAATTTAAGTTTTATATAACAACTATACATATAGAATTTTTCATTTTTTTTATAGTTTACAATTATTTTACTATTTGATAACAATACCTACTTTATACATTTTTTTACATGTAAAATATGTAAAAAATGTTTATTGCAGAAATTGTATTTCTCTAATTATAATTCCCTACGCCACTGGAGAAATCCATGCTGAGTAGCATTATTTATAGCTTCAAACATTAATTATAATACAGGATATTGAAAATACTACTTGAAATTATTAAAAACAGTTTTGTAAGGATGTGGTCCAAGACATATTAAAAGCATTTTACATATTTTTACTGCTATAATGAAAAAAATGTACATTTTATGACCACATAACAAAAGTTGTGTGTCGATTTTTACCTGTGAAATGTAATTCCAGCTACTTTTTTCTCGCTTCGGTCTTTGCAGCCATACGCTGAACATTTCACCATACTAAACAACACAGTTTATAAATTTAAAACAAAACAGTATTCACAAAAAGCATAAAAATTCGCTTGGTGTCACCTCGAAATCTTGTCACCAAAGTATGGCCGCCGATCAAATTTTGGCCTCAAAAATTTTTCACTGAAGAATATGCGTGTTAGCTGTCCCCTCTCTTTCCTTGTCTAAGTGATTTTCACATTTATTATGTGTCATTTGTTATCTGTTTGATAATTTGAAATTGGCGCGCGGAGCTTGCCGACCAATGGTGCCGTTTATCACCTGTGACGTAGTGACCAACCTGCGCAATATCATACCTTGTTTTCTTTGTAACATGTTGCATAAAAATGGGCGCGGTCAGGGAACACAGCTGCTGACATTCAGCGTAGAATTTTATTGACCAGCATCTTACGATATTCCCTAAATGGCACAAAGCAGTAGAAAGAACAAGGAACAGTAGCTGTCTCATGCGTTCTCTGTCTAATACAAAAATTTGAGAGAAATATAAATAAATCGTCTTCGTCAAATCGGTCTATAATCGATCTTTAGTCTTTAGAATAAAAATTATTTTGAAAAAAGAATTATTACTGGCTGATCATTTAATAATTAAAAATATATTATTTGACAACACAGTATTAAACATTAAATTTTTAAAAAATAACAGTTTATAATAGTATATTATTCAACGAGCATATAATGGCTGTTATTCACGCGGATGAAGTTTACAACTGTCTTTTTCGAATGTTTTAGGTTAGCCTACTGCTTTGTAACTTTTTTGACAACAAATATCTCCTATTTTTTAAGGATTCGATTAACTACTATTGACTACTAGTCAAGTTTACAACAACTTAAAACACAACCACACGAATACAAACACAAAATATAAAAAAATAATAAAATACACAACTCAACGGACTCGACGCTACGAACAGCTGCTGTTTTCTGCGATAGTCAGAATTCAACTAAAGCTTGATTTTCATGCATCCGTTATACGTTGATACGTTGGTTCGACGGTGCTCTGATTGGTCATAGCGTTTTCGCGCCACTTTTCACCCGTAAATATTTTACTTCAGCCCGTCAACGGACCCGTTCATACGATAACGGACGTTATGACATGGTTATGACACATTTTTGACAAATTTAATCTAACCTTAATAAAAATATAAGCAAAATAGCAAAATCGTTATGGAAACGAAAATATAAAATAACACCAACGTATATCCGATAAACGGAGGCATGAAAATGCAATAAATTTAAAAACTGCGTTATTTTCTAACCAATCAAAGTCTCTAAATTCTACCAATAAAATTAATATCGTATCAACGGAAAACGGATGCATGAAAATCAAGCCTAAACCCTGACCTGCCCTGACTAAACCGGTAACGCCGCTACATTGACAGGTGTTACCCGCTCATAGAGGAATTTTTAGGTTAGCTACCGTTTCGCGCGCATTTTGGGAGTCAACCTTCTGGTTGATTTCTATTTTGTGGTCATAATACTCATAACCCATAATACAAAGAAAACAAGGTATGATCGATAGCGGCTCCAATTTCGTTCTGTTCGCGCATACCACCTTGACGTCATACGCCATACAAAAAAATATCCATATGTTTCAATTGCCACTAATAAAAAATGACCTAAAATAAGAAAGAATTAGGACATAACCTCAAAAGTTATGTCAAATCATTGAGCTTAACATTTTCACATTTATTATGTGTCATCAGTTTGACGATTTTAAATATCCTGTTTATATAAACTGTGACCCAACCTGCGCAATATCATACCTTGTTTCCTTTGTATCATGCTCATAACCTTATTTTCATTGCGTCGACGCGCTACGTTTGTTTTTTTAGAAGTTTTTACTGTGACTTTCAAGTGTTCGCACTTTTATATTGCAAAGAATGAAAGTATTCTTTGATGTAGTATTCAGTAAGAAGTTAATTTTGTTTCTTTACTAATAGCTGTATCAATTTTTAAAACACATACTCAATTTTGACTCGTTTGGTCCTGGACAATGATAGAGAGAGAGAGAGAGAGAGCAGAGTGCAACAAAGAAATAAGATAACAGTCTATCGGTGATATGTTTGGGACATTTTTTTATTATTTACGCGCGTATCCTCATAACTATAATACCACTTGATTGTCTCTACTCTATAATTTAATAACAATTTTTATATATTACTCACCTGGTACCACCTTTGTAGCAATTCAATATCAGGGTTATTGAAAAAACCACCAACATCAGCACCACAGAAACTTATTCCTATAAATAAAATATAAATATATAAAGTATAATATAAAATAATTTTTTTTCATTAAACGCTGACTTTACTGGCTAAAAATTATAGTTCTAAGTTCTAAACCATATAACTGCTTGAACCTATAGAAAGAAGTTTGTTACAAAAAAATATAAAATTCCACAAATGATAGGAAAATCTCCCAACAGGAGGCCGAAGAAAAATATTACCAGCAAATGTTTTTTTCTCTCTTATTCCACAATGAAATAAATGTTTTTATGTTTTAATTATGTTATAATAAGTAAATAAAAATGTTTTAATTATTTTGACCAGAAGTTTTAATTGGTGTTGTTGACAGGTGACGAAGGTTCCAAATTTCTACACAGATAGCGCTAAACCGAAACATTTTGGAAACAAGGTTTCCATTTATTGTCGATTCAATTTCGAAACACGAGTTTCTCTCTTTTTAGACACAAATATGGAATACACGTTTTTAACTAAAAATATATGTTTTTGTTTATATATGGGCTGTTGATATATTTTTGAACCATGATATAGAAATAAAAATAAAAATGTATATTTTAAACAAAAATATGTTGTAGCAACAAATAATGCCATATAGGGTAGTGACAATAAATAATGATATATATATAAGGGGCATTAAAAATATGAAAGTGCATTATTAAACTAAACAATGAATTATTAAAAAACGCAGTTTCCTCAAAAATAATATGTTCAAAAATTCCGTTTCATAAAAATATCAATTAATTAGATAGAATCTACTATAAAATAAAGTATATTCACCTCCAAGTGCTTCAGAAAGACACATGGGAAAACTAGCAGTGAGATGAGACCATTTAGCTTCATTATCACCAGTCCATACCGCAGCAAATCTCTGAGAACCAGCAAAATGTCCACGCGTTAAAATAAATGGTCTTTTATTTGGAGAACGGAGTCTTAGACCTTGGTAAGTTCCAATTGTCTAAAAATATAAAAATAAATCATAAGTAGCTTTAAATTATAAATTAATATAACTATATTAATATATAGTGATAACTAGTGGATCTTAACTATTCAATTTGTCTTATAATTGTCACAAGATTATATCACAATTATATACAAAACAAAAACGTCTTGCAGGTAACAAAATACCATACGATCGAAAAAAAGACATCAAATACGGCTGAAATATGACAATCGATGATAGTTTTGTCGAAGTCAAGCCCTAGATGTCATGGCGCTTATTGCCAGTTGATCCTAAAGGAGTATGCGCACTGAAGGGGTATCGGCGCGAGCGAACGACATGACCGGTCGGAAAGTCGATGGTAGCCGCGCACTGGAGTCGCACGATCGAGAGTACGTCACCAGCATATATTTGAGCATAGACGAGGAGAAGTTTATTCAAATTTAGTCAAATTCATTCGGTATTTCAAAAAATTATAAAGTATTATTACTATGTATATTTTTATGCAACTTTTTATATTTTATGCTTTATGATGGAAATTAATATTTCTCCAAAAAAAAATTATTTATGGGTATTTCGCCACTGCACTGCAAGAAAAATCTACAAAATAAAATAGTTATTTTTTGTAAACACTTCTGGCGTTAAACCTAAACGGACGCTGCTTGTCAGAAGTTATGTTTACAGTTATAAAAATTTGCCTAACAAAGAAAAAAATGCTTAACGTTTCGGAAAGTTTATCTCTTTCCGTCGTCGGAAGCAAAAAAAATACAAAGAATAAAGAAAAAACTATTTAAAATATTTAAATTGAACTATTCAAGAACACTACTTTTTAAAACAGATACGTCTACAAGAAACCGTTGACGTTCTGTTAAATAAACTTTCCGAAACGTTAAGCATTTTTTTCTTTGTTAGGCAAATTTTTATAACTGTAAACATAACTTGTGACAAGCAGCGTCCGTTTAGGTTTAACGCTGAAGTGATTTTTCTTACAGTGCAGTGGCGAAATACCCATAAAGAATTTTTTTTGGAGAGATGAATCCGCCACATAGATATAGACATTTTTTGAAATTAATATTACTTAGATCTTAACGAAACACACATGATCTTAATCAAACACACATTAATATATTTCGATCTTAACAAACCACATAAAATTAGTGAAATAGAAAAATAAAAACACTAAATCACCACAATACACCAAAACACTTTTACACTGGACGCGCGTTTCGCTAACCATGTTAGCATCATCAGCAGATGATTATAAACTCATTCAGTTTATCTGCTGATGATGCTAACATGGTTAGCGAAACGCGCGTCCAGTGTAAAAGTAAACGTGTTTTGGTGTATTGTGGTGATTTAGTGTTTTTATTTTGCTGTTTAACACCAAAGATTCCAACCCTCAACTGTAATAGTAAAATAGAGTGGAAGATGGGGATAAAAAATACTACATTACTCTTGGCTTGACCGATTTTACCCAAATTTGGTGTCATTCAAAAGGGTTTAATTTGTTCTTTAAAACAAAGGTAGATATGAAAAATAGTCAAATAAAACTTCTATTTTTAGTTTTTTAATCTAAATAAGTGTCATTACAAATATTTATAAAATAATTTTATATACTATATACATATATATAGCTTTTATTTTAAATTTTTAAAATCTTGGTTTTAAGCAGGGTTGGCTTGATTTAAATCAAATGATTTAAATCATGATTTAAATCCTGATTTAAATCAAGTGATTTTTTTAATTTTAATCATGTGATTTAAATAAAAAAAATAACTTTATTGAAACTTTATAATAAATAAAAAGTAACTGTAAAAGTTATAAAAATGTGTCTTAGAAAACTATAAAAAATATTTCTATAACAGATATATCAGATAATAAATCGAAAAAATAATTGTAAATGTTATAAAACTATATAAAAATATCTGTTCATCAATTTAAATGTTGGACCGATTTTTGAAGTAATTTCGTGTGAATCCATTAGACCGCTAAACTAAAATTTTAAAATTTATGTATAAGTGACAAAAAGTCGCTGTTCGAAAATATAATCGTTGTCAGAAAAAAATTATAATCGTTGTCAGAAAATAAGTTGTTTTATATATTTTTTTTCAAACGGTGTATTTTTTTTTGAAAATGTTTCCAAATCGAAAATTCCTATCGACATTTTGATGTAAGTTCCTTACACTTTGACATTAGGTAATATTAATTTCATTCTCGAATTAAGACTATTTCCGAACAATAGTGTATTGTTTTAGTAGGAGTAAAAATTATACTTTTTTTGACGAATTGAAAGACCATCGTAAAGTTATTCCGACGTTACAGAGAGGCACAAAAAGTACATATTTTTACTCCGAAAATTACTCCTAATAGAAACAGTAATCGAGCAACAATTTGTACACTCGTTGAATTTGACACTTAATATTTTTTTTGTTTGATAATATATTTTTGTACTTTTGTGCTTATGTGTAACAGTGCTTTACTTTTATGCATAGGCGTTAAAATTAAAAAAATTAATACTCTTGAGACGTTTGAAAAAAAAATCCTTTTGATCTGAAGCAAGCGAATTTTTATGCGGAATATATTGGTGACCGATGTGAAAAAATGACACGCGCCGCAAAATTGTTAGTGATATCGGTATCGGGCAGAATTATAAAAATTTAGCCATTTAGGACAGGACTTTAATTAGAAAATAAGTCCTAATCATTTGGAAATCCGATTAAAATATTGTTTTGAATTAAAATCAAAAAAATCTGATTTAAATAAAAAAAATCTGATTTTTTTTATTTTTTTAAAAAAATCATGATTTTTTCCAACCCTGGTTTTAAGTCAGTAGTAAATAAAACGAAACTTTTGTTTACATTTTGTTTAATGATTGACGTTTCGACCAATTTTAATTCGGTCTTCTTCGGAATCTATAATATACGTATAAATGATGTTCTACGTTTGTGGTAAGAAAAAATTATATATTAAACACATTGTTAGTGATAAAGTAGTATTGCATATTATAGATTCTGAAGAAAACCGAATTAAAATTGGTCGAAACGTCAATCATTAAACAAAATGTAAACTAAAGTTTCGTTTTCTTCACTACTGACTTAAAACCAAGACTTTAAAACCTTAAAATATAATAAAAAAAGTCAAAGAAAATATAAAAAAATATATATAGTTTTTATTTTATAGTACCGTATGATCGAAAAGAAACGGCATCAGCGATGGCCATGAAATGAAGATCGGTGTCATTTAATATGTAAATTTATATGGGAAATGTCATCAATCGTCATTTCCCATCCAACTGGACGTCGTTTTGTTTCTATCATACGGTAGATATATGTACAAATATTTTATTGAAACATAAATATTATTTTCTCTATTTGTAGCTTGTACGGAGCGATCAACATAGTAACTAACATAGGATGACTATTTATCAGCTGTTATTACTAATGTCAAAACAAACCAAAAATTAAATAATATGGTAAGTTTTTTGACGATATTTAAATTAGATTTCCATAATAATGTGAGATAATCAAAACGAGATGAAAAATAAGTGGGTTTAATCGGAAAATTTTCTAATTCAAGTTATTGAATAAGTGTATTAAACAATATAGTTAATGTGCTTGTAAGAATTTTTTATAAAAAACCGCATATTAAGTATGACATGGTCTCGTACACTTTCGATTAATAATTCATCGGACATGTTTAATATAAAACCGCTCCACTAAAAACAGTCGCTCGGCATAGACCATTCGTCCTCCTCCCATGCATTCTCTGATTTCGCCTGATGGCGTGGCGCCGGGTACCGCCGATACTGACGATAGCTCGAGGCACACCGATCTAATGCAGTGCGCGGGCTTACATTTATTTCAACGTAAACTGAAAATCACGTGTCGGTCGATCGCGCCGATAGCCATTCAGTGCGCGTAGAGCTTTAAGTTGATCCTAAGAAGGTTGTAATATATTTTTATATTGGGTAAAAATGATCTTTAAATGTTTAGTTTAAAATTCGAGAAAAAAATATGTTTTTTTTGAAAATAGATTTGTATGTCTAAAAAGGTTCTATCTTTTATAATCTTCCTATAATTAGTGTTAATTTTTGATAAATGTTACGTCGAGAGAGATTTTTTAGTAAATAACTATATGGTATTAATTGATGGTATAAATAATTAATCAAAGATGGTTGAAATAAAACATTCTTGTTTTTACGCTTGTTTATGTGTAAAAACTACGATGTGTCACTTACATGTACTAAACCATATTCGTTATGAACATCCCTATGTTCCCAGCCACCATGATGGACGCAATCCTTTGGCATTGTTACTTCGGGTCCATTGAAAACAGAAGGTTCATTCATATCGTTCCAAATCCACACATCATGAGTGGTACCTTTGAAGTTTTCTAAAGCATACAGCTTTTTGTAATAATCAACTGTTTTCGGATCATAAAAATCAAGATACGATGAAGATCCAGGCCAACACCAACCTTAAAATGTTTATGATTATTAAAAAAATGTGATGTATTGCGTGTGAATTTTTTAGCAAACTGCATGTAAATATATTATCTTTAATTAGTATACTATTTTTATACATGCTGGCTTATTATACATGGTTAATCGACGGGTTGTTTTTTACCTTAACTTTAAAACACTTGTGCATAATTTTAAAACACTTTAGATTTAATAAAAAAAACTGTTGGCTTTTTATGCATCTGAGTGTAGTTAGAACAAACATCCCTATACATAAAAATAAATCTATTATTAATGTCTACCTTCATATACACTTCCATCGTGGTTCTTAACATAAAAGTCATACTTCAAAGCATCTTCATGGAGAAAGTATCCACCCTCTCTCTTAATGTGAGGATCTATAATAACAACTAATTTTCTTCCAGTACTAGTTAAATTGTTAACCATAATTTCGGGATTTGAAAATTTAATAGGATCCCATGTAAAGTATTTTTTGGCATCTGTATATTCAATGTCCAGCCACATTACATCAACAGGTAAATTATTATTATCAAAATTGGCGACCACCGTCGTTACATCATCTTGATCGTTATAGTTCCAGCGGCATTGATGGTACGCCAAGCTGAACAGCTGCAAGAAATTTAGTAGAGTGAGAGATCGCAACTATATAACTATGGCAAAAATTGCATATCTTAAATACAAATTTGTCAATTAATTATTATTCAGTTGTGCACAAAACAAATACTAAAATTGTCTTTTATATTTTGCATAAAGAGGTAGAAAAAACAGTAGATAACTTTAAAACGTTATTGTTTTTCGAACTATCCTCTACGAAGAGAAATGCATTTTGCATCCGTTGAAACCAATTTTGGGTTATTCCACTCGCTTGATACTTTCAACATTGCGCTATTGAAGGCGCTGACTGCATCTTCTGGGAATTGGAACCTTTGACCAGGCAATTCATTCTGAATTTTTGGAAAGGTAAGAGTTGTCAGGACTTACGTCGGGACTGTATTGATATTGGTTGGTCGATGGAAAATTCGATGTTTTCTTGCTTTAAAAACTCAATTGTTTTTGGAGCTGTATAGGAACTTTCATTGTTGTCTTGGTGAAGGATCAGTCATCGTTGACGGTTGATTTTTCGAAACTCAGTAATTATTTGCGACAAACAAATAGATATGTTTTTTGATCTTGCAGAGGAATTGTTGCTACATCACCCGCTCTTGAAAAAAAATGTCGCCACCATCTTTTTGGAAACATTTTTTCATCGATTTTGGTTCATCTCGGAATACCCAAACAACTGATTGACGTTTATTTTCGCGTTCATAAGATTACTCCAGGGTGCGTCTCAAAAGTGGCTCACCCCTATAACTTCTTTATTTTTTTAGATAAAAAAAGAGATTTGGTATATTAGTATATGACATAAATTAGGATTGAATAAATTGATTGACGTATTCAATTGTTTTCGGTTACTTGCTGTTTCACCGGAAATGACAACTTTTGATTTTTAAATGGCAACATCGGTATTTTTTTAATTTTATTTGATAGAAAATGTCATATGTCAACTTTTGACATATTCGCTCAAAAACAAATTGTATTTTAAATTTCAATCTAGAGTGCCATGAGCGAGGTTGGCTCGTTAGCATATTTCGAAAAAGCATTTTTTACGAATAATTTGATACAAAACACTTGGTATTTTGAGTCAAATTGTCGTTAATAACCGCACGTTACAATTTCAAATAAACCATATGCGAAAATTTGATATGACATATGATATGTCATTCTATTCAGAATGTAATTATCTATCGAATAAAGTAAAAAAATACCGAGGATGCCATTTAAAAATCAAAAGTTGTTGTCATTTCCGGTAAAACCGGAAGTGACCGAAAACAATTGAACACGTCAATCAATCCTAATTTATGTCACATACTAATATAGCAAATCTCGTTGTTTTATCTGAAAAAATAAAAAAGTTATAGGGGTGAGCCACTTTAGAGACGCACCCGGTATATATAATTTCTGAGTTTCCTGCCTTAAACCAGTGTAGAGTTTTTTGACACCAATTGACTCTAATTGCTTTCTGTTCTTTCGTCAACAGATGCGCTATCCAACAAGAAACTAATTTTTTACAGATCATTCTTCGTATAAAATTTTTCGAATTGGGATTTTTTAAATGCCCAACGATGCGTCAATTTCACGATGAGTGACATGTTTATCTTCTTGGATCGATCGGCTTACGTTGTTGGTGAACATGTTCTTGGATAGTCTATACGACTAATCCGTCTAAATTTAAATTCTCCATACCAACGAGAAATTGTCGACTAATGTGGTGCTTCATTGCCGAAAACCTTTGAATAAGAAGACTAAGGAAGGAGCATATCAAAAATCTTAGGTACACCGCGATGGGCCTCAAATATGGCCGACTTAAATTCCGGTTTATCCGTGTCGTTCTAATTTTATTCAAAAAATGTAAAACTATGATGTAGGGTAGACGTGGGGGTAAACTCGATAATTTGTTGTTTTATTTTACGTTGTGAATAAATGTTGGTAGTTATTAAAATTGTTATAAAAATATATAATTCTAATAAAAATAGATAAGTTATAATAAGTATTTATTAACACAAACATCCTATACGCTACTGAAGCAGGTAAGTCAAATTAACGTATCTAAATTCTTTGACATCTAATCTTTGACAAGTAATAAATAAAAGCTAAAATGCAAGAAAAATATATAATTTAGTTAATTTAAGTGAATTTTATAAATGATCGGTTTACTACACGTATGTATATTATATAGTCACTTACTAGCGAAAAGTTGTTCCATTATTTCACTCAATTTTTGCCGAGATCTACCGCACGCTACACAACCAACTATTTTAGAGTCTTTTTCGATAAATCGCGAGAGTGTCACTGTTAATTTAAGTTCTGCCACAATTTCCATCTAGATTTACTACCTTTATACAACTATCAGTAGTAGAATAAATAATAAATAACATAAAATAAGCTCCGTAAAGACTGACAAATCCACAAAATTTCAAATCAAATTCAAATGTGTCAAATGAATCGTCAAACAGAACTGTCAACGATCCCCACTCTAGAGTGCTTTTTCCGCCCACCATGCATGAATACATGGATAGCATTATGCTCCTTCCTTAGTCTTCTTATTCAAAACCGAAAACAGAAACCAACTCAAGGTATTGAATTATTCAACTTGGCAAGGTATTCTTGTTGAGACAACCGTCTTTTTTTGAAAAAATGTAAAAAAATATTGCGCGAAGATTTTCGCGGCTTAATTTCATTTTTCGACTAACTCCGTTAAATTCATAAATTCAGTTTAGGTACAGCTTTAAACGAAGCGATCTAAAACTTTGCCGCTAAGTTAACTAGAGATGACAGTTAATGTTGACATTTGATATATGTGGACAGGAGCCTACTATGTTTCTATATGCAAAATATAAAAGCCAACCCTTGTATAAAAATATCTTAATTATCTCTTCAAAAAAGTTGTTTGTACCTGTGGTAAACCATGGACACCGGTTAAAGACGCATATTGTTTAATGACGTCTTTTGGCTTTGGACCCGTTAGTACAAAAAAGTCCATAATACCACTTTCACTCATAAACCGTACATCTACGCTGGCCTCTGTTTTACTCCCACTAACAAGATTTACTAGAGAGGATACCACATTAATATCCTTACTGTTCTTTATATCAACCCAAGTTTCTGCTGCATTATGCCAAAATACACCGACAGTATGTTCAGCACTAAAAAATATAAAATATAAAATAATCTAATAAAAAAAATAGAATATCTAAGATAACTATGACCGCCGGAAAGATGTCAAGATTTCCTAGAAATAACGATCAATGACATTCACCACATAATTTACATAATTATAAAATATCATTAATCGTCTCTAAAGCCGAGGACGGACCTGACGAATGTTACCATTCGTTCGAATATGTTCGCATTCACGAGGAAATATTTCTCAGGTGTAGACATGTGTTCGCAGCGAATATACGTCACGACGAATGGTTTCGGCGCAAACGAATGCTTTCCATCTTCTAGTGGTAAAAGTAAATAAATCAAAGAAAAACTCGAGCCACCAATGATTGGAAACGTTGCAGTGTGGACATACTGGTAAACATGCAGGAAGTGGAAAGAGTTCGACTAGTAGAAATGTTAGCAAAAGAAAAAAAATCGTTTAAATGTGTCATGCCACTCGGTATGCTGCGAATGAATGCTACAACCCACGTCATGAAGATCTGTGCGTATATTTTTCCATTTAATTACATGTATTCCGTACCCACTAGACAACACGCCACGCCATCCGACGCCATAACACGCTATCGCATGGGGATGGGCGATTCGTCTCTCCCAGATCTCACCGACGCAGCATGTAGGGATGTCCCAAAAATAAAATAAATCGATATTTTGAATCGATTCAACATCGGATAAAACAAGATAGATCCAGAAAAAATCGGCAACAAAAGATTGATCTTATTAAATATCGATACTCGATTCTGATTATATTGGTATACTGATATTATGATTATATCTAAAAAAAACTCACGACTCGTGTACTTGGCAAGTATTTTTTATTTGCTTACAGGGTCTGGCGGGAGTGCGGCGTAGTTCCTATAATAAATAACTTACAAATTCTGTATAGATGCCCAACTCACGGTGTATACCCTGTATACTAATTACAAATGTTGGTCAAGTACACGAGTCGTGAGAACGCGCCTTAATATCGGTGTAGGTATCGATACTTCTAGTATTTTTAAGGCAACGGCCTAGCTACGTTGAAACACCGGTTCCCATTAGAACACCGAAGTTAAGCGACGTTAGGCGATACTGGTGGATGGACGGGTGACCGGTTCGAAACTCTGTATCGTGCTGTTGTCCAAGGGAAAAGTGTAAAATCTATTGATACACACTGCTCATTTACGCCGGTTCGAGGCCGGATGATCGGATATCTCGTGAGTAAAAGTTAATTTAGACACTTGCTAAGTCGGGAGGCCACTGACCATGATATGGCCGAAGACCGCGGTTCGGATTCCGCGTAAACAAAGTAGGCCCCGTCCAGATTAGCCCTGGCAGCAAAAAGGAAACGTTAACTGAAATCTTTACTTTACTTTTTCTAGTATTTTCGTAACCCTACTGATAACTTTTTTAACTAATAAAAAATTTCAGGCGTATTAACACGTGTTACAAAATGTGTACACCGATTCCCACGTCGCAACACGTGGGAATAGCGTGGCGTCACGTGGCGTGGCGTCGGGTGTTGGCTAATGGGGTCCCGGCTTTAGTGTTTCATTTTAATACTGTATATTATAACAAAAACTTTGTATCTTAAAGTTTGATCCAATAAATTCAGTATACCCTGTACATTGCATAAAACAAAATCAAATTACAAAAATGTAATTACAAATATATATTTTCGAATACAAAATCCGTTTTATACAGGGTGACCCATTAGTGCAAGGAAACCAATATCACTGTCGTTATCGAAGATATGAAAAAAAGTTTTATACAGATGTTGCATGGTTTCATAAAAGGGCATATATTCTAAAAATATTTTGTTGTATACAGGGTGTTCCAAAAAAACGTTATGATAA
Organism: Sitophilus oryzae; assembly: GCF_002938485.1. NCBI lineage: Eukaryota > Metazoa > Arthropoda > Insecta > Coleoptera > Curculionidae > Sitophilus > Sitophilus oryzae. The sequence continues at coordinate 1,588,098 of NW_022146270.1, forward strand.
AGTTTTATTTTTTTGAATTGCACCCCCAGTTTTCTGTGCAGATTTGGATTCAGCATAAAATTCTGAATATAGTAAGCTATTTTTATTTCTAGCACTATACAATGTTGCCATTCTAATTCATATTAAATGAAACGTGGGTTAAAATCACTATATTCGAAAAGTGGTTAAAAACTAGAGTTAATTTAACTTTATTAACTTAGCTATGTTTTCCTAAACACCAAGAATAATAAAATAAAGCGTATACCGGGTGCGTCTTAAAAGTGGCTCACCCCTATAACTTTTTTATTTTTTCAGATAAAAAACGAGATTTGGTATGTTAGTATAAGACATAAATTAAGATTGATTGACGTATTCAATTGTTTTCGACCACTTCCTGTTTCACCGGTAATGACCGCAATTTTTGTTTTTTAAATGGGACACTGTATTTTTTTACTTTATTCGATAGCAAATAAGTCTCTGAATAGAATGACATATCATATGTCAACTTTTGACATTTTCGCATATGATTTATTTGAAATTATAACTAGTGGTTCGTAACGAAAATTTGACTCAAAATACCAAATGTGTGGTATCAAATTATTCGTAAAAAATGCGTTTTCCAAATATGCTAATGAGCCACCCTGGTTCCATTTGAAAACATTGAGATATGATTAAAAATACGATTTGGGCATTTTTTAACAGACCAGTACAAGACACTAAAAACATTAGACGATCCAATCTATTTTTCCAAGGCTCCTTGATTAAGAATTAGTATTTTTAACGTAGCCATGGCACTCTAGATTGAAATTTGAAATACGATTTTTTATTAAGCGAGAATGTCAAAAGTTGACATATTATATGTCATTTTATTCAGAATGTCATTTTCTGTCGAATAAAGTAAAAAAATACCCAGGGTGCCATTTAAAAATCAAAAGTTGTAGTCATTTCCGGTGAGACAGGAAGCGACCAGAAACAATTGAATACGTCAATCAATCCTAAGTTATGTCATATACTAACATACCAAATATCGTTTTTATATCTGAAAAAATAAAAAAAGTTATAGGGGTGAGCCACTTTTGAGACGCACCCGGTATAGTATAAAGCGTATAAAATAAGCGTAAATAAAATATAGAAACACTCTATGTATTGTTTTCCCCCTTCTACATGCAGAATTAAAAAAATAACATTCTTTGTATTTAAAATATTCTTAAACTTTTAACGGCTGGATTAACGGTTTAGCAGTTATTAGCGTTATTATATTACATACGGTTCTTTTCAACAGTAAATTTTTATAATAACCACCTCGTGATTTTTTGCCTTATATTTTACTACTCAAAAAGCCATATGCAATATAGAACCGCAAATACCTGCAAAACGGTTAAAAATATAGGAATACTTTCAATACAAAATATGTTAGTGTATTATTTCTGATATCCAAAAGAAAAATATAATAAGGCTGTTCTATTTAAAAATATTGAGATATGACATTTTAAACATTGCAATGTTGACCACGGCATAAAAAATATAAGGTATAAGAAAATCTGAGGTTTCTATCACGGATTTATTTTGTTACCCTTCGTGTTTTTAACCACTTTTCGGAAATAGTAATATTAAACCAAATTTTACTAAATAAAAAATTGAATTGCAACACCGCATAGTGCTTCATATACAAATAGTGTACTATATGCAGAATTTTAAGCTGAATCCAATTATGTAGAGAAAAATGAGGGATTCAATTTAAAGAAACTTAAAACCTCACCATAACTTTTTTTTGAGACACTCTGCATACAACAAAATATTTTGAGGATATACACCATTTTAAACCATGCAACATCTGCATAAAACTGGTTTTCATATATATGTGAACAACGATGATATTAGACTTCCTTGTACTAATGGACCACCCTGTATATTAAAAAAGGATAAATGGTTGAATAAGTTATAAAGCAAAGAGTTGTCCCTAAAACTTCTAGGTCTCCCATAACCCCTTTAGTTACCACTATATTTATACTTGCCTGTGAGCATATACAATTGGCACAGCACCATAAATTGCCATTGTGCTATCCAGTTCATATTCAAACACATCTAAGTTGTAAAGTCTAGAAAAAAATATATATATCTTGTATTGGCTGGTAAAAATGTAAATAATCTAATAAAAATACTCAAACAAAATTATATGTTATCATAATATATATATAGGCTTGGTACATTTCAACCAATATTTTAAAATTCCGACAGCAGCGCTCGGTACGCCAAAATCAGAACTGTGCGGCTACTTTATTTCACGCCGTCCCGGTTACAATGCTGATCCCATTGAAATAACATTGAAATCGTGGCTGTCATAATATTTATATATTTTGGTTTTTACTAGTGCAGTATATTGAAACTATAAACTTCCCAAGTACGAAGTTCCACAAATACAAACTTTTTTTACAAATGTCGAGGTGAATTAAAAGGTTGAGCCAGGTAATAGCAATCAAAACCTGCCGTAAGCCGTAGGCGTGTTTTGATTGCGTCGGTTAATCTCTGGGGTAAGTTTATTTTTAGATTACACGAGAAATACGGCGCGCCGAATAAGGTTGGGATGCATAACTACACCTCCCTGAACAAAGTTTTAGAGCTTCTCAGCTTTCACACACCGCTTTGATCAAAACAATATATCCATCACATAATCAAAAAATAAACAGGCATATGAGGATAAAATATAATTTGATCAATATTAATGGTATACTTTATTTTAATCAACTATTGCTTAAATGTTTTATGAACATCTTCTAAAATTATTATAATTATGTATCTTTATAAAATTGTGTTTAGTGGTGGAATAACTCGAGCGAGAGAGAGAAAATTCGCTCGAGTACTCGATTAATAACCGATTATGAATGAGCGATGCAAGTGACGAGTACCAAGCGACGAACTAAAGCGATCCTAGAATGAAATAGATTGAAATCCGATTTTAATGTGACCTACTCGATAAAAAGCCGAGCGAATTTTCTACATACATTGCAGGTAGCAAATTTATACAACGCCGTATATACCGGGTGCTATAACTTTTTTGTTTTTTAGATAAAAAATGAGATTTGGTATGTTAGTATATGACAAATTAGGATTGATTGACGTATTCAATTATTTTCTGTCACTTCCTGTTTCACCGGAAATGACTACAATTTTTGATTTTTAAATGGCACCCTCGGTATTTTTTTACTTTATTCGATAGAAAATGACATTCTAAATAGAATGAGGTATCATATGTCAACTTTTGTCATAGTCGCTCAAAAACAAATTGTATTTTAAATCTTAATCTATAGTGCCATGTCTGTGTTAAAAACACTAATTTTTAATCGTCTAATGTTTTTAGTGTCTTGTCCTGGCCGATTAAAAGATGCCCAAATCATATTTTTGATCATATCTCAATTTTTGGAACGAGGATGGCTCATTAGCATATTTCGAAAAAGATTTTTTTTACGAATAATTTGATACCACACATTTGGTACGTCGAGTCAAATTGTCGTTATGCACCGCATATTACAATTTCAAATAAACCATATGCGAAAATGTCAAAAGTTGACAAGAGATATGTGATAATACCGAATAAACTAAAAAAATACCGTCGGTGCAATTTAAAAATCATAAGTTGTAGTCATTTCCGGTGAAACCGGAAGTGACCAAAAACAATTGAATATGTCAATCAATCCTAGTATATGTCATACATTAACATACCAAATCTCGTTTCATCTGAAAAAATAAAAAAGTTATAGGTGTGAGCCACTTTTGAGACTCAGCCAGTATATTTATCCGTTGCGTATCTGAGGGACAAAATTTTACGACCTACATCGACAATGCTTTGAAATAAACTAAATTAAGCGATCAAGCGAATCGCTTGCTGCTTACTACTTGCCGTTCATTACCGAAAGAATATGTGCCCTGCGCACGCAACTTACTGCTTGGCGCTTGGCGTTAACGAGTACTTACAACTTACAACATGGGACGGCGGAAAACCGTATTTTTAAATACGAGTGATATATCGCTCGAGTGATCACTCGGTTATTGCAATCGCTAGATACTCGAGTACTCAATTATTGAAATTAATCGGTTTTTCCCATCACTAATTGTGTTATAGCCAAAGAGCCAAAAACAGTAAAACTATGATCGCTACCGTAGATGAACTCATCTAAAAGTTTTATTAGCTTCAATAATGAATTATAATACACGTTAGACCTTCGTTTTACGAGATTCTGGGGTGGTGGCAGCACCGTCATCGGAGAATGCATCAAGCCTATAAATATGAGAATCATTGAATAAATTGAACTTAAAATATCTGTTTGACACACTATTGCCATTTCAACAACATATGAGTATAAACGGCGTATAAACCAAGTATGCTATGTATATTCTATATTTAAAATCTAGTGTAATTCTATACATCATCTACCTGTATGGGTCTAAATTATTTTGCTGAGTTGTTCTAAGAGCTAAATGATCACCATGTTCTGGTAAACCATAGACTCTTTGGGCATTTGGAAATGTAAAATCACCAGCTATAAATATAAAATTGATTAAAATTGATTAATGTATATAATAAACACATGTACAGGGTGTCCCACTAAGAATAGCTCTCGGCTGTATCTCGGAAAGTATTAGCCGTAGGGGCTGCGGAAAAAAATATTTATAACTAAAGAGGCTATGAGAAATTGCTGGAAATTATTTTCAAGTTTGTAGAACGACCGCTAGGGGGCGCAACTGCAACAAAAAATAAGAAAATGAAGTTTTTACACCATTTTGCCTAGATAAGGTGTACTAATGAATGTAATGTAATAGCTTCATAATCTTCAGTAAATTTTGAATATTTTTTGTTAGAGTCATTTTCCCCTATCTACCAAAATAAAGTGATGGGGGAAGGTTAGATCTGTTTTTATTTAAATATTAATAACTCTGGACTGGATGATCGGAATCTAACGGCGAGGGCTCGTTTAAAAGAGCGTTTTTTACTCTATATTGTACCATATAAACAATAATAATAATCTTTTGAACGTAGACGCTAGGGGGCGTTGTCTTACAATTTAACAAACATTGCGCGTTTTTTCAAAAAAATTAAATGCAATAGTATATGTAATTTTAACTGATAGTAAAGAGTAGTAAAAGCTTAAAAAGTCAGCGAAAACCGCATATTGATATCTTCTTTCAAACCGAAGATATTAGCAAAATTATAATAAATACCAAAAAATAAGCCCTTAATTACCTTATTTTTACAACACGGTATCAGTAGCCCTCTTGATCATGCCCATTCCAACAACAAACAAAAAAAAGTATGATAGAAGCAGTTAGTTTATTTTAAAATCGACGAAATATCAGAATACCATAATACCACAGGTATTAATATCTAATAATTAAGATATTAATAACAGTGAACAAGAAACGATGACTCAGTGAAGTCATGGTAGGCTTTGGAAAAAAGTTGCTTTTCACGTAATAGTATAAACGTCAAATTGTTATTAGATCAACATTTTGATAGTCTTAGCAGCGTTTTTTATCTTTTGATTGCTTTTTCAAAATGCCAACAACTTCAACTATTTCAAATAATAAAGGCTTGGTATTATGGTATTCTGGTATATCATCGATTTTAAAATAAACTAACTGTTTCTATCTTATTTTTTTTATTAGAATGGGCATAATCAAGAGGGCTACTGATACCGTGTTGTAAAAATAAAGTAATTAAGGGCTTACTTTTTGGTATTTATTATACTTTTGCTAATATCTTCGGTTTGAAAGAAGATATCAAGATGCGGTTTTCGCTGATTTTTTAAGCTTTTACTACTCTTTACTATCAGCTAAAATTACATATATTCTCGTATTTATTTTTTTTTTTGAAAAAACGCGCTATGTTTGTTAGATTGTAAGAAAGCGCCCCGTTCAAAACCTTATTATTATTATTTTTATGGTACAATATAGAGTAAGAAACGCTCTTTTAAACGAGCCCTCGCTTGTTGGATTGTGATCATCCAGTCCGGAGTTATTAACATTTATATAAAGATAGATCTAACCTTCCCCCACCACTTTATTTTAGCAGATAGGGGAAAATGTTTCTAACAAAGAAAATCCAAAATTTACTGAAAATTATGAAGTTATTATTTATAGTACTCATTATCTAGGAAAAATTCTGTAAAAATTCTATTTTCTTATTTTCCATAGCAGTTGCGCCCCCTAGCGACTGTTTTACAAACTTGAAAATAATTTCCAGCAATTTCTAATAGCCCCTTTAGTTATAAATATTTTTTTTCCGTAAGCCCTACGACCAATACATTCCGAGATACAGCCGAGAGCTATTCTTAGTGGGACACCCGGTACTTGAACTTTACCTATAGCTGAAGGTCCCCTTGGTTTAGTATCATGATGTGTTTTAAAATTCTCCTCCCACGCACCGGGATCATCCTGAATTTGTGGATCTGTTGCTCTGCAAAGAATACATAAGAAATATATAACACAATAACTTTTTACATACAGATTTTTGTCACTGTAAAAGCGTGGTCTGGAATTTAAGGTGTAAGACAGTGACGGAGAAAAATTAGTAAAAAATCAAAGTATTAAAAAGAGAAAAATATATGCGGTTTTGACAGCTGCTGAATTTAGTACAAATGTTAATTGGTTCTCAGGCGTGTAGCCCGTGACACAGCGTAGTTTTGAACTAATCTGAACAAACCTATGAATAATTATTTTTTTTTGTATTTGCAAAGAGTGACTGCAGATATTTTATTCCGTATTTTCAAACAACTGTCTAACAGAATCGAGCGTTATTAAATAGCTTATATATATTACCTTCGTTTATTATATTTTAAGTACGAACCGGCAACGCTGTATCCCGCTTTTTATTTTATTTCTCTGTCTGTCAACTGGTCGTATATATTTATCTCTGCCATATGCATTAAAATACAGACCACGGAAATGAAGCGACCAGTGCTGTACATACTAACCCTTCATCTGGCTTGGTTCTGTAATGCTCAAATGCAAAAAGCCCTTTACCATTCAAAATGGTAACCAAAACATCATCTCTATAAAATTCAAGCTTTAAAGGTTTTGCTGTCAAAGTAGCTTTGTTATTTTCTGATTTTACTGTAACACTGTCCTGATCTCTTTGTAAAACTTCTAGTCTAAAAATGTTTTAATTATTATATTTTTAGTAATTTTGCCTTAATTATCTATACTTAGCAACTTGAGGTTCGCCATTTAATGCAAACTGAGGCTTGTATCTTGGAAATAATCCATCTATTTCGTCTACAGAAACTCTAAAAACATTTCCAACTATCGCTGTCAACGTTAATTTTAAATTTGCATTAGCGACTTGAGTGTTTTGTATCCCAACTTCAATAGCATTCTCAGTAATTTGTAAAGATGATAAATCAGCTTGATATACACTATCACCTGCTTGATACTTTCTTAAACGCCTATAATAATTTTAATTATTAGATTATTTAAATCTGTTTAAGAAGTGTATGATCCGTATCACAGCTTAGTCAGTACCAGCCGGCCAACTTGTGATTAAAATTGAAGTTTATCGATCCTACCTAGATATTAGCTTATTTTGTGTCAAAAGCCAGATTTTAAGCTTTACTGAGGCTTTGTATACCTATAAAAACGATCGAGATTGGTGTTCTAACTAAATCGCTATGTATTTGACACGTGGACTCTCCAAATCAGGCAAAGTTGGATAGCTGGGTGCTGAATAAGATATGATCAGGTAATCAAAAAATTATAAAATATATTAAAATAGAATAACTTACCGACAAAAACTACTTTGCTCGCATGTTTTAAAATTATTTTTATCGACTGCTAGAACTATATTAATAAAACATATTCCTAATAATAGCGACCTGAAAATAAAACAATCAGCATTATACCGTGCTGGCAACTTTTACTTTTGGGTCGGCATTTACATGTGTGGAAGTAAATCGCATAGGGATCTTATTAAGTAGGAGTGAGAGAAATGCGACCGATAGACGCGACGCGCGACGGTGTGCTGTTGCGGCGTTGCCGATACGCCTTTCCCTATCAAGTAAAGTAAAATCACGATCGCAAACCGCTTATTTTTAAGACTTTTTTTCAAGAGATAACTAGATAAAATCATTAGACATGTTTCTGACCATCTGAAATGGAATTATAAGGATATCGTTAAGGTGTCATTTTTTTATAACGAGAAAACGTCAGTAATCGCGATAATTTAAAAACTCAACTTTTTAACACATAACAGGCCATAACTCAAGAACCACTTTAGATATTGAAACTTTTTTTTATTTTCAAGATAGGATATTTTAAAATATGTTTACATAAGAAAAATTCGATAAGGTTGTTTTTTGCCATTCAAAAATTGTAAACAATCCATCCATTTACTTTCAGAGCATAGCAATTTTCAGCAATCGTGTAATTTTTTTATTGATAAAGATTTTCACATACTGTCTACAAAGAAAATACAGCAGAAATATTAACAAAGTTCTTGAAAAAACTACAATCTATTATTTCTAATAGATTTCGAGATATCGATTTTTGAATTCAGAGTTCTAATAGCGCGACCACTATCGAACACCCACTCAATTCCACTTATTTTTACCAAAAATGCAAGTGTTTCTAGCTTGCACTTAAAAAAATTCAAGCTATAAGGAAAATTACAACGACTCGTTAATAAATAAACAAATTAATTATCACGAGACGTAATTAAATCGTGAAGCTGAACGCATGACGTGCACCTTTCCCTAGAACTGTAAGTACTGACAGAGGTATTGATTGGATCGACCGGTCAACTGAGAAGTGTCTAGCTCTAGCAGTCAACTATTAAGCTTGACCAATCAGGTTGGTTAGCGTGGTTATTTGGAGAGTGTCTATTCATTTCTGTTTGTCAAAACCTCTAACGTGATTGGTCAGGCTTAATAGTTGCCTGCTAGGGCTAGACACAAGTGTCAACTGCGACAAATCTGCTATATCCCCTTCCACGTCTCTTAGGCCCGGTTGTACCAACGAAGTTCACCGACAGATCAACTGTGAACGACGATCAAAGCAAAAAATGCGTTGTACCAAGCCTGAACGCCGTTCAAATTGCCCGGTTAACTGAACGGTGACATTAGGCGGTTCAAGCGTCGTTCAGGGGTAGACATAACCTTATTATTTGACATATTCCGCTTTTCGTTGTTTTGATTATCGTTTTGTTTATTGTTCTTAAGATTTTTCGTAATGGATCCTTTATTAGGTGAATTAACTGACGACGAAGACTTTTTAGAATTAGTGAGACAGTGGTGAGACATCATGAACGGCTAAGGAGACCACAAACAGTACGATTTCGACCAAACAATTTCGAAAAATGGAATGACGTGGATTTTAAAAAAAGATTTCGACTTGCTAAACCTATTGTGAATTATTTAATAGAGGAAATTTCCGGTTTAATTGCATCTAAAACAAACAAGTAAGTTTAATTATGTATATTTACTGTATCTTATTTAAGCTTTTATTTTTAGAAATCATGCTTTAACACCAGCCGACATGGTATTTATCACATTACGGTTCTTAGCATCAGGATGTTTTCTACAAAGTGTTGGTGATATCAGTAGTGTAGACAAGTCTACTACGAGCCGCGTGATTACAAAAGTAACTAGAGCTATAGCATCTTTAAGCAAGGACTTTATTAAAATGCCAATGGGAGTGGAAGATAGAAATTCAAAGGCACAAGGTTTTTATAATATTTGTCGCTTTCCAAGATGCATAGGAGCAGTTGATTGTACGCATGTGAAGATACAATCTCCTCAGGGGCAAATGCAGAGAATTACCGCAATAGGAAAGGATTTTTTTCATTTGTCCAAGCAATTTGTGACAGCGATTTGAAAATATCTAACATTGTGTGTAGATGGCCTGGTTCTATACATGGTTCAATGATTTTTAGAAATTCTAGAGTAAAGGCTGAGTTTGAAAATGGAGTATATGGAAATAATTTATTACTAGGGGACAGTGGGTATGGAGTAAAACCATACCTAATAACCCCTTTGGCGAATCCAAGAACGAGGGCTGAAAACTTATTTAACGAAGCTCAGATAAGAACAAGAAACCCAATAGAAAGGTGTTTTGGTGTACTAAAAAGAAGATTTCCGTTCCGAAGAATCCGTTTAAATGTTGATAAAGTAGAAGCAATAGTGCTGTTTCCGCTGCTGTTCTTCATAACATAGCGTGTCATTTTGCAGATTCAACACCATTAGTAACTGATGAAATTGAAGCGGAAATAAACATTGGAAATAATATAGGAGAACATGTTCCAAATGACTTGGGTGGTATAAATAATAGTGTTAGATATAGTTTAATTAATGAATATTTTGAACCACTGTAAATATGTTATTTTACGATATAGAATATATTGCTGAGTATTAATTATTTACATCTAGAACTAATTATTTACGTCTAGAAAATGTTTCAATATTATTTTACTAAAACATTCTTAAAATGTCTTAATGTTTTAAAGTCAAAATAACTTGTTAATTAATTAAATTGTGATTATAATTACCATAAAATAAATTACCATTACATACTCTTGTATATATTTTGATGTATGTATATAATATTTTTTATTGTATGTATAGGATTATTTTTATATTTTTGATAATTCTGATTATAACTAGATAATTAAATAACAATAATTAATAAATTATATTAAATTAATACAATTCAGTATACTTGTTGTTTGTACTAGATATGTAATATGTAAAAGAAATAAAACGATATAATATGTATGCATATTTTCAAAATTCATATATATTGTGTGTTAAGTGTTTATATCATATTTTTTAATAATTAAATATTTACAGAGTATTTATTGGTCAATTATTTTTTTTATTAGTTCCTTGCTAAATTTTAAAAATTTAATTCTCTCATCATGCTCCCTTTCTTGCTGCTTCATAAAGGCTTCATGCTTTTCTTGCATTTGAGACATTTTTAAATTGTGCTGCTCTAGGAAACATTTCTTTTGAAGCTCAGCGAGTTCAATTTTTGAACTACTCCAATCTGTTAATTTTTTTGTTAAACCCCTTACATACCCTCTAAATATAGATTTCACTTTATATAATAATATAATATAAAAAATAAGGTATGATGTACAGATGTATTAGCTAGAACGTCTAAAAAGTAAATGAACGAATCGGTCAGCCGCGAACAGGTATTAAAAAGTCGTATTTTATGGCAACAGAAAGGAAAAAAGGTACCATAATTTATATTTTGGGAGAACCCGCCAATCAATAAAACAAACTTTTAAAAGCATTTACGCCAACTTATATAAAAACTCCAAAATTTACTGTGAAATTTAATACCAACATAAGAAACTAAATATTGATCGACGTTCTACTGAACGCGAGTTGGTGCAACGCAATCCAAGTTCAACTTTGACCAACAGATCAGTTGAACTCTCGTTCAATTTATTTTGGTACAACCGGGCCTTAGCGATGTGCACAGTTTCTCGATTTATTTCATACGTTTGGCAACGTGTTTACTGTCCTCTCTTTGTTCAGTACATTATAAACGCATTGTACTCTTCTTACATACGGAAATCTCGACCCAAGACTAACCATTGCCAGCCCTTAGTATTGAGTCTATATAAAGTGTCGTATGATCGAAAAAAAACGGAGTCCAGTTGGCTTGGAAAAGACGATAACCATATAATTTTACAAACAAAATAACAGTGATCTTCATTAACAAGCCATCTCTGACGCCGTTTTTTTCGATCGTATGGTATATATCAGTAACAGATTATTACTGTAATAATAAAAAAATAAATAAATAGTAACTTCATCGTTTTCTGTTTGGCACATAACCAGGGCGCAACTAGGGGAGCCCCCTAGTTAAAAACATATAGAAAAATTGAGACATAGCATTATAAGAATCGCAATGTTAGCCGCACCATAAAAAAACAAATGGAGGTTGCAATTTAAAAAACATAAAAAACTTACAACTTTATCATGACTTTTTTTGGTCTGTATACAATAAAATAATTTTAGGAGAGACACCTTTATGTTCACCTTATTTACGTGATGCACATTTATATTAAACTTTTTTTCATATATTTCTCAACGACAATATTGGATTTCCTCGCACTAATGACTCCCTGGTATAACTGTCTATAAGAGAATAATTTTATAACTAGGTCACAATACTATTGCATTTTTTAATTGATATATGTATAATGTATTACCTATACAGGGTGCTACAAATTCGAGGTACGAGCATTGGTATTTCGGAAACCGTAATAGATACGAAGATGGTTAAATTGGGGTGTTCACCAAGATGCCATCAAAAAAGTTTTAAAAATTTCAAGGATTGCTGAGTTTTTTGGAAACGTATTTTTTTGAAAACTAATTTTATTTTTTCCTGTCGTTACTTTTTAGAAAATCAAAGAACTAATTACACATTGTCATAGCCACTTTATTAGGACTATCTGACAGTATTTTTAGATTTTCAAATTAGCTGATAGTTTGTAAGATACAGAGGCCAACTTAATTTATTTAAATACGGACCTGCATTTTTTATTTCAGATTTTGAAAGAACTCAGTCTCCTGAGTACAATGATATGCCACACTTTATACTTTTTTTGTTTTTGGTACCTTAACAGCAACAAAACTATTTAATTATTATTTAAAAAAATTTCAAGGCCGACTCTGTTTTTTAAATTATTTAATCTGATTATATTCATCGCAACAATATTGATCAATGCTAATTAACACTGAATAAGGAAAATTGAGCCAATTGAAAGATTCAAATAAATAATATCCAGATCAGCAATTTAAAGATATTATTTTTAACTTTTCTTAAAAATCTTCTTGAAATTTTGAGTGTACGATCTAATAATTTGCATAATATTAATCGTAGTTATTATAAATAAATTAACTTCTACAAACTAGTTTCTAATGCTTTACATAGTCTAAATGTTCGAAATGGTTACCACCCTCCTTATTGCACAAATTTACTTTTCGTTCAATTTTATTTATAGCTTTCGAATAGATCTTCTTATACTTTCGAATGCATTTTGTACTCGCTGTAACTGCCGAGATGTGTTGATTTCACTTTTTTGTAAAATTTGGACCTGTCGAATTACTTGATGTCATCAGACGGTCCAGGTACCTCGCTGGCCATTATATTGCTCCGCCATTTCCAATTAATTCATCTTCCGGGGAAATGATTTGATTGTTTATATTACATTTTATTTATATTATTTTTTATTGTTTTATTGCACTTGATTTTCCGTATCCAACCCACGTCACTGTTAAGTTTGAAAGCTTATCAATATTGTAACGATGAATATATTAAATATTAAAAAAAGACAGAGCCGGACTTGAAATTAGTTTAAAAAATTGTGTCCAAGTTTCCAAAACAAAAAAAATATTAAGTGTGGCATATCATTGTACTCAGGAGAACGAGTTCTTTCAAAATCTGAAATAAAAAATGCAGGTCCGTATTTAAAAAAATTAAGTTGGCCTCTGTATCTCACAAATTATCAGCTGATTTGAAAATCTAAAAATACTATTAGATAGCCCTAATAAAGTTGCTATGAGAATCTGCAATTAGTTTTTTAATTGTCTAAAAAGTGTCGACAGGAAAAAATAAAATTAATTTTCAAAAATACCCGTTTTTTCCAAAAAACTCAGCAATCCTTGAAATTTTTAAAACTTTTTTGTTGGCATCTTGGTGAACATCCCAAAGCGCAACTTTGCCTCAATTTAACCATGTTCGTATCTATTACGGTTACCGAGTTATCAATGCTCGTACCTCGAATTTGTAGCACCCTGTATAAGGTATTACTTTGCTACTTTAACCTGTAGATATTTTCCTATTAATTTTTTACTGCTGACTATTTTGTATTGTTATTTGGGAATAAAGAATCATTATTACACCTGACAAAAAAAAACAGCTAAAAAATCTATGAAATTATTCCAGAAAACCACTTAAAATTTTGTATTGTTATAAAAAACACATAGATATCAACGAGGATATCAATGTCACATAAATAAATCATAGCATCTAGTTGTAATGCATTGAGTTATTGCAAAAAGAACTACTCTTCCTTAAGCGGCCAATATTAAAGGCCAAAAAACAAATAATGGAATGGTATACATACAGGGTGATTTTTAACCTATACGCATAACTTGGGAAATTATTGCTGATGACAAATAATGACTAATAATGAAAAAAAAATGTTAGTAAAATATTTTTAGATCCTGAAATAATTTGGTTTTTTTTTTCACAAAAATTTATTAACTTTATCGGTAAATGCACATTCAATTTAATGGAATTTACGTTTTTTGTTTTTATTTCAAATAGTTTGTTATCTCCGTAAATAAAAATTTTTTTTCATTTTAATCATTATTTGTCATCAGCAATAATTTCCCCAGTTTATGCGTATAGGTTAAAAATCACCCTGTATAATTATTTATAAAGGAGAAATGAGTATTATATTCAAAGTTTTATTTCTAAAACTTCTAAAAAGACAGCTCCACATTCTAAACTATTGTAAGCTGGTAACACAAACATCAAATTGTCATCAAACGAAATTTACAAGAACAACAAAATGTACTTTAAAAAATTATTATCGAAGCAGTATACCATTTCAATTATTTTGAAAAAATAATGATCTCTTCATTTTCAATATTCTCAATACTCTTAAAGATTATTGACCAATTGAAAATATTAATTAAAAAGATTGTTAATAAATAGCATTCAAATATCATTGCAGAAAAAATACACCACATCATCCCAACATTACCAAATCCAACAATTCCAAATCGCTTTCAATAAGATAAGTTATCTATGCCATTACTTCAAAAAGTATATATTATGTATAATGATTCAGAAATAACACTGCCTATTTCCAAAAGCCTAGCCATAAAAAACTTCTAAGTAAACCCGATGAATAAGAATTGAAAACAAGTCTTGCCAACATTTTGAATTCGGCACTAATGGGTAGGTATTTATCCAATTACTAAGTGAAATAAATAAATGTATAAAATGAATACAGTTCGTACCTAATACAATTTGTATGTTACCTAAATTATTACATAAAAAATATTATATATATTTCACACAATTAACTTCTGTGTTCAAAAACCAAATATGGTACTTAATACATCCACAGGCCTTCATTTTCATTCCCTATCTTGTCGGTAATAAATGAAAATAAAGCTCCCAAAACATTCATACAACTGGCGAATGGAATATGATAAATATAAACTTTATAAAATCATACCTGTCACTCTAAAATACACAATTTACGTAGGTATAAATACAAAACAGAAACGCTTATTAATTGATCATTCACAAAAGTAAACATTACATGTGTACATTGATAGAAGTCAGTGGGCCTATATTCAATGATGTTAAAATAGGAGTCCTGTTAACCTATATAGGGCAAATATAAAACTTGCTCTACATAAAACAATTTGTAAGTATTTATAAACAGTACAATACTACAATACATGTAAAACGTTATACATAAAATGTGATGTGGTATTAAATTTACAGAGTTGAACCTGCCGGTATAAGAAAAATCTATATTAAAGCTCCAGTACAAGAGCTTTATAAATAACTGAAATTATTCTAACGTAAAATTATTTATAATGTAATAAAAATATATTATATTAGTACTTACCACCTGGCCATTTTGGCATCAACCTATTGATTAAATTTCTGTTATCTTTCTATTATATTTCTAACCTAACCGAACGGCTAAAAAATAATAATAAAAGTATTTCTGACGTGTACCTGAAATGGTACTTCAGTGTCAGACATGTGTCAGACTGTCAGAGATAGAGATGTCAATTGTCAATCGATTTAAGAATTTTCATTTTCGAGATAATGAAAAGTGATATTACAGGTTTCTTTATCGCAACCAAAAATTTAAATGGTTATGATTAACTGCGCGCTAACGGGAATGATACTATTTGCTTAGCCAAACGCTATTTACAACTCCCTGAAAAAACTGAAAATTTTAAAAATATATTACGAATTACGATATTTGAAATTATTGTTTAAAAATCCAGTTATTTGTCGTTTTATTTTATTATTTCTAGAGAGATTCCTTTGTATTTTGTTGAAAACTCTTTGTAAATTTAACAGATATTAAAAGTAGAATCAAAGAGTAGATTTGGTAGAATATTGAAATATTTTGGAGATGAGAATAATCATCCCCCAACTAACTTTTTATTGCAAAGTTACAATTAATAATATATGTTTACAGTATATATAGGCATACTATAAACATATAATCTAAGAAT
The DNA here is from genome assembly GCF_002938485.1 of Sitophilus oryzae. NCBI lineage: Eukaryota > Metazoa > Arthropoda > Insecta > Coleoptera > Curculionidae > Sitophilus > Sitophilus oryzae. The sequence continues at coordinate 1,604,357 of NW_022146270.1, forward strand.
CTTAAATATTCATTTATTTTTCAAGATAATCCGTTCCAAGTCCGCACGATAACCGGATAATTAGCCACAACCATTCCAGTTTGAAATTTGAGACTTGAGATATTTCTATTCTGTGGGTATTTTTAACCTATAAGTTTTTTCCCATGGTTTTTCGTTATGGTTTTTCGTAAGGTTTTTCGCTTTTTACTTTGAAAAACTTCATTTTATTCAGAGGCAGAAAATAGGCACATCATATTTTTCCTGTTTTACTCTTTTTTTATGTGTTAACAGTTCTCTTAAGGATTTTCTTAAAGTCTGGAAGTTGATCTTTTATTGTGCAGACAAACACTTTGAACATGGATAATTCTGAAGATGAAGCAGCTAATAATGTTTCAGATATAAAAGAGGAAGAGGATGAAACAAAACCATCTACAAGTGGTTCAGTAGAATTTCCTAGTGAAACGAAATATTCTCATATTAAAAATAAACATGTACGAGTCCAACAGTTTCAAAAAGCCAAAAGAGAACAGAAAAAGGTACTAACATTTCTTTAAGTTTCACATATTTTTCTCTTTAATAGTATCTTAATCTTAAAACAATAGGCAAAAAAAGAAGCTAAAAAGAAACGTGAAGTTGAAGGAACACCCAAAAAAGTTCCACATACTATTGAGAGTCTTCGAGAGAAAGATGAAACTACTGTAACTAGTATTGATTCCGAAGAAAATGAGTTAGTTCGAAATGACTTAGAAAGCGATGAGTTTAGTGAATATTACAAGAATTCGTATGAACCAAAAGTTTTGATTACTTATGCTGATAATCCAATGAAGGTAACAAGTAACTAACTATTTATTAGTTTATACTGTATGTTTTTTAATTTTTTGCTTTACAGAAAACTAGGATTTTTGGAAGAGAATTAACAAGAATAATTCCCAACTCTACATCTCTTTACAGAAATCGTTCTGGAGTTAAAAAAATTGTTAAAAGTGCAATTAGCAAAAACTTTACTGATATTTTGGGTAAGGTGATTTTTAGTAATCATAAATATAAAGTTTTTAGAAACAAAATCAAAATTATATACTTTAATTATTGCTTTTAATAAGGGAATTTTAATATTTTAGTGGTTAATGAAAATCGCAAGGAACCTGATGGTCTTTTAGTAATACATTTACCAAATGGTCCCACTGCACATTTCAAATTAAGTAATGTTAGGATAACTACAGAGTTAAGAAAGACTCACAAAGATATAACAGCTCATCGGCCAGAAGTGGTGTTGAATAATTTTACAACTCGCTTAGGTTTAACAGTTGGAAGAATGTTGGGGGCCTTGTTCCATTATGATCCGGAGTTTGTCGGACAACGAGCTGTTACTTTTCATAATCAAAGAGATTTTATATTCTTTAGACATTACAGGTATGTAGTGATTTTATTTATAAATAGCTAAGTATAAAAGGTTTTTTTTAGATATGGATTTGACGCAGAGGGTAAAAAAGCCAGATTAAAAGAATTGGGTCCTAGATTCACTCTTAAACTAAAATCTTTGCAAAAAGGCACATTTGATAGTAAATATGGTCAATATGAATGGATTAAAGATGGCAGGAGACATAAAATGGAAACAAGTAGAAGAAAGTTTGATCTATGATTATTATATATTTGTTTTAATGTTTTTAATGAATTCATTGAATTTTTACATTATGTAGTTTTATTGATATTTCATTTATACCTATAAGAACATAATTCATATGGAGTGTACTAAATTTAGCAATACTTAAAAGTAGTATATGTGTTTAATTAACTTAAAATAAGATTTGTACCTACTTAACCTTGCTATGAAAGAGTTTAATTTTTCAATTAAATTAAAATGTCATATAATACGGAGACTATAAGTAAGTCTGTGAAGTAAATGTAAATATTTTTAGAGATGATACCTATTTCGACCCCCGTTTCAACCCCAGACACCCCCCTAAGTTACTTTTTCCGTGAAAAAATTTGAAAATTTTGTACAACTTAACAAGTATAGCTAAAGACGTGAGAAATATAAAATAACAGGCGACCGGTGCTATCCCCCAGTCTCTTCCTATATTTGTACAACTGTATATATTTTTCCATAAAATTTTTGTAATGTTTATTTATTAGTAGAATGAAAAAAAAACAAAAAAATCAAGTGGTTCGTAAAATTTAAGTAAAACTGAGTAAAACCCGTGGTAAAACCAGTAAAACAAAATCAATTTGTCTAGGACACCAAAGCTAGAACGGCTAGAACACCGATTTCCATCCTAGATTTTAAAAATTATGACCACGACCACAGATTATGACTTCTTGCTTCTTGATCATTGTTGGCAATCAAGGTGCATATTATGGCAAGGTAATTATTTGTATTTCTTTGTGCTTAGACCATGCTTAGACCTTTCACTACCAGGTGGCACTAATATGACTTGGACATTTTAAAAAAACATGGCGAGGTTATATTTATTTTCTAAATATTAAAGTCTAATTTTTTATTGTTGGTTTATATGTTTTTCGGTGTAGTGCCTTAAAAACGGAATTACTTAATTGTTTATTTGCTATAGTGCGGTAGTGCGGTATTTCACGTACTTTGTGTTATAATAAACTAAGGAAACTTAATTTTAAGTGTTGGTGCATAAGAATTTTAAGTATTTTTGGAACCTTGGTGCTGTTTCTTTCCTTTTGAATTGGTAAGTTTACATTTGATTTAACAATACATTGCGTATATTATTATTCTAATATAGCTGTAATAATACAAGACGTCTAAAAAGTTATAAAATTTATTAAAATTAAGTTTTAAAGTATTCTAGATCCTGTGTGAAGTTATTTTTAAACAGCTGGTTATATTTGACTTACAGTAGTCTAGTGAATGTTGAAAGTTAAATATTTATATTGTAGTGCTTCTTTTGGAACACTTATTTTTCGAATAAAAATGTAACGTTAAGAAAAATTTTCACGTTTATGTCAATGTGTGGAGGAGTGGATGAGTTCTTATTAACTTTTGAAATTTTCAAGTGGTCCAAAAACATTTATATATTATTTGTATAAACGTACATAAATTAAACATTTTAATATGATAGGTACCTTTAATATTTACTATGTACATATTATGGAATGAATGTATATACTACAGATCTCTATTTTTTAATTGTTAGGTACTTTTTAAAATTTAAAACACCTATCAGGTAGGCAAGGTTGTTAAACTTGGTACCAGCGTACGTATATACTAGGTATGTAGGTATATTTGTACAGCTTCTAAAAGCAAAGCAAAAAGTAGGTATCGAAATGTTGTATACCTATTACCAATATTTTTTGGAAATTCTTAAAATGTTTTTTGATGGTTGTCTAATGACTTACAAACCACTTCCAGACTAGTAAATTCTTGCACTCTACCCTAGACCACCTAAGAGACCACCCAGAGAATATACCTATTTTTCAGTTGTTAGTAGTTTACGAGGTATTTTACAATTGTAACATTGCTTTGCTTATATTTATGTCTTTTTGCTTTAATGCTTTATTAATATAAATATTAATTATTAATATCAAATACACACTTTAAAAATTTATAAAAATTTTACTAGGAATTTCACAACAATTTTCTTAAAAACATTTTGGTGCAAAGAGCACCTGCATTTCAAACTTTTTTATAAAATAATCTCAAATAATAGGTATTTTATAATAACCTGAAATCTATTATAATATACCGGGTATTATAATATATACGTCTCAAAAATGGCTCACCTCTACAACTTTTTTTATTTTTTCAGATATAAAAACGAGATTTGGTATGTTAGTATATGAGAAATTACGATTATTGGATACTAATTATTAACAAAATTAGGATTGATTGACGCAATCAATTAATTGTTTTTAGGCACTTCCTGTTTCCCCGGAAATGAATACAACTTTTGATTTTTAAATGACGCCCCTGGTATTTTCTTACTTTGTTCCTTTGAATAAGAAGACTACTTTGTTGCGAAGAATAAGAAGACTACTTTGATAGAAAATGACACTCTGAATAGAATGACATAGGTATCACATGTCAACTTTTGACATTTTCGCATATGGTTTATTTGAAATTGTAACATGCGGTTCATAACGACAATTTGACTCGAAATACCATTTGTGTGGTACCAAATTATTCGTAAAAAATGATTTTTCCAAATATGCTAATGAGCCATCCTTGTTCCATTTGAAAAAATTGAGATATGATTAAAATACGATTGGGGCATCTTTTGACTGGCCAGGACAACACACGAAACACATCAGACGATCAAATCTATTTTTCCAAGGCTTGATTAAAAATTAGTTTCTTAACACAGCCTCGACACAGCCATGACACTCTAGATTGAATTTTAAAATACGATTTTTTTAAGCGAAAATGTCAAAAGTTGGCATATAATGTGTCATTCTATTGAGAATGTCATTTTCTATCGAATAAAGTAAAAATATACCAAGGATGCCATTTAAAAATCAAGTTGTAGTCATTTCCGGTGAAACAGGAAGTGACGCTAAACAATTGAATACGCAAATCAATCCTAATTTATGCCATACTAACATACCAAATCTCGTTTTTTCATCTAAAGAAATAAAAAAGTTATAGGGGTGAGCCATTTTTGAGACGCACCCGGTATACGAATCTGTAATAAATCTATAATAATCTATAATCTACAATAATTTCTATAATAATCTGAAAAGTAATAAAACCGTATTTGGAGGAGACAGCTTACCAATCAAATACAAGCAAACAACTAACTAAAAGATACAATGAAATATCCTAGGGTTTACATAAATATATTTCTTGAATTCAGACAAATTCTATAACTACTCTTGAAATGTGTTCAAGGAAATATCCACAAAACCAAAAACTGTTTTTGTGTTATTCTCATTCTCTCCAATTTCCAGGTTGCGTTTTTCACATTTTTCATTAATGTTGGTGTAGACTGTAGAGCGTTTCCATATCCAAATTCACGTGGTTTAATTTTAGTCATCACAAAAGACGACTTAGGTATGACAAAAGACGACTGCCTCCTTTTATTTCTTGTTTAGGTTTATATATGCCTTTTACAATATTGTCAATAACTGACAATACAGGGTGGCGCACCTCATTCACCTCGGTTGATTATACGAAAACGGAAAGATGTAGAAACAAAATATTTTATGGGTATATGTGGGGAGACAATGTGCACAATTTAAAATTATTTTGAAACATACGGGGTGTTTCAGAACTAAGATCCACACCAAAGTTATATGTTTTCTTATGAAACATCTGGTATTTTATTTCATTTTTGGATTCTTGGGCCCAAAAAAAGGCATTTATTATAAGGGTTAAATATGTTTAAAATCTTTTGTTTTTGAGATATTTAAAGATATTTAAATTTGCATGCTACAATAGAATAGACTATTAACACCCTGTACGTTACTTTTTATAATTAATTTTTATGCTGAGTTTAAACGTAGAGAAATAAACTTTACTGAAAAATGGTATTGGTTCCTTAAATTTATACAGGGCTATCAAAAGTTGCTGATCTATTTTAAGGATATATTTCATATAAAAACTTCGTTATTTCAAATGCAACACCCTGTATTTTTTTAAATAAATCAAAGAAGATTCAAATGCTCTTTCAAACTATATTAGGGTTTCCTATACCTATCTAGCTCAGATTTTGAATAAAAAGCGTTTTTTAAATAAAATTGTAATCAAGATGGCTGGTGTCGCCATGGCAATTTTCTAGTGACAGTTAGTAACTATTTTCAAAGTCGACATTAATTTATGGACATTATTATTTATAAATAATTTATAACAGTTTACTTAAATTTACCTATAATAGATAAGTAACTTAAGTAAGTATTCATTATTTTATCAAGAAAAATAAAGCAGTATCTGCTGGCGGAACAAATAGATATGGTACTAGTGATATTATTTTGTGAGGAAAATTGCTTCTTGGCCTGAAGGGCTTATGCCCAAAGATATCCAAATAGGAATCTTCCTGATAAGCGTTTCTTTGAAAAACTTCTTGTCCTATTTCGCAGAGCTGGTAGTGTGGTTTATAATAAACCTATTAGGTAGAAACCTGTCGTTGGAAGTGAATAAAGTGAATTTGCTGTAATCTGTAATTGGCTATTTTATAGAAAATCCATATATCTACAAGTCATCTTAAAATAATTCAAAGAACTACTTCTTCGTTTTTCTTGATAGAATAATATACACATATCTAATAAATATTATTTATTAAACTATTGTAGGTAAATTAAATAAAAGTAAACTGGTATAAATTTAAATAAGTCCATAAACGAATTTCGATTTTGAAAATAGCTACTAACTGTCACAACTTGCCATGACAACACTAGCCATCTTAATTAAAATTTTATTAAAAAATCGCTTTTTATTCAAAATCTGAGCCAGATAGGTATAGGAAACCCTAATATAGTTTGAAAGAGCATTTGAATCTGCTTGGACTTATTTAAAAAAATTGGCGCCGGGTGGCACGCATAGCCGCCCATACTAAAATATGTTAATATCTCGAAACCTGCACTTTGACTGATTTTGATGTTATTACAAATTTTGTTGCAAATATTATTCTTAATCTTAATTTGAAAACCGCGTTTCGCTAGCTACTGTAATTTTGGAGTTACGATTTTTTAAAACTTTTAACCCCCTCCCATACCCCCTTACCAACCCCCCACCCCCACCAAAAACTAATGGCCAGATTCTCGGGTGCAACAGTATTTTTGTGCCAAATTTGGTTAAAATCGGTTCAGCGGTTTTTGAGTTCTCGTGTTACAGACGGCAGACAGACAGACAGACAGACACCATGAAAATATTTTGTATTTAGGTCATTTATGACCCAAGTAACTCATTTTGAGTGAAATTAAAAAAACTTTTTTTTTGCCGATCCTAATAGCCTACCATACCTATTGGTATGGTCGGCTTAAAATACATAGTGTTGCATTTAAAATAACGAAGTTTTTATGTAAAATAAATATTTAAAATGGACCAGCAATTTTTAATACCCCTGTATACATTTAAGGAAGGAATAACATTTTTCTGTAAAGTTTATTTCTCTACCTTTAAACTCAGCACAAGAACTAATTCTGAAAAGTAATGTACAGGGTGTTAATAATCTATTCTATTGTAGCATGCAAATTTAACTATCTTTAAATATCTCAAAAACCAAAGATTTTAAACATATTTAACCCTTATAATAAATACCTTTTTTTGGGCACAAGAATCCAAAAATTAAATAAAATACCGGGTGTTTCATAAGAAAAAAGATAACGTTGGTATGGATCTTAGTTCTGAAACGCCCTGTACATTTCAAAATAATTTTAAATTGTGCACATTACCTCCCCACATATACCCATAAAATATTTTGTTTCTACATCTTTCCGGTTTCGTATAATCAACCGAGGCGAATGAGTACCTGTATATTAAAGACAAAATGTAAACCTCCAAAAAAAAACACCCTGTATATTAAAGACAAAAATGACTAGTTTCAGACTAGGGATGTGTAGATCCGGTATTTTAAAAGAGTCGGAGTTACATCAAGCTTCATGTTAGGTTCCAGGTTTAACATCCAGGTTCCGGTTCTGCCGGATTTATATTATTCAAACCTTTATTTTAATTTAACTAAATTTTGTTTTGTATTCTGATCACCTGATGTTAGCTGTTCTATTTATTTGGTAGATGTACCTTAAGGTTTAAATTTATGACTAAGAGGCAAAGCATTTGCTAACTTTACATACTAATAAAAGAAAGTCGAGACCTATGGTCGAGACACAATTACAACCTACCTTGATGGCTGGATGATGACCAACTGCCGTCTAGGGATTGCTTCATGCTGGAAGCAAAATGATAAGCATTTAACAACAGATAATATCTTTAAGAAATAAGATGGCATCTTTTTACAAAAAAAACAAAAACTAAATTTGAACGTAGTCCTCGTCTGCTGATTTCTTTGACACGGTTCAATCATAACATATTTACCTAGGTATTCCATGCTTTTTTGAATTTACTAATAAAGTAACAACATTAGATATAGGCTTGATGCATTCTCTGCCTATCCAAAAAAATCTTTTATGGGTATTTCGCCACTGCACTGCAAGAAAAATCTACAAAATGAAATAGTTATTTTTTGTAAACACTTCTGCGTTAAACCTAAACGGACGCTGCTTGTCAGAAATTGTGTTTACAGTTATAAAAATTTGCCTAACAAAGAAAAAAATGCTTAACGTTTCGGAAAGTTTTCTCTTTCCGTCGTCGGAAGCAAAAAAATATAAAGAATCAAGAAAAAAACTATTTAAAATATTTAAATTGAACTATTCGAGAACACTTAACTTTTTAAAACAGATAACGTCTACAAGAAATCGTTGACGTTCTGTTAAAATGACATTATATTAAGTTAATTTTAATTAGTTGATTTTTTTGGATAGATGAATCCGCCACATAGGTATAGACATTTTTTACAATTCTCTGCCTATGCTGCCACCATCGGAGAGTATCGTAAACAACTAATATATACAAATACACGGGTTTAAATAGCGAGTATACGAAAAAATTATAATTATTCTAAAAGTGTTAGGAAGTATAATTTGTGAAAATTCTAAAAATAGAAATAAAAAAGTAAATATTTTGATATCTTCGGAAGGTCTAACTTGTATTATAGTTTATTATTTCAGCTAAAAAAACTTTTTAGATGAGTTCAACTACTGTAGCGAGCATAGTTTTAATCACCGGTTTTGCTAGTGGGGTTAAACTTGGGGCTATTTCGCTGGTCCGAACTGTATTCCGGAAACTTCGGTAGCATATTGTGCAGATAAAAAGAAGTAAAAAACTTCTTATAAATATATGTCCTAAAATGCTTAGTTTCGGAGATACAGGGTGTAGAAATTTCATTTTTATTTCGATTTTTTTCAAATAATTTCTGAAGTAACGTCAATATTTGGATGAAAATTGGTGTCTGGTAGTTTTTTGACATGAGAAATTTGATTTTGATGTCACTATGACTACTATTCGTAGAAGGCGCCACCTACATGTGTTTTACTGTTTTGAAGAGTAATAACTTTTTGTCCGTACCTGTATAGAACTACTGAGTGAAAAAATATACATTTTCGTAATTTTTTAAGAAAAAAATGTCTCTTGGTAAAAGTCGTTACGAGCAACCGTTCTCAAGATATTTAGAATGGAAATGGTCAATACATGTTATTATTGACAAAAAATAAACATGTTGAGTAGATAGTTATTTATTTGACTGAAATGATAAATTTGGGAATTTTTTATTTTTTTAAATTAATCATAAAATTTTCTTTTCTTTGGTACATACAATTTAGCACAAAAACATTTCCAATTTATGATTTTAGTCTATTAACTATTTAGTCAACATGTTTGGTTTATGTCAATGATGACAGGTATTGATAATTTCAATTTCAAATATCTCGAGAAATATTACTTGTAGCGATTTTTATTAAGAGACCTTTTTTACGTAAAAAACGTAGTAAATGTATATTTTTTTACTTAGTAATTTTATACAGGTACGGACGAAAAGTTATTACTCTGCAAACCAGTTAAAAATATGTAGGTGGCGCCTTCTATAAGCAGGAGCCATATTGACATTAAAATCAAATTTTTCATATCAAGAAACTCCCGGACACCAAATTTCATCCAAATATTGACGTTACTTTAGAAAATATTTGGAAAAAATCGAAATAAAAACCCCGTATCTCCAAAACTAAGCATTTTAAGACATACATTTATACGAACTTTTTTACTTATTTGTATCTGCAGAATATGCTGCTGAAGTTTCCGGAATACAGTTTGGACCACCCTGTATAACATAACGAGCACTTTGTTTACTCACTTGTTTCGTCTAACTGCTTGAATATGGCTTGAATCTTGAATTTATTTTTGCTTTTGATCAAATCGGTGCGGTGTGAGAAACTATGAAATGTTGTTTCGGGAGAGTTGAATATCCGGGAAAGTTGAGTTATTGAATGTTATTGCAGTGTAAATTCATTGTTTTACTCTGGTTTTACTTCGTAAATTTTAAGTTTTGAAAGTTATAAATGTATTTTTTGCTCTTGTTTTATAAATCAAATAAAAATGATAACTATTACCAATCAGTAGGTAATGTAAAATATTCTACTTCTCTAAAAAGTTTGATGTCCGGATTTTGTCCGGATTTTTGGGAAGGCTTGTCAGGGGTGAACAAGTTTTCATCTGGTAACCCTACATCCATACACACCTACTCATCTCTACTATCAGTGGTCCAACTCTTCATTCCATCTATCATTGTTCATGTCGATATGACACTCGATATGACATTTATTTATTCAACAGAAACTTTTCCAGTCACATCATGTCGGTTTTCGAATTGCTCTATAACGGTAATAGAGGCGTCCAAGGGCAATCCAGACGGACGATCGTCGCGTGTTGAAACAGACAGCGATCGAACGGGGGAAGCCATCAATTAGGGCACCGCCCATACGCCACTGGATTCCCGGTTGTGCTAGCCCTGGACTCTCTCAAGGATAATGGTAGGGCTTGTCTGGCCAGACCAATAAAAGAGAGTTATAAGGACTGGAACTGTTCTACACGAAAGTTATTTAATAATAATACAGGATGGTAATACATTTTTAATATATGTATTTATATTTTTTCCAATTTAAACTTTTTAACTCCTAAGCATTTATAATAATTATTATTAGACTTAATGACAAAGAAATAATTGATTTTGAAAAAAATATATAGTTTTCAGATTATTTCCTATACTTGTAGTATAAGACGGTATTACTTGACCAATTTCATAGGTCAACGGAAAAGACCATATAAATTTTGATTCCCTTGAGAGTATCGAAATATGCGTTTTTGACGCATAAACGGCCGCATCTTTTTTTAGTTAACTTAGAAGTTTTTTTCGCAGCTTTAAGAGTCATAGACCTGAGTATGCCGGATGCGTCTCGAAAGTGGCTCACCCCTATAGCTTTTTTATTTTTTCGGATAAAAAAAAGAGATTTGGTATATTAGTATATGACATAAATTGGGATTGATTGACGTATTCAATTGTTTTTGGTCATACTTCCTGTTTTACCGGAAATGACTACAAGTTTTGATTTTTAAATGGCACCTTCGGCATATTTCTACCTTATTCGATAGAAAATGACACTCTGAATAGAATGACATATCATATGTCAACTTTTGACATTTTTGCTAACCAAAACAAAATTGTATTTTAAATTTTAATCTAGAGTGCGTTAAAAACATTAATTTTTATAGAAGGAGCCTTGGAAAAATAGATTTGATTGTCTAAGTTTTTCGTGTCTTGTCCTGGCTGGTTGAAAAATGCCCAAATCGTATTTTTAACCATATCTCAATTTTTTCAAATAGAACAAAGGTGGCTCATTAGCATATTTGAAAAAAGAATTTTTTACGAATAATTTGGTAGATACCACACACTTGGTATTTCGAGTCAAATTTTCGTTTTGAACCGCATGTTACAATTTCAAATAAATAAACCATATGCGAAAATGTCAAAAGTTGACAGTTCTTTTTCTTTCTACTCAGTGTCACATTCTATTGAATAAAGTAGAAACATACCGAGGGTGCCATTTAAAAATCAAAAGTTGTAGTCATTTCCGGTGAAACAGGAAGTGACCAAAAACAATTGAATACGTCAATCAATCCTAATTTATATCATATACTAACATACCAAATCTCGTTTTTTTTTCTGAAAAAAATAATAAAAAAGTTATGGAGGTGAGCTTCTTTTGAGACGCACCCCGTATAGTTTTAATTATCGATAGATATTATAGATTTAAAAATAGATTTGATCGTCTAAGTTTTTCGTGTCTTGTCCTGGCTGGTTGAAAAATGCCCAAATCGTATTTTTAACCATATCTCAATTTTTTCAAATAGAACAAAGGTGGCTCATTAGCATATTTGAAAAAAGAATTTTTTACGAATAATTTGGTAGATACCACACACTTGGTATTTCGAGTCAAATTTTCGTTTTGAACCGCATGTTACAATTTCAAATAAATAAACCATATGCGAAAATGTCAAAAGTTGACAGTTCTTTTTCTTTCTACTCAGTGTCACATTCTATTGAATAAAGTAGAAACATACCGAGGGTGCCATTTAAAAATCAAAAGTTGTAGTCATTTCCGGTGAAACAGGAAGTGACCAAAAACAATTGAATACGTCAATCAATCCTAATTTATATCATATACTAACATACCAAATCTCGTTTTTTTTTCTGAAAAAAATAATAAAAAAGTTATGGAGGTGAGCTTCTTTTGAGACGCACCCCGTATAGTTTTAATTATCGATACCTCCACGTTTTTTTTCTTTTGAGGTCCTAGAAATGAACATATGATAAGAGTATGTATCCTTATTGAGATATATGGACCTATGAATTCTATCACTTTGAAAGTTTATAGCTCACTTTAAAGTTTGTTTCCTACGGAGACCAATTTGTTAGCGGTATTTTATTAACAAAACAAATTTGCTTAACGGACAAAAAAATGCCTAATGTTTCAGGAGGAGTATCTTAAAAAAAAAGAACACAGAAAAAACTATTTAAAATATCTAACTACAACTATTCAAGAATACTATAGTTTTTTTCCAACAGATACGTCTATTAAAAATCTTTGACTTGCTGTTAAAAAAATGGATATTTTAAATATTTTTTTTCTTAGTTCTTTGTGTTTTTTGCTTCCATCGACGGGAGGAAATATTCCTCCAGAAACGTTAAACATTTTTTTGTCCGTTAAGCAAATTTGTTTTATTAGTAAAATTAGCGTGTACCAGTGACTTCGTTCGCGTCGAATTAATCATTTGTAATGGTGATGATAAAGCAAAGCAAGAATTTCCATTAACATACAAACTGGATAAAATTTTCTCACATTTATGTCAGCATTAGAAAAAACAATATGGCGATATTATTTGGTAATATTTGAGGGGTAGTTTCATCTCGTTGAAATTTGACTTTCAAAAAATCCGTTTGCCAAAAATAAGCTTTTTACGTCAAGCAGTTTAAGCAGAATCGCGGTTAATCAATTACCCAACTTTTTGGAACACCCTGTCTGATTTTTTAAAAAATTTCAAAATATGTAAAAAAAACAAATAAATTATGCTTGTCCAAGTGTTTTCCCGAAAGATTATCCGTTTTTTAAATAACAAATATTGTAATATTTGAGGGACGTTTTCACCCTCTTGGAATTTGAGATTCGAGAAAACCCTCCTTATGGAACATCTACACCCCACAGTCAATCCGTTTGCCAAAAATCAGCTTTAAACGTCAAGCAGTTTAAGCAGAATCGTGATTACTCAATGGTCATATTTTATGAAACACCCTGTATAAATTTATAAGAAATCTAAAAATATGTAAAACAACAAAATAAAATATACGTGTTTAAGAGTTTTTCCGAAAAACTCACCGGTTTTTAAATAAATAATATTTTAATATTTGAGGGATAGTTTCACCCCCTTAGAATTCGAGTTTCGAAAAATCCCTTCTTATCGAACCTCTACACCCTAAAATCACTCTGTTTTCCAAAAATCAGCTTTTTACGTCAAGCGCTTTAAGCAGGATCGTGATTAATCAATGACCAGATTTTTCGAAACACCCTGTATACATTTTTAAAAAATCTTAAAATATGTCATAAAAAACAAAATAAAATATACATGTTTAAGCGTTTTTTTCGGAAACTTGACCGTTTTTTAAATAAAAAATATTGTAATATTTGAGGGGTGGTTTCACCCTCTTGGAACTGGAATTTCAAAAATCCTTTCTTATCGAACCTCTACACCCTAGAATCAACCTGTATGCCAAAATTGAGCTTCTTACGTTGAGTGGTTTGAGCAGGATCGTGATTAATCAGTATGTCAGTCACTTAAGGATTTTATATATTAGCACAGAATATCTAGCTACGCAACAGAAAAATACTCGAAATGAAAGAGCTAAAATTGCACAAATAAAATACTAGATGGCGCGACAATATCATAATCAGAATATAATTGGAAATTTTCAACTTTCTGTTTTGGATCGACGTAGATCGACGGCACGTCGACGGCCCTGAAGCTCGGCTAAAAATGCACAGTTGCCAGATTCAAACAGACTTTAATTCGCATCCCATTCTTTTTTTGGTGTATAATAATTTCTTTCTATTCTTCGTTTCTTGTCAGATACACTTATATTAATTATTCGTTTGGCTTTTAAAATAGTTTTAATTTTATGTATATTATTAGAAAACATATGCTCTCAAAATACATTTTTAATATACACTACTTTATTATGTTAACTAAGAGAATAACTTTAACTACCTTTAAAATTAATAATATACAGGGCGATTGATAGTGATATTTATTAATGCTGAAACGTTAGTAATGAAATATACGTTTAATAACAATGGAAATGATTTATTAAAATGCAGTACAAAAAATGTTAATTGACTAAAAATACTATAATAACAATTTTTTTTTGTTTGACACGTTATTTATATAGACCTAGATGTTTTAAAGAGTGACACAGGTACAATTAATAATATATTAGTTCGGCATAAAAGTTGCTGTCACGACATCGTACAATAAATTAAAATTCATAAAATAAATTAAAATTATTAATTAAACAAATCTTTATAAAGAAACACAAGTATATCAAATTTGGGCCCAATCGAACGCCAGGAAATGGTATCGTAATATGGTACTACATTATGGTACCCCTTGATATGCTTCATGGTACCATAATATTGCAATGTCATCAAAAATACGCAAGTATAATCAAATATGAGCCAAATCGAACGTCAGGAAGTGGTATCGTAATGTGGTACTATATTAAGGTACCACTTTATATATGCATCATAGTAGATGCATCATAGTACCATTATATTACAATGTCACCGAAGATACTTACTATACCAAGTTAAGCCCAATCGAACGCCAGGAAATGGTATCGTATATGGTACTATTATGGTACCTATTGATATGCTTCATGGTACCATAATATTGCAATGTCATCAAAAATATGTAAGTATATATCAAATATGAGCCCAAATGAACGTCAGGAAGTGGTATCATAATATGGTACTATAGAAGGTACCAATTTATATGCTCCATGGTGCCATCATATTACGATGTTACCGAAAATACGTAGTATACAAAGTTTAAGCTCAATCGAACGTCAGGAAATGGTATCGTAATATGGTACTACATTATGGTACCCCTTGATATGCTTCATGGTACCATAATATTGTAATGTCATCAAAAATACGCAAGTATAATCAAATATGAGCCCAATCGAACGTCAGGAAGTGGTATCGTAATATGGTACTATATTAAGGTACCACTTTATATGCATCATACTACCATCATATTACAATGTCACCGAAGATACTTACCATACCAAGCATAAGTCCAATCGCACGCCAGGAAATGGTATCGTATATGGTACCTCTATGTACTATTTGGTACCTCTTGATATGCTTCATGGTACCATAATATTACAATGTCACTGAAGATACGTAATATACCAAGTTTAAGCCCAATCGAACGCCATGTATCGTAATATGGTACTATATTACGGTATCACTTGATATGCTTCATGGTACCATAATATTGCAATGTCATGAAAAATACGCAAGTATATATCAAATACCGTATGATACCGAAAAACGGCGTCTAGTTGGCTGGGAAAAGACGATCGATGACACTTCCCATATAATTTGCTATTTACATAAAATGACAGCGATTTTCATTTCATAGCCATCGCTAACGCCGTTTTTTCCCGATCATACGGTATGAATACAATCGAACGTCAGGAAGTGGTGTCATAATAGTAGAACAATACTTATTATATTGTCGCCGAATTACAATCAAAATTCAGGATTCAGTTAGAATCAAACGTCAGGAAGTGATTTTAATTCAGCTCGTAAGATTTAACTCCAACTAACATGGCAAGTTAAATACTTAAACGTTTGAAAAAAGAGCTCTTAATATGTTTAAATGATGTAGAAAATGTGAAGCTAGACTTATCAGGAAATATTACAATATAAATTACACAATGGCAACACTGCATAAAATTCTTTTAAATTTCGTTTGTAGAAAACTGTTTTCTTTTAAATTTATCGCCCTCTGTTATGTAGTAGTGAAACTACCACATCAAAATATCTGATTTGGAGACAGGCTTTTAAAGCCTGTCTCCTTTTGCTACCTACGATTTTATACATGTAACGAGGCTTCTGTTGCGTAGCTAGATATTCTGTGATATTAGTATAGATACTCCTGACAAATTGGATTAATTGGATGTCCCTTGCCCTTGGATTAACGCAGCAGGTGTTTACAAAAAATAACTATTTTATATTGTAGATTTTTTTATTTGCAAGTGGCGAAATATCCAGATTTTTTTTTGAGAAATGAATCCGCCACAAAGATGACCGGTATTGACATTATTTCCATGTGTATGTTTCATCCTATATAAATATTAGTTTACGCAACCAAATTAAAATTCTCGTAGAAAATAGCGGAAAATGTTCGCACGAAAATGTCTGTCCCAACCCATGTTTCGTATGTTTATGGGATAATTACCCTTGGATATTTGCGTCTGACGTTTGACTTATGAAGGACATCTAGAATCATAGAGGCTAGTTTTTAGGAATATTCACATTTTGAATCTGTTTCACATAGTACTAATCAAGTAGAAGGTTATTTTTTTTAAAATATCGGTCCTTTTAAATATCTAGCATAATTATGTTTATTAGATTTTATTTTATTTTTATTAGATTTTGTTTATTCCTATTTTGTTTATTCTCACTCTGACACTCCAATGTTACATTTGAGGATCTATTTTATTAGCTATAAAACTATTTCATGTACAGAACGGTATACAGGGTGCTGCAAATTCGAGGTATGAGTATTGGTATCTCGGTAACCGTAATAGATACGAACATGGTTAAATTGTGGCAAAGTTGCGGTTTGGGATAGTCCCCAAGATGCCATCAAAAACGTTTTAAAAAATTCTAGGATTGCTGAGATTTTTGGAAAAAACGGATTTTTTTGAAAATTAATTTTATTTTTCCTGTCGTTACTTTAAAGAAAATTAAAAAAACGAATTGCACATTCTCATAGCCACTTTATAAGGGCGATCTGATAGTATTTTTAGATTTTTAAATTAACTAATAATTTATGAGATACAGAAGCCAACTTAATTTTTTTAAATACGGACCTGCATTTTTTATTTCAGATTTTGACAGAGCTCGTTCTCCTGAGTACAATGATATGCCACACTTAATATTTTTTTTGTTTCGGACATTTAAACACAATTTATTTAAACTAATTTCAAGTCCGGCTCTGTTTTTTTTTAAATATTCAATCTATTCATCGTTACAATATTGATAGGCTTTCAAAACTTAACAATGACGGGTAAAACATTGAATATGGAAAATCAAATGCAATAAAATAATAAAAAATAATATACAAATGAATACATTACTTCACACAAACTTCACATCATTTGTAAAAGTGAAATCAATACATCTCAACATTTACAATAAAGAGTACAAAATGCATTCGGAACTATAAGAAGAAAGTTCAAAGAACTATAAATACGCTAAAATAGAACATTAGAAACTAGTTTGTAGAAGTTGATTTATTTATAATAACTACGATTAATATTACGCATATTAATAAATAGCACATTGAGATTTCAAATTCACAATAAAAAAAGTTAATAATAATATCTTTAAATTGCTGACCTGGATATAATTTACTTGAATCTTCCAATTGGCTCTATTTTCTTTATTCAGTGTTAATTAGCGCTGATCAATATTGTTGCGATGAATATAATCAGATTAAATAATTTAAAAAAACCAGAGTCGGACTTGAAATTATTTTAATTAATAAATAATTAAATAGTTTTGTTGCTGTTAAGGTACCCAAAACAAAAAAAATATAAAGTGTGGCATATCATTGTACTCAGGAGACCGAGTTCTTTCGGAACCGGAAATAAAAAATACAGGTCCGTATTAAAAAAAATAAGTTGACCTCTGTATCTCACAAATTATCAGCTAATTTAAAAATCTAAAAATACGATCAGATAGCCCTAATAAAGTGGCTATGAGAATGTGCAATTAGTTTCTTGATTTTCTTAAAAGTAACGACCGGAAAAAATAAAATACATTTTCAAAAAAATCCGTTTTTCCCAAAACCTGATCTTTGAAATTTTTAAAACTTTTTTGACGGCATGATGGCATCTTGGTGAACATCCCAAAGCGCAACTTTGCCCCAATTTAACCATGTTCCTATCTATTACGGTTGCCGAGATACCAATGCTCGTACCTCGAATTTGTAGCACCCTGTATAGTTATATCGAAATTAAATTTTGGGACCATACGTAGGGAAAACATTTTATAAATATATTTAGAGTTCTATAGGGTGTCTCCCAAAAAAGTTAAGCATCAAAGTTGATATTTTGTAATGGACCACTCTATATGTATATTAGTTGATTTCAGCGTTCCATGAGAAAGATACAGGTGAGTTTTATTAGATATTTTTTTTTACATATTTAAAATTTTGTAAAAATTAAGAGGAAATTTTACATTTCAATAAAAGCTACCTAAATTAGAATTAACACGATATACATAAACTAATAGGTAGTGAAAATATCCATTGGACTTTAAATCAAATTAAAACGACCCGAAGATTTATACTGGATGAGACAAAGTTACTATTTTACATTGGTCACTTTTAAAAGCAAGTTACTCTTTTATTTCAAATGAAACATCCAGTATATTGATCCTTTATTCAATGGGGAATTAATGTCTCTTCAGAATACTATTAAGGTTCCCTACCCATCAGACAAAGATTTTCATAGATATCTTTATTTTTATGATTTGGTGTTAGTAGATCTTTATTATTTGATAAAATCTAGGTGGCTGTGATATGGATATTTCCGACTTTACTTCTTCAAAGCTGTCAAATTAGTTCAATTTTAACAACTAGTTATCGCTTTGTGTCAGTTAATATGAATTATTGAAAAATAGATCATAAAAATGTGAAGTTAACAAAAGATCGATCGTAAAAATCGATTTGTCTTTTAGGGGGATAGATGCTTCTATTTTTAATAGATATTTCTGTCTCTCTCTTCGATTTAATCCGTGAGTTCTTAACCAGAAAAGTACACGCGAAACGATCTCAACAAATATTTACAATTTAATGGTTAAATTAGCAACGGGCAACGATTCTTAATTGTTATTAAGTTCAGTTCGACTTTTGTACACTATCCGCTTGAAAAGTCAACGTAATGAAAAAATAATTCGATGTAAAAAAATGGAAATTGGCAGTTGTTCGGCGGTTGCACGCGCGAACAGGCTCTGTAATCACGGTTTAACAAGTTTTCATAATGATTTTTTTCTCTTGCGTTCCTCTATCCAGCTGCTCGTTTTTGTCGTAATTGTATTCATAACCGCTTAAAATTGTTCTTTGATATGTAAAAAGATCGTTTATATTGATGAATATATATATTTTGAGTACTTACTATATTAGGTATTTTAGTGATGTCTGTTACAATTTGTCTGTTTTCACACTTGGGTTGTTTTACCGAGGGTTCCGTACTAATTTCTCGCGAGTTTTTCACGAAATTTGATTTCCAAGAATTAATTAAAAATATGTGTAAAATTGGCTCCTTTGGTTTGGTTAGGTTTCCCACATGTTAGTAATGACGATGTTAGTAAAAACCCTGTTTTTTGTGATATAAATAAAAATTAATTAATAATATAATTTAATAAATTTAAAAAAATCTACAAAAATATTTTCTCAGCCATACAGTGACTGCTTATACCGGGTGCGTCTCAAAAGTGGCTCACCCCTATAACTTTTTTATTTTTTCAGATAAAAGAGCTATATTTGGTATGTTAGTATATGGGGGGGGGGGACATAAATTAGGATTGATTGACGTATTCAATTGTTTTTGGTCACTTTCTGTTTCACCGTAAATGACTACAACTTTTGATGTTTAAATGGCACCCTCGGTATTTCTTTACCTTTTTTCGATAGAAAATGACATTCTGAATAGAATGACATATCATATGTCAAGTTTTGACATATTCGCTCAAAAAAAAAATGTTTTTTAAATTTTAATCTTGAGGGCCATGGCTGTGTTAAAAACATTAATTTTTAAGCAAGAAGCCTTGGAAAAATAGATTTGATCGTCTAATGTTTTTAGTGTCTTGTCCTGGCCGGTTAAAAGATGCCCAAATCGTATTTTTAATCATATCTCAATTTTTTCAAATGGAACGAGACTAGCTCATTAGCATATTTAGAAAAAGCATTTTTTTACGAATAATTTGATACCACACACTTGGTATTTCGAATCAAATTGTCGTTATGAACCGCATGTTACAATTTCAAATAAACCATATGCGAAAATGTCAAAAGTTGGCATATGATATGTCATTCTATTTAGAGTGTCATTTTCTATCGAATAAAGTAAAAAAATACCGAGGGTGCCATTTAAAAACCAAAATTTGTAGTCATTGGAAGTGACCGAAAATAATTGAATATGTCGATCAATGCTAATTTATGTCATATACTAACATACCAAATCTCGTTGTTTTATCTAAAAATAAAAATAAAAAAGTTATAGGGGTGAGCCACTTTTGAGACGCAACCGGTATACATAAAATAATGTAAAATATAAAATTTAAAATAAATGAGGCTTTCTTTTAATTTTTTGAATATATACTAATTTATTATATTACTAACAATAATTAAGAAAAGTAGCACCTATTAAAAAAAAGTATCAACATTAATTAATAATATTTATAAAAAATAATAGCTTAGACAGTTCTCATTTATTTCAATTTTTAGTAGTTGAAAAGTACTTACTATTTTTCTTTAGTGGATTTCTAGGTCACAATATCTTGATGTCGATATTGCTGATAGGAAAGTAAATTTGTTTTTGAATAGTTTTAAAACGTAGCAAAAACAATGAAATTACATAAATATTTAAAAATATTAATGAAAATAACTAAGTATTACCGTTGATTGAAGAAATAAGATGAGCAACATTATGGGCGATTTCGTGGCACAAAACCTGTCCGAGATGTAGCTGGCGTTACCGTCAACCTGTCCGAGAATTCCGAGATTTAGTTTAGCTCTGCGCCGCTACGCGCTGATTGTCGTTTACAGCACAGCGGATAAAGAATACTGTACCGTAGTTCTGCTTTCAGTCGATAGAGTAAGTGGTTGCCGGAGACAGTGTTGCCAGAACTACTGATTCATCCGTAGATTTTGTGTACAGTATGTTAATAATACGGATTTTCTATCATTAAACAACTTAATGTAATATTATATGATTAAACAAAGAACGGCGTCAAGGTTGGCTCGGAAATTAAGGTCGCTGTTATTTCATATGTAAAATATTATAGTTAATGCCAATTATCGCCATTTCTAAGCCAACTAAACGACTTTTTTAGATCATACGACGTATTCAGTACCTATAAAAGAATTTTTATTATTTTTTATTCTATGTTTAACACGAATAAATTTTCAATTCATAAACGCGGATTTTTCAACCATAAAACAAAAACTTTAAAATGTTAATAAATATATAAAAATATGTTTGCGGATACCAAATAGTAGATAACAATAAACTTGCTCAAAATAATTCTAATAACAGAAGACAAATTTCTTTAATTCACTTATTAATAATTTTTTTTCATATTGTCATATTCAGTCTTTATGCTACCTTTGTTAACAATTTTGTTTACCATTCAATAGTATTGGCGCCAAAAAATACCAAGAAATCCGAAACTATCGAAATCCCAAAACTATTGAAATAAATTAAGACTGCGGAAATGTGTTCAAACATCTAGATTAGTTATCTATTAGTTAGATAGCATGTATTACGAATAGTGTTGCACAAGACAAGAATTCTTGTCTTTCATTCAAATCAATTTCTTGTCTTGTCTTGAAATTCAAGACAAGAAATTTTGTCTTCTTAAATTCTAAAAAAAAGTCTTGTCTTGCAGACTTCTTGAATGGCAAAGTCTTGTCTTGTCTTGCAAGACTCTTGAAATTTCTTGTCTTGAAAAATTTTACATTCTAACAAAAAGGTAATAATATTTCTATATTTTATTTCATAGAGCGTCGTATACAAAATGTAATACGTAAAAATGAACAACAACGATGCTAATTTTAGCAAAAAAAATCTTAACGGACCGCAAACGAACTACGTCAACTCGCCCGTTTGACGAAACAGGAGCCATTTCCAAATAAAAGCTGAAAAAGAATAAGTAAGGTTAAGTTCGATTTATGGGTTTTGGGATATTATTTCGTACCTAACCTTTTACCTAACCTATTACTCACTACCAAAAAAAGTTTTAATATGAAATATGAGCAGTATAAATAATATAAGTGTCAATAGTGAAACCGAGTCCGAACCCTTCCAAGACATTGGGAGTGAATTCGCGGTTAGTAATATTGACTGACAATGAATGTGAGGATTTAAGTTTGGTCACAGGGTGTACAGAGAGGTCATGCTAGAGTGTACTATTTGCGCTATTTGATACTACTTTTTGTTCGCGGAGCAATTTCGTGCATGAAAAGTAGTACCAAATAGCGCAAACAGCGTGCTCCACGAACCCACCATTAGTTTCAAATACCGTTAGTTTTTTTTATAATACCATTATACCAATATAATTTTGTGTATAATACCAATTACCAATATACGGTTTGTTGCCTCGACTTTATTTTATTTCATTCTCAACTCGAAAACACTGGCTATGATAGAAAAAAAATGAACACTGGTCGATATTAATGCCGGGTTTCTACAACATTTGCATAAGTCGTAATCATAATCACAGTCTTAATCATCGTCATAATCAAAACGCAATTTTAATGTGCGTTTATAGAACATTTTCATAATCATAATTTTTATATCAGCGAAGTTGGGTAACATAATTAAAGGCTAAGTTCATGGTAGAGATGTCAACAGGTTTATAAAAAGTGGATAGTTTAACTTTTATGATTATTATTATGATTGTGATTAGGTACGACTATGTAAATGTTGTATAAACCCGGCATAACTTGCGCAAAGACCTAATTATTACTTAAAAAAATGTATCGCTTCTAACTTTCAAGAAATCTTGAATTCAAGAAATCTTGCAAGACTCTTGAAATTTTTTGCATATGAAAGTCTTGTCTTGTCTTCAAATTCAAGCCAAAAAATTTTGAAATTCTTGTCTTGAATTTCTTGCAAGAGTCTTGGTTTTGCAAGACTTTTTCAAGACTCTTGTGCTACACTAATTACGAATGCTTAATGACAATTATAAGCACTTTATTTCTCTATCGCTGCAATTTCGATAATTTAATGACATATATAATAAATATTCACATACGTTACATTCTTAACACTTTCTCATGTGTAACAACCCCGCTTTTCAACATGTCTCGTCGTCTGAAAGGAGAAATAAAACGGCTCAAGTTGCATTTCTTAAGTGGAATATTTATGCGTTAAATAATCGCTTAAAATATTATGTACAGATGATGCGTGTGATAAGACAAAAGGTGAACTTGGGGTTGCACAAGAATAACTCTTTGAGTTGACTATTTTCGCAAAAAAACTCTTGCTTTGAAACAATGGGATAGAATAATAATAAGTGTGCATGTGTTGCTGAAGATGTTTTTTGCACTTTCTCTTATTAGTTCTGGTGAGAATAGTAATATCATAAAGTATAAAATGATTTTTTTTAATATTGTAAGTGATTTATAATGAGAAACTCTAGGTTAGCGATAGGTCGGAATATGTAGTTTACGGAGGGAAATAATGAAATTATTTTTTGTTTGACATTTTTTGCGATAATTCGTTAGTTTTAGCTTTTACTTAAATATTATCCACATGACGATCATATTCGACATTTCGTATTAATAAAAGTCCACTTTTAAAGACGTTACAGGGTGTTCCACAAAAAGAATTATTAGTGAGTCAAAGAATAAAAGTTATAGGTTAGCATGCTCAACAATAGAAATAAATATGTTAAATTCTTTAACAATTCTTTCTACAGGCAAGTAGACATATTTGATTGCTAGTATTTTTATAGGTCCGTTTCCTGTTATAAATTTCGAGTATAAATGAGATTAATTTTGACATTTTAAGTAAGCACTAAAACTGCTTTTATTAAATGACAAATATTTATTTTGGCAAGTTACTGATTTAACTATAAAAGTACAAATCAAAAGAACTTTTGTCTCATACGTGATTCTAATGAGAAACTTTACAATTTCTCCATATTGAATGGTATAAAATAGCTCTACGCTGCCATTTCGAAAAATAATAGATGTAATGCACCGTTATTATCCACTTTTCGGATAAACTATTCTTAAAGTTCTTTCTAATATTAAATAGGATAAACTATTCTTAAAGTTTCTTTATTCTTAACCAAAGTTTCAGTAAATAATAAATAGAAGGCAACACCGCATAGTGCTCCAAATAAAAGTTGTGTTCTGTATGCAGAATTTTATGCTTTTTTAACTTTTAATCATTTCATTCACAATGACGATATTGGACTTTCTTGCACTAATATAGGCCTGCTTGTATACATATCAGAGCAGCAAGCTGACAAAAAAACTTAAGTCTCTTTTTGATTTAAATCATTTTAATGATACATGTCATTTTTCAAAAGCTGACTTAAGACTTAAAATTTAAGTAATTCTTAAAATGATTTGTGATTTGAATGTTAATTCCGAAATAGAAAAAAAATTGAGCCATTAAAAATATAAAATATATCATCTTTTTATAAAAGATTTAAGTCGAATTTTACAGATATTTCTATGATAAATTTTTAACACTAGCATTTCCTTTTGAACTGTAAAGTTGGTATCTAGACAGCAGATCAGAAACACCAACACTGCCGCTTGCTTATTCCTTAGCTTAAATTATGCCATATGACTTATTGCATAATGAAGAAAACATATCACTTTTTAATAGATCTGTATTCGATGACATCTAAATTGTGATGGATAGGTAATTCTAAATAGTTTTAGTCCTCTCTGTACATACAATAAATTAATAATATAAGAAATAAGGAAATTGACAATTGGTAATATAAGAAAATTTATTTTATAAAATAGGTACTTAAATTGATCCGCTATCTTGACTTGACGGTAATTATTTTGATTTAAATCATTTTACCGACTTAAGATTTAATTCTTTTTGAAACTAACATGCTGCAGCTCTGGAATGGGTGTTATTTGAATTGGGGTGTTCTACACATGTCAAATCTACCTAAATTAGTCTTTGTCTCTGAAGCTTCTATTTAACTTTCGCCATCTTATTATTTTTGAAGACGTTTATAACTTTCATAAATACGGCCAGGACACTACTCATATCTCCCCATCGTAAAGGTTTTGTATACAATGAAACCGAAAGTACCACGACCAAGCCCTTCCAGTAGAAAATTATCTGTATTACACCTTAGTGTATGGGCGTGTATGAGTCACCGGACGCAGAGAGATGGCGCCTAACTACTTCCTACAGTTCTTCGCTCTCGCAAACTTACCAACTTGTGCGGTACCTGTTACAATTATTTTCCGATATTTGCGCTCATTCGAATGTAAAAGTATTGTTAACTTTTAATCCGATAATTTTTATATAACCGTTAAGTCCGTTATCTATAGAAATAAAACGAATTGGCGAGCAAAACGCATCACTTGGGAATGACTGGACCGACTTTTTTAACTGTTTTGCAAAAAAAAAGGGAATTTGCTGGGAAATTGGTGAATGAGTTATAACTCGTTATAACTCAAGAAAGGGGAACACAATAGATCTGTGAGGTCGTGGCGATTAACTCCCCTCCTAAAGATTTTGCATTCGGCCTGATCCACTGCGACCTTTTCAGATCTATTGTGGTCCTCTTCTGATCCTTAGGTTACATTCTCCAGTCCTGTCCTTTTCAAACAGTCTAGAAACCTGGAGGCTGAACCCTCCATATATCTCTCTGTCAATGTCCTATTATAGTCTATTACAGAGAACCGCACATTTGCCAAGCTGTCGCACCGACATAAGAACCGTTCTGCTTCCCAAGTGGAAACCAACTTAAAGCAGAACTTAAGAACCTGGAAGACTGCATTCCTAACCTGGACACATCTTCATACAGCTCTGAAACTGTATGATGAGTTATAACTCAAGAAAGGGTGGGCACAATAGATATCTGTAAGGTCGCGGTGATTAACTTCCTCATCCCACACAATCTACATCTACAAGTCTGACTTTGTTTAGTTATAAGATATTTTGGACATTTTTTTATTAATTTTTAATATATCCCGTATTTATTATTACTTTAAGACCACTCGACCACCACATGTAATAAACAGCACCTAACCACAACTTGCGGAGATTGCAAATCCGATTAAACGACGGCAAACGGCTCAAAACAACCGTATCCGATCGGCTGATCGCGTCTGACATTCGGTCGAAATATTCCGACACGTGGTGGCATCATATTAAACCTCGAAAGGGCCCATAATAGACGCGCTTTTGCCAAAAGAGCCCTCTAAACTGCGAGCACACCTGTCCGGGGCTTCCGGAACGCCCTCCGCCGCACCAGGGACGACGGTGGGTCCACGCTAGTTCTATTTTCTGCAGCGCCGACGAGATCGGGAAAGTGTAACAATGATAAAATGGTTTTCAAATAAAAATATTAGGTTACAGCGGTATATCGGGTGGTGGTATGCCGGCAGCAGCTTATAAACCCTCGGCATCGGCCTTCGGGCGGTTGTATTAGGCCCAGAACGATTGAAATGTATTTTATTTAGATAATACGTTTATGCGAGTTGATATAATTTGTATATAGGAAAAATATACTGAAACTGAACGTGCAACACCCAGACTAACTTCTCGTATATCACAAGACTCTTTGAGAAAAGTCTCTCAGAGAATTGTCAGCTCAGAAGCTTGGAACAGCCTCAAAACTCCCAGTGGATGACATACCAAAAATGTACACCTTTGAAAACACCGCACTGTAGTATTGAACAATAAAAAAAATTGGAAGAGAGAAACGATTGCTCACACAGCAGGTAAAAGACCACACTATAACCTGGTATACTGATGCTTCCAAAACCAAAGTAGGAACAGAAACAGTAGCATTTGGGCCGAAAACTAAATACTCTTAACCAAGGGACATTGATGATTGATTTTTAAATGGTACTCTTGGTATTTTTTTACTTTATTCGATAGAAAATGAGACTCTGAATCGAATGACATATCATATGTCAACTTTTGGCATTTTGGTATATGGTTTATTTGAAATTTAACATGCGGTTTATAACGACAATTTGACTCAAAATACCAAGTGTGTGGTATCAAATTATTCGTAAAAAAATTCTTATTATATTAATTTTTTTAATTTTTTTTTATCATCATGCCCCAAAATATATCCGGTCGCTAGATCATTCGATTCACAAGAAGCTGAGAATAAAATTTTTTACTGATTTTCAGTATTTTTCGATTTATTCAGACAGGTTTATAGATAAAAATCTGAAACTTGCTGTATCGAAGTATTTTATGGGTAACAATATTTCCTGAAATTATGAGCCCGATTCCATTCTGGGGCCGATTCGGTATTCTTATCGTCCCAGTGCCTTTAAACATATTCGCCAACTTCACCCCGATACATTTTTAAGGCATTCCGAGCAGCAGTTTTTTGTTATTCATCTTTTGGCATAAGGCTTTAACACAGTGAACATTAACTTTGTGTTAACTATGTTTCATCACCGCATTGTCATGCCTAGAGTTGGCTGACGCGCAAATTTCACGCAACTGTCCGAGTTTGAAAGCGGTCGGATTACGGTGATTGGTCGGGTTACGTGAAGCCAGAATTTCTTTTAGGGAAATTTCTTATCGGGCTTATCAAAACGAGGCGACTGTTGTGAGATGTTGTCTAGTGTGGTTCCAAGAAAGCCGAACTAGACGTACGAGAGGTACTGGATGACCAAGGCATACCACAGAACGGTAAGACTAGCGGCTAAGACTACTAGCTCTCGGATTAATTTTTGAAATAAGGGCAGTTGCGAACCGGTGATTTGATGTTGTAGGACGGGCAATATAAAGGAGAACCGTTTATCGCCAAATAATATCTTTCGGGTTGTTTTAATACCGTGTCCATCTTGTGCTTCCTGTGTGCCTGACCCCAGAGTATCGACTGCAACGTTTCGAATGGAATAGAGAATGGAGGGAATGGAATATGTAATGGAACTCAGTTGTGTTCAGGCGATGAATCCAGATTTTAATATGTCCGTTCCAAAGTAAGGTGGAGACGTGGTAAAAGACGGAATGTCTAATTTTCAATTAAACGACATGTTTACAGCACCATGGCTCGTGAATGATACGGTATGAGATACCATTGCTTACGGCAGCAGGTCAGGTTATTTTTATTAAAAAAATTGAATGCAAATTATATTCGTTTTGTATGAGTAGTTGTTATGTTATAAAAATACGTTAAATACACACTAGAATGTGCTAGAACGGTGCTATTTTCTTGCGTCTAACATGGGTACTTACAGTTCTATTAAACGCTAGAATGATTTGTAATTTTGTAAGAAGCTAAAACGGTTAGAATAAAATTAAAATAAATGCCATCAAAATAAAGGATATTATGTTAAAATGACATAATATTTTGTATAAACGTTTCCTTTCGAATTTGAATAAGTAAAAGAAAATACTCTCACGTGATAAATGAAAGAATTTCCTTTTAAAATACTGTATCAGTACAATGTAGTACTAGACATTAACTACAGTAATCATAGCAAATTGAAGACAAAAGGAATATAGTGTTTAATGCATTATTTATGATCTATTAGGTAGTTAAAGTAAATACAGATGCAAAATAAAACGTTGTGTATTATTTTCTTCGGAAGATTTAATTATGGTGTTGAGACTTAAAACGTTTACAGTTTTTCTAATATACCTATATATTTTTGAATAATCACATACATTTTGAACTAATTAATTTTACGGATATTAACATCAATTGTACAGAATATATTAGACATTTACAAATACTTAAATAAGGTTATTATAATCGCCGATTTGCTACAGAAAAAGACATACAATGGAATTTTGTTTTTAGCAGATATGAAGGAATACAAAAATTGTGTTTATAAATTATCAGTTATAGTTTTCTAGATAAAAATAAAACATGAATAAAATTGAAAAATATATGACTTTGAATAAACTTAATAAAATCCGCGATAAAATTATAAATTCAACATATTGAAAGTTTAAATTTAGGTTATATGTTAAGGAAGGTCCCGAAATCACGCAGGGAGATAAATATATTTATTTCCTCAAATCTTCGTTATTTTAAATCCATCTTAAAAGTATCTTTAAAGTAAAGTAATATCAATTTAAAAGTATATTTAATTTCTTCTACTCCTCCAATTCCTAATGGATGATATTCCAGGAATGTACAACTTTGAGAAACACCTCACTGTAGTATTGAACAATAAATAGAATTGGAAGAGAGGAACGTTTGTTCAGCAGGTAAAAGACCATATACCATAATGTGGTATACTTATGCTTCCAAATCCCAAGCAGGAACAGGAATAGGAGTATTTGGGCCGAGAACTAAATAATCTGAATCAATTGGTACTTACCTCAGCATCTTTCAGGCAGAAATATACCCTATCGAAAACAGAAATAGCGATCTTATCCGATTTTCAAGCAGTATTAAAAGCAATCAACTCAGTAACCATCAATTCGAAGTTGGTCAAAGAATGTCTAAGGAAGCTGAACAAATTAGGCAACAATAATAAACTCTTCCTACTCTGGGTGAGAGCCCACCAAGACATAGAAGGCAATAAAAAACAGTTAGAAAAGGAGCGAACACTCTTACTAACTCGACCAGAACCGTTCTGCTTCCAAAGTGGAAACCAACTTAAAGCGGAACTCAAGAACCTGTAAGACTCCATCCGGAACTTGGCAAGGGAATCCTCCAACGGTCTAAGACATACGAAGAAATTCCGCTGAACTTACGACCGAGAAAAATCAAGAATTTTCCTGGATTTAAGTAAGAACAATCTTCGGATTGTCACGAGGTTCTTAACAGGACACTGTATCACTCAATGAACTCAGTAGATTGAAGCTAAGAATGAACGGCGAATACAGATTCTGTGGGGAAAATGGAAAAGTGGTAGACAATGATTCAGTATTAAAACTGAGAGAATTTCGGACTTCCATTGTCTTTATTATTTTAAGTATCACTGACTGTTATCGGACACAGTTCACACTTGATAACGGTCAGTGATACTTCTGACCGAAACGTTGTGTAAGCAAAAATAAATAAAGACAACGGAAGTCCAAAATTCTTTTAGTTTTTGAAAATGGGAAAACAGAATACCTCATCAACGGGTTCGCCGAGGCAACAATCATTCGTGCCATAAACTTTGGTACGACTGATAACGGAGATTAAGAAATAATCTCTGTAAAACTAGAGTCTTAGTACTAGATTTTGTCAAAGCTGAGACTGAGAAGCTGAGTTTAAGACTGCATGATGAGTTATAACTCAAGAAAGGGGGTCGCAATAGATCTATAAGGTCGCTGTGATTAACTTTCCTTCTCCCTTACAATCTACAATCTACATCTTAATATATTTTAAGTGAGTAACATTTTCTATTCATTTTCTAATTCCTAACCAAAAAATGTTTAATATAATCTTGTGAGATTATCTTAGACGTTTTATAGGTCCTCCTACAATAAAAATAAGATTTTCTATTATTTTGAAATGCAGCTTTAAAGCCATCCTATTTAGAAACATGAACAATATCAATTCCGCGGTGAAAAAAAGGCATTTTGTAGCGAATTTCAACGGCTGTGTGAAAGAGGCGGTCTTGGACATGCTGTTTGCCCACGGTAAAAAAGCCGCTTCTGTTCCGCCCTTTATACACGATAAACCATAACTGTATGCAAAATCGCAACAGACTGTATAAAGCGCAGTTAATTAGACAGTTCGCGCTCTGGCAAACGATCAAGGAATTATAAAGGAAAAGTTTTATACTAAAGGAAAAATATAATTTATAACATATTTATTTTTTTATGTATGAAAACGATATGTTATCAATATACAGGGTGGTCCGAATTGTATTCGGAAAATTTCGGCACCAATTTTTAGTGTTGCTAATCCAAAATGATATACACACAACCAACAAAAAAAAATGGAATCACTCTTTATTTCTGACTAAATTTCTTGCAACAATAAGAATTGGTATACAACTTTAAGATAAAGCTTTTTGTTGTAAATAAACATGATAATAAAGAATGAACGACTGCTGCGATTTATTTTCTTTCGAATTTTGTGTTCAGTAGTAAAATCACGATTGGCCCGGTAATTTTCATTGGATACAAAAAAATAAAAAAAATGCCTTATGTTGGATTAACAGATGTATAGAGGGGAAGAATTATTGCTCTCACCGAATAAGGAATGCTCCAAAGAGACGTAGCACAGATAGTAGGCGTTACCCAGTGTGTTGTATCGAAAACATATATCGTCGGCTTTATGACGAAAAGGCGTATCTCGATTTTTGGCGATTTTGAGATATCAACGTCATGACATGCCCAATGGGTCATATTTTAACATAGCGAATTTGCGCATCTCAATATTGTACCTTTTTCATTTTATATTCGTTTAAAAATTTGCCCCATCTCAGATACTACAATTCTTCGTTATGACGAAGAGACGTATGTTGAGATAGGGCTCTTTGTTATATCAATTGTTATACCAATTGTTATACTACAAGAAAGATGGAATTTGAGATAGGTCCTTTTGTTTTAAGTTATGAAAATGCTACCTAATTATTTTCTGATGGTTGCTTGGGACAAAATAAAACTTCTATCATGGCAGCAGCTCTCTTTTACAGTGTGATTTTGAGTCTGTTTTTTGCCAAAAACCATTGTTAGAATGAGCTAGACTCTGCACATAGCTTTATCGGGTATGCAAAAGATTGTCCGAGAATAAATGGCCGAAGAAAAATTGATCGAAAGCAAAACAACGAAACGAAAATTGCCCTAATGGAAAAATTCCCGAAATTATAATTTCCCTAAGAACATTTTAGCGGACCAAAAACTTACCCGAAAAATACAATAATTTTTATCTCATTTTCATTGTCAGGCCATTGGCAGTGTCATCCCTCTCAATTTTTGGAAAATTTTATTTATTGTGCCTATTATCATCCTGCATAAACACGTAGAATGGAAGTCGAATTTGTTATCATTGAACAGGGAAAACAGAAACTGTTAGTCCACAGTTATTTGTTTCAAAAAGGCACGAATGAAGAAACATGTTTTGTTTTTGTTTACTTTTTATTAAATGAATCGTGAGTTTAAATGCCTTGTATTAATGCCCTCAATTAACTGAATAATTACTAAAAATATATTAGTTAAAAAAAAGTATTTTTGTATAAAAAACAATATTATTAAAATAAGCTAGATAACTGTATTTTAATTGATTATTGTCTTTACTTCTGGAATGAAAATTGTCTTTGTTTTCAGTTGATCTAATCCAACGCGAATAAAAGTATTTAAAAATATTTGTTTCTGATTTTTTGGTGATTTTCAGATTTTTTCTGTATGTATGTATTGTATTTTCTTGTATGTATTCCATAATGTGAATATTATATTTTTTTTCCTTATTAAGAACACTTTGCCATCATTTTTAAATTTATTTTACATGGGCGTATGTATACTATTCGTTCGGAAATAAATTTATTATTATTATAACAAAAAGGTCTATCTCTATTAAACAACTAAAAAGAAATTATTTATTAGAATTTACGCACAATTTATCTCTAGAACGTTTCCTCCATGTCTCCGTTTAAGTGTTAATACAAAAACACTATTAAAAAATTAAAGACTTTACATGGCCAAATAAGTAAGTGATTTTCTTTAAATTGCTCTCCTGAAGAGTAGTAAAAATCGAGATACGCCTTTTCGTCATAAAGCCGACGATATGCAAGGTACTTGAATTAGAGACACACAAGGAGAGGCACAGACAAAGTCGCCAAAGAGTCACACCTGAACAACAAGACCGCCTTGTGTGCGAAATTGCTGGAATAAATACCAATGTTTCTCATCCAGAGCTACAAAGACAACTTCTGCCAGCTACAGGTGTGAACGTTTCAGTTGAAACCATAAGAAAAAGGCTTCATGCTCGAGGATTTTACAGTAGGAGTGAGTTACGGACCTCACAGTTATCTCGGCAAAATAAAATTGACCGGCTAAATTGATGCCTTACCACTTCAACAAACTTTAACGTGTCGAAGATATGTTGATTTGGTGCTAGAACCAATCGTTAGTCTTTGGAGAGGTGCAATTGGGGATCATTTTAACTTCTTGTACGATAGTGCACCTCCCCATACTAGCAGAGTGACTAGAGAATGTCTTGAAACGGAAAGTGTCACAGTTTTGTACTGGCCTGCATGTTTACCAGATCTAAACCCTATCGAACACTTGTGGGACTAGCTCAAAAGAAGGGTTAGAGCTCGTCGAAACAATCCAGAAAATCTTGCACAGCTTATTGATGCTGCATTAGCAGATAATTAGACTGATAATTTAATAAGAAGCATGCCAGCGCGAATAGAAGCTTGCATAAGGGCTAGAGGTGACAACAAGGAATATTAAAATTATCAATCTTTTTGTTTTTGCTTTTTGGCCATTAAAAATTTAAATCTTAATTTCGTTTCAGAAATCAAAAGAATACCATTTTGTTTATTTTGGGAACTGATTATTATTTTTTATTGCTATATGCATTATTTTTCATTAAAAGTAAGGACTGAGTTTTATTCATAAACACAAAAATTTCATGCGTCTCAAAAATTATGAAAAATAATAGATGATTCCATATTATAAGTTTTGGTTGTGTGTATACCGCATGAAATCGCATTTGAAAGCGCATGCAAATTTTGAACTGTTCAGATATTGACTCCCCTGTTAATTTTACAGCGAAGTTGTAAATATGTTTTTTAAAGGTCTACAAATGAAAATTTGAACGATACAGTTTTAATTCAAAAATAGATAGAAGGAGTTTTTCTTAAATTACTTCAAATTGGCTTGTCCAAAATTGTTCAAATTTGGCATATGTATCCAGCATAGGCATACCTTTCAAAACCGTATTTACCACTTGACTTAGCTGTAAAATTAATAGGTGAGCCAATATTCAAGTTCAAATTTTCATGGGATTTCCTATGTTTCCAAGGACGATGCACCACCCGGTATACTGTTTTTTTATAATTATTGGGTTAGGACCGAAAACAACTCAACAGAAGACTTTCTTTTAAATTTGTGGACGTTTCGCAAAATTTATTTGCATCATCAGGACTTTTTGAGTATGGTCTTTCTTTGTCATTAATGTAAAGATACGGATGATAGGAGGAACTGGATATTCCTCTTTTACTTGACACATAACACAAGTTGTACATTTAAAAAACATCCAGGTCACAAAAAAAAAATCACAAAAAGTCAATGCAATAATGCATACAAACCTATTATACTGCCGCTATTCAAAGAGCAACTGCAACAGTTGAGTTTTTCTGTTGAGTATTTTTTCAGTCCTAACTATCCAATCCAATTATAAAAAATAATCACTATTAATCTATCCTTAATCCAATTAAAAAAAAAACGGTATTCTTGGTAATGCCCATGATACAATATGGGTAATGCCAAAGCTTATATCTATCAAAAATAGTAGATAAAATAGTACTTTAACCGCAAGGGTAGATTAAATGATACTTTAAACTTTATTTCTTCTCGCACGTTTTTTAATTGCTCCCATTTTTGAAAATTTTTGTATTCCTTTTTATAAATTATTAGGGATTTAAATGGAAGTTGTAGTTTGGATATGGCGTTTGTCGCCTCAGCCTGAATATCTGTTGGTAATTTACTTATTTCGTTTTGAGCCATTTCTGGCTGCAATTCAATCAGCAATCGACACGAAAGAGAATTAAAAAATATTGACTCAAAACTGACAACTAGAGAGACAGTTTTATTTTATTTGTCAAATTACATAGAAACCAACGCCAATCCAGCACAATATTTTGTCTACTCGTAATAAATTCCTTGAAATAATAATTTCTGAATCTTTCTTAAAACGTAACTGGCTATGGAAAAAAATATTGTTTTATACACGACGCGACGATAAAATTGCATTATCGTCTCCCGAAATTAATTGATCTTTTCGGTCAAGTATAAAAAATAACTATTTATTGACAGTTCTACCTTTAAATCTCAGCTAAAAATCGGACAAAATAAAATGTTAATACTGTACATCTTTGCTTTGCTTATAGGACTTTAACACTATCAATCGACACTCAACACAATACACATCTATATTGAATATAAATATCAAATTACTAAAGGAGTGTTTATTTCGCCTATCCTGTCCATCTGAATCCGTATGAGTTATTTCTTATTTGGCAAACGTCGCACGTGCGCTACCTTCTCTCGAGATGCCATTCTGCGCTCGCGATCGAATCAACAGTTAGATCCGTAAACATCTGCTTGGGCTCTTGGCCCCCCTCGGCAACAGCCGAAAACGCTCTTTTGATTTTACACCGGAAAAGGCGTTATTCAGATTTTTTGTCTTACGCTTAACAAGTCGAATCTTGCTCGAATATCATCACAATCGAATACATTTTTGATTGGTACGTCAGTTTTTGATATGAATATGTAGAATGTTTAGGAGGGGAGTTAATCACCGCGACCTTACAGATCTATTGTGCGTTCCCCTTTCTTGAGTTTATAACGAGTTATAAATCATCATACAGTCTCAGGGCGTTACCAAAGGCCAGTATCTGAGACGGCTCCACAGAGGCCAGCTCTCCATCCTTGACATCAGCCGTACCAAAGTTCATAGCACGAACGGTTGTCGCGTCGTCTCGGCGCACTCGCTGATAAGATGTTCTGGTGTTTCCCCATTTTCCCCACAGAATCTGCATTCGCCGTTGTTTCTCAGCTTCAACCAACTGAGGTGTTCGTTGAGGAGACAGTGTCCTGTTAGAAACCCCGTGACAATCCAAAGATTGTTTTTACTTAAGTGCTGAGGAACTTTTTCGAGTAGACCGTTGGAGGACACCCATTCCAGGTTACAGATGGAGTCTTCCAAATTCTTCAGTTCCGCTTTCAGTTGGTTCCGGCTTGGAAAACAAAACGGTTCTGGTCCAGTTAGTGGAGTGTTCGCTCCTTTTCTAGCTAGATCATTTGCTTTTTCATTGCCTTCTATCCCTTGGTGAGCAGGCACCCAGAGTAGGAGGACTTTATTTTCTTTGCCTAATTTGTTGAGCTTCTCTAGGCATTCTTTGACCAACTTTGAACTGATGGTTACTGAGTTGGTTGCGTTTAGCGCTGCCTGACTATCGGATAATTGATATGAATATATTAGCCCAATAAATTTACAAATGCTAACCCCACAGAATCTGCATTTGCCGTTGTTTTTAGCTTCAATTACTGAGTTGTGCAGCATTGAGGAGACAGTGTCCTATTAAAAACTCCGTGACAAAAATATGAAGAATTTTTTGAGAAAATAAGAAACTAATTTGTTCAGCTTCTCTAGGCATTCTTTGAATAACTTCGAATTTATGGTTACTAAGTTTGCTTTTAAGACTGCTTGACCATCGGTAAGATGGCTATTTCTTGTTTCCGATAGTTCCTATCTATGCAAGATAAGTTGTACACATCTTTCGATAGCGTAGATTTCTGCCTGAAGGATACTGGGGTAGGTACCCATTTTTAACGGGACCCATGTGCAACGTCTTGATGCAGCTATTTGATAGATAGTTAATAAAATCACAGTCTTTACCATAAAATTTGATACGGAAAGTGTCTGGCATTTTGGATT
Organism: Sitophilus oryzae; assembly: GCF_002938485.1. NCBI lineage: Eukaryota > Metazoa > Arthropoda > Insecta > Coleoptera > Curculionidae > Sitophilus > Sitophilus oryzae. The sequence goes on from NW_022146270.1 coordinate 1,641,209, forward strand.
GAAAAGCATTTTTTTGCTTTACTATAAAAACGTGCATAATTTATTCTAGAATACACTACTAGCTGTCAACATACATACAGGTTGTTAATTTGTTTATTACTCGCGGCAAGAGCTTTATGGTTGAAATATGGCAAACTCGGCCCGCTCGTCCGCGACGCGACGGGACGCGTCGAGTCGGCAGAAAACCCTAGTGCATGCGTTCTCAATAGGCAGTGTTGTCATTCTGTTCCCCTATAAGTAATTGTCGAATTATTTGTTATTGGACGTTTTTTATTTTTATTTTTTTTTATTACCAGTTTTCCAGCTACAACTAATTATATTATTATTGGACCACCATGTACACCCTGTACTCTTATATCAAAATTTCTTAGGGCTAGGACTGAAAAAAATATTCAACAGAAAAACTCAACTGTTGCAGTTGCTCTTTGAATAGCGTCAGTATATGTTTGTCTGCATTACTGCATTGGATTTTGGTGATTCTTGATTATGTTGATCAGTTAGCAGTTAGCTAGTTAGATAATTTAACATCTATTTTCGATAATAATTATTAAATATCGTCTATTACTCCCACACACACAATGTCCCACACACTTTACAATACAGAAATATCGTCTACCAGTATAACTTTCCCAAAGTGTTGAATGGATAAATATATCTTTCTTATTTTCTATAAATATAATTTTTATATATTATTCGATTTTCCTCATAAAAAACATACTGTGAGAATTATGCAAAAGATTTATATAATTTTTTTTATAGGTGAACAGTTATGCAGTGAGTAATCTGAAACCATATCTATGTGCCTGGTAAGTTTTTTTACTATATATTTAATTTCTACTTGTAAGTTGTATTCACAAAGTAAAAATTGTAATTAATTTTGAATACTTTTTATCTCAGTCTGGCGTTTTTTAATTAAAATATATTTTTATAAGCAATTAAAGTAGGTACTTTAATATCACAAATAATCAACACAAAAGGCAAATACCCTATGATCGAAAAAACGGCGCCAAAGAAGGCTGGGAAATGACAATCGGTAATTATAATATTAATACCGATTGATATCGGTATTACTAGTTATCATTTATTTATATCGTTGTTAAAGTAAAATAACTCGGTTATTTTGGACTTTTTTGAAAAACGTTAAAGATAAAATATGTTTCTTTTATCGAGATCTGCCAGCCCTGAAAATATTTATACTAATTTAAGACTCACCCAGTATTTAAATTATATACGCTGTTGTTATAAGAAAGTTCCAATTTAAGGCTCTAATGATGGTAATGAAATATACATCATTATACTTCTTAACCACGTTCGTATAGACCACTGTGTAGTTACGTCTCTGTCGCAGTTATCGTATTTAATAACTTCAAGGCCTGATAAGCCCGCGATTAAGAATTGCTTATGTAAGCAAAGACCCCCTCGCGCGCGGCAAAAGTTTTTCCTGGAGGGCAACTATCGTATCCTGAAGACGTTTCATCTTTTTCGATACACTTCTTAATTGTTTTTCACACTTTCTTTATTCATTTTTAACTATTTAAAAACCGTGACACACTCTAAGCGCACTGAGAACGTATTGAGGATCGGATTTGGGTCCAGAGAGCTGCATGGTCGGAATTTTGTTTTGCTTAGATATCAGTGACACTTTAAGCGACATGCGACAGAGACGTAACTACGTATCAATCGGTCAATCGTATAATGAAGATTGAACTTCCTTACAGGTAAGTCGTTCAATCTCTCATTATATTATAGTTTAATATATACCAATACATATCAATCTATACAAATAAATAGTTATAACCTTCTGTCAAAATTTTAACGCGATTTTTGTTGGTTTTTATTACTTTATTAAATCTATTGTTCATATTTTTTATTGTTCATATTTTTACAGGACAGTAGTAAATATTTAGTACTCTATTGTATTTATTGGCTAGTTTTCAATTCCACGAACGAACCATTTAACAACATGTAGAAATAGGACTATTAAAAGTTCACTTGTAGAATTTTAATTTCGCCTTTGAAAAATAGTGGCACCAGACGCGTCCAAAGAATCGATTAAATTCAATGTCCGAATGTTTTGGTTGGAACGATGAATTTCTAAGCAGCAAAGTATAAAAACGAGCTGTAGTCTTCTACATTAAGTTCTCGCTAAAATTACAATGAAGTGCAAAATAAACTCAACGGAAAATGTTTTCGTCAAATTTAAATTGTAATATTTCTTTTCCATTTTATTCTGTTTTACGATGTTTTTAGGCAAACTGTATATAAACATCTCAGCTTTCATTCTGAAACTCAGTTTTTTATAAACTTTAGTGTTTGGCTTATTATACAGTGTTAATCAAAGGGTTGTTTTTACCTTAACTTTAAAACACCCTGTGCAATAATTTCGTAAGTAAATTTTCCTAAAACATTATTTTTCGGCCAGACCCATGTCTCCTGAGCATTTCGTTTTTTGGCACATGTCGATGTATGCCTTGGTTAATTATTAAAAGCGAAATAAACTTGCCGCCAACAATTTGCAATTTTTTCATTGGTTACTCGTGGATGTTATTCTCCAAGTGACGATGTGGCAATGTGTGTCAGAAGTTGGTATCAACAAAATGAAGTGGCCAGTGTGTCCCCGAGATTTGAACCCTATATAGAACAGATTTGGAACATGCTTGGCAGGAGAGTCAGAGGTCGCGAAGTGGCACCGCTTCAATAAATGAACTTTGCTAGGTTTTAAAGAAGAATGGGAAAGCATAATATTATATGATATTTGCTGCCTCATTAACAGTATGAACCGACGACTGTTATAGAAGCCATGGGAGGCAATATAAAATATTAACTTATTTTTTACGTAAGGATTACTTAGGCCGCTATTACACTATCAAATTTCTTTGTCAAAGATATTTTATAAAAGATATTTTAAGAAAAAATTGACAGTTTTAATATACAGAGTGGTCCGAACTGTATTCCAGAAACTTCGGCAGCGTATTCTGCAAATAAAAATAAGTAAAAAAGTTCTTATTAATGTATGTTCTAAGATGCTTAGTTTCGAAGATACAGGGTGTAGAAACTTCATTTTTATTTCGATTTTTGCCAAAATGAGATGAAAATTGGTGTGTGGGAGTTTTTTGATATGAGAAATTTGATTTTCATATCAATATAACTCCTACTTGTAGAGGGCGCCACTTACATATGTTTTAACTGGTTTGAAGAGAAATAATTTTTTGTCATACCTGTATAAAACTATTGAGTAAAAAAATATACTTTACCAACTTTTTTTACATAAAAAAGCTCTCTTAGTAAAAATCGCCACGAGTAATGGTTCTCGCGATATTTGGAATTGAAAGTATCAATACCTGTCATCATTGACATAAATTAAACAGGTTGACTAAATAGTTATTAGACTGAAATCATAAATTTGAAAGCCTTTTGTGCCAAAAGTTCAACAGAAACTGTTTAATCATCATTTTTTCGCAGAAAAATTTATGATTAGGTAATTAAAAAAAATTAAAATTTATAATTTCAGTAATAACTATACTCAATGTGTACTTATTTTTTTTTTCAAATTGACATGTATTGACTATTTCCATTCTAAATATCTTGAGGACGGTTGCTCGTAGCGATTTTTACAAAGAGTCATTTTTTACGTAAAAAGTCATGGAAATGTATATTTTTTGGTCAGGAGTTTTATACAGGGACGGACGAAAAGTTATTACTCTTCAAAACAGTCAAAACGCATGTAGGTGCGCTCTATATAAATAGGAGTCATTTTGACATAAAATCAAATTTCTCGTGTCACAAAACTCCCAGATCACAATTTTTATCCAAATATTGACATTACTTAAGAAATTATTTAGAAAAAATCGAAATAAAAATGAAATTTCTACACCCTGTATTTCCGAAACTAAGTATTTTAGGACCTACATTTATACGAACTTTTTTACCTATTTTTATCTGCAGTTTCCGGAATACAGTTCGAACCACCCTGTATAATCTATACTAATATATAAAATCCTTAAGTGACTGACATACTGATTAATCACGATCCTGCTCAAACCACTCAACGTAAGAAGCTGAATTTTGGCATACAGGTTGATTCTAGGGTGTAGAGGTTCGATAAGAAGGGATTTTTCCAAATTCCAGTTCCAAGAGGGTGAAACCACCCCTCAAATATTACAATATTTTTTATTTAAAAAACGGCCAAGTTTCCGAAAAAACGCTTAAACACGTATATTTTATTTTGTGTTTTTACATATTTTAAGATTTTTTAAAAATATATACAGGGTGTTTAGAAAAATCTGGTCATTGATTAATCACGATCCTGCTTAAACCGTTTGACGTAAAAAGCTGATTTTTGGAAAACAGATTGACTTTAGGGTGTAGAGGTTCGATAGGAAGGGATTTTTCGAAACTCGAATTCTAAGGGGGTGAAACTGTCCGTCAAATATTAAAATATTTTTTATTTAAAAACCGGTGAGTTTTTCGGAAAAACTCTTAAACACGTATATTTTATTTTGTTGTTTTCCATATTTTAAGATTTTTATAAATTTATACAGGGTGTTTCATAAAATATGAACATTGAGTAATCACGATTCTGCTTAAACTGCTTGACGTTTAAAGCGGATTTTTGACAAACGGATTGACTGTGGGGTGTAGAAGTTCGATAAGGAGGGGTTTCTCTAATCTCAAATTCCAAGAGGGTGAAAACGCCCCTCAAATATTACAATATTTGTTATTTAAAAAACGGTTAGTCTTTCGAGAAAACGCTTGGACAAGCTTAATTTATTTGGTTTTTTACATATTTTGAAATTTTTTAAAAAATCATACAGGGTGTTCCAAAAAGTTGGGTAATTTCTTAACCACGATTCTGCTTAAACTGCTTGACGTAAAAAGCCTATTTTTGGCAAACGGATTTTTCGAAAGTCAAATTCCAACAAGATAAAACTACCCCTCAAATATTACCAAGTTATATAATAATATAGCCATATTGTTTTTTCTCATGCTGACATAAATGTGAGAACATTTTATCCAGTTTGTATGTTAATGGAAATTCTTGCTTTGCTTTATCATCACCATTACAAATGATTAATTCGACGCGAACGAAGTCGCTGGTACACGCTAGTATTTTATAAAATCACGTATTACACTGTCTTTGACAAAGAAATTTTATAGTCTAAGACTGGCAAAAGTTGACAAAAGCATTTTGCCAAGTGCAATGCGGTTTAAAATAAAACTTTCGTAATGATATAAATTGTACAATAAAAAGTATGGAACTGATACGGAACGGAAGCTTACGTATAGCGTCAATACAATAAAAAAATACGGAACGGATATGGAATGAAAACGGAAGGTATAGTGAGAATCAACCTTAAAGGCTCTCGATGAAAGTAGTTGTTTTCGTTTATACTGTCTTATAGATAAAAATTAGCATAGCACTATGCCAAACCGCACCCGTTAGTGGCTACGGGTGTGTTTTTAACATGAATCCACTTTGCTTTTACCAAGATTTCATATTTAGCCTATTTTCCGACATAGAATTGGGCTACACATACTTATATAATGTATAGATAGGTGGGTGGCTCGATTTTCTTTCATCTGACGATACCGTACAACCGATAAAAAAATCGGTGCGGTGCAGACAGGCAGATAGGTGGTTCGGATTTCTAGTACCTTGGCCGGAAGAGCGTGAAAGGTGTGGATGCAGCGGCGAAGAGCGGAGCGACGACAGATGCACGCGCGACACCGACACACGTGCGACGCGCCAGTACCCCTCGCTTTTCCTGTCTCTCCTCTCCTTCTGTCTGGCTGGGCCCGTCTTGGTCTGGGCTTAGTCATACGTCGACGTTTAGCAATTGGTATGACCGACGTATCTATCACAGAAACGTCCAAACGATCACCGGCTATAGGTTTTGTCAATTCTGTTATTAAGCGAAAGTGGAAGGAAATGACGGTTTTATCAGGTTTTGTGTTATGATAATATTTGGGCTCTTCGTTTTGTTTCGTGCAAATTTTGTTACGGAGAAACCTATATTAAGAGTCTATTACGCTGTACTGTTCGTGTACCCGCGACTTCGTTCGCGTCGAATTAATCATTTGTAATGGTGATGATAAAGCAAAGCAAGAATTTCCATTAACATACAAACTGAATAAAATGTTCTCACATTTATGTCAGCATGAGAAAAAACAATATGGCGATATTATTATATAACTTGGTAATATTTGAGGGGTAGTTTCATCTCGTTGGAATTTGACTTTCGAAAAATCCGTTTGCCAAAAATAGGCTTTTTACGTCAAGCAGTTTAAGCAGAATCGTGGTTAAGAAATTACCCAACTTTTTGGAACACCCTGTATGATTTTTAAAAAATTTCAAAATATGTAAAAAAACAAAATAAATGATGCGTGTCCAAGCGTTTTCCCGAAAGACTAACCGTTTTTTAAATAACAAATATTGTAATATTTGAGGGGCGTTTTCACCCTCTTGGAATTTGAGATTCGAAAAACCTCTCCTTATTGAACCTCTACACTCCACAGTCAATCCGTTTGCCAAAAATCAGCTTTAAACGTCAAGCAGTTTAAGCAGAATCGTGATTACTCAATGGTCAAAACCATATAAATTATATATCACTGTAATCACAAAACTTTAATGCATTTCCGTATTGTAACGGAATTTTAAATTATGTCTTTATCTTCGAGAAAATTTAGTCCAAACATAAGGAATATTTTGTTGATGTTTGAACTTCAAAATCTTAAAAATAAAGAAGTTGTCTAAAAACGAGTCTAAAAATGTGCTACAATACGGATATAGTATAATCTTATATCTTTAATTTCCTTCTTCATATGTGGTAAAAATACCGAGCCAGTTTTACTTAAAACGTTAAAATGCCGAACGCTTATTTTGCTACTTTTTTGGACTTTGAATATGATAGTTTCGGACTTCCATTATCTTTATTTATTTTTGATTATCACAACTTTTCGGTCAGAAGGATCACTGTTTATCAAGTGTAAATAAACTAATTCCTAAAACTTCTGAGCTTTTATACTACAGCCAGGCATTCACCCGTGAAGTAGTTGGGTGCATTCAACCGTGAGATTATCCACTTAGAACATTGGTTTCCGGTGCCGTCAGATATGCCTACCTATCTTGGCGTCGTGCTGGACAAAACATTAACTTACAAATATCACTGCGAAAAAAACACCCATAAAAGTAGAAGCACGAAATTCTCTAATAAGGAAGCTGACCAATAGCAAATGGGTAGTCAAACCTATCATGGTCAGAACTTCTGCTCGAAGCTGTATGTTTCTCAACTGCTGAATATACCTGTCCAGTGTGGTGTAGATCTGCCCATGCAAAAAAGATAAACGTTAGCCTGAATGAAACATGCAGAATAGTGACAGGTTGTATAAAACTCACACCCTTAGAAAACCTTTACAAGGCCGCAGGTTTTACAAGCCCCGATTTACGCAGAAAAGCTCATGAACGCACTAAGAAGCTAAAACAAACCTTTGATGTTCGTCACTCAATTTTTGGCCAAGAGTGCGGCCCAAGTAGACTTCCAGACGCCAGACGCCGTTTCCTAAGCCACCCACTGGATGAACTTCCCTCCCACTACCCACTTAGAGAGGACCCACTAAATGGTGTTTCTAGCGATTGAAAACGCTGGAGATGCTCAACCGTTTCAGAACTGGGGTGGCCCCAGTAAAATCCAATCTGATCAAATGGGGTTTGCTGGACAGAAATGACGACAAATGGAACATATTCAATGTCCTGCCTGCCCCCACCGACGACCTATGGCTGGCTTAACGGGAAGCATTGGACGTAGCCCATTACTAGGCTAACAAACTATAATCCGAATACGAAAAAGTAAAATAAGTAAGTCCACTTAGAACAATGCAGGCGCATTGGAGCGCTTACCTGCATCAGTAATTACCATATCGTATATATTTCCGTACTAGGATTGCTAAAACTGTTGTTATTGTTTCTAATAAAAACGCCTCTATAAATTTACGCTTTTTCCAATGAGGTTCCCTGTGGACAACCCGAGCTTCTGACCACTTTATATTGTGCTGTTTTGATCAGACATGGTCCACAATTTTTGTACATATTTTTTGTGCTCGCTAAGTCGTACATTTACCTTTAGTCTCTCCAATATACGACTCACCGCATTCACAGGGTACCTGGTAGATACACTCTTTTTCTTGTTTCAATGACTCCGGTTTTGTTTTTGGACACTTAGAGTCGATCCAGATTTGAAGACAGTTCATACTTTTTGGCTATTTGCCTGATCTTTTCTGACTTTTCTTTTACATATAAAATATAATAAATAGTCAAGAGAGACAGAGAGAGCATCCTACTCACATCGATGAACCAATTAGTCAGTTTTACAATTTGATATAATTTTGTCTACGGACTTTTCAGGGTAACCATTATGAAGCAAATCCGTTTTGATATTATTTAATTCAACATTAAGTGATGCTTGGTCACTGCATATTATGGTATTTGCTCTGCTTTATTATGGTATTATGGTATTTTCCTCTGCATATTGCTTTATGTTATCGAGCAATTCATACATTCTAAATTCAGATGCAATGAGTATAAACCATAAACCAATGTGGAATCACTATATCGATCATGACCACCATTTTGAGTCAATGAACAAACTCTTCTAGTGGAATTAGAATTGCCTATATTTTCTTATTCTACACCTCACTCATTAGTAAATAACAACAGTTTTAATAAAATCGGTGACATGACGAAAATTGCCAATTGTCATGACTAAATGATTTTTTGCTTAAATTTTGAGAACTACTGGATCTTTTCTGCGATTTATTTCTTGTAATCAACTATCTATATTGTCATATTATCAAGATATTAGGTTTTTTAACTAAAAAGTAGAAAAAAAATTAGCATAGTTAATATATTTTTTAAATCAATACTGCGATTATTTGTTCATTCTCAAATGACATATGGTTGATGAGTTTTAAATCTAAAACCCGATATGGAGCGAAATACAAACCCATGTTATATATGCTCATAATTGTTTTTTATTGTGAATACCCTTTTGAATATACACATCCGATCAGAGTAGACGATAACGAGAGTTCTCGAAAGGTGTTGACTAGTTTTGAAATTTACTGTGTGCCCATATTCATGAAAAATTCATAATTTTTGTACCCCTTCAAAGGAACGTATATTATGTTTATATTCTTTTGATAAAAATCTTCGTTTTTCTGAAAAAAAAAGAAAGAAAGCGTTGCGACTCTACCTGTCTTCAGATAACGTCTGAAATTAAGTTTCTGAAACACCTCTCATTGTGTTGGAGCCGATTACCCCTGGTCAGGTTAACCTCTAGTGGTTTTAATTTTGTAAAAGACACTTTCAGGTTGGGCATCGACAGTTTCAACGCAGTTTTCAGAAACTCGATACATATCAATAGATATCATTCTTATTTATATTTTAAATATCGATATTATGAAATTTAAAACTTAATTTAACAAAAAAAATATCTATACTTCTGGGTATTGACAAATATATTATACTCAAGTATGAAATTTGTGTGATGTAACGCTGTTTCGGGTGGTAAAAAAAAGAGAAAAAGAATTCGAACTAGGTGTTTTGTGTTTGTAAATAATTATATAGGATTGGTGCATTCTCCGCCGGTGCTGCCACCGCCGCGCCGGTTATCGTAAATAACGAATACATACAAATACACGGGTTTAAATGGCGAGTAAACTCAATAAAAAATTAGTATATAATTATTCTAAAAGTGTTGTATATTGTTATATGTGAAAGTATAATTTGTGGAAATTCTAAACAAAAAAATAAAAAGGTAAATATTTTGATATTGTCAGAAGGTCTAAAACGGCCCACACATTATACGATTTATCGTACTGCAGGTTGTACAACACAAATTTGATTCGACCGTTTGAACGACACATCGGACTCGCTGTTGTCCACAAACTTAAACTACAACGGGCCACACATTAATACGATTCGTCGTACTACATGTCGTACGACAAGTTGATACAACCGCTGGAACGACAGATCGGATCCGCGTTTATTCACTAACTAAAACTATCATTTGATGTTAATCACCAACAAGTAGTAGCAAAGGTAGCAGTTTTATTTTCCATTCATTTTGAATTCTATTGTAGCATCTGCTTTTATTTCTTTTAATTTTTCCAGTAGGATATTATAACTGGCATTTCTTTTTTGTTTATTTAGGTATTCCTTACTTTTCACATCCCACAAACAAGGTTGATTAGGATAAATTTCTATAAATTCCGCCCAAAACTTCTCGTTGGTATCCATTTTTAAGAGATTGTTTAACCATGAGCAACGAAAAATGTAAACGATCTGTCTGCGACACATAGGGTTTGCACACAAACCATCAAATCTATCGTATATACTACTGCGTTGTACTACAGATTTTCTGCATGCCATACTTCCGTACGATAAGACTTTGTCTTACTACAAGTAGTACTACAAAGCCACTAACTATCCAACCATTGATCCAACGGTCGAAACGATTTGATGTTGTACAACTTGTAGTACGATAAATCGTATAATCTGTGGCCCGTTTAACTTGCATTATAATTTATTATTCCAGTTTTAATTCCAAAATTTTTTTAGATGAGTTCAACTACGGTAGCGAGCATAGTTTTATCACCGGTTTTGCTAGTGGGGCATAATTGGAGCTATTTCGGCTATAACGACATTTTTTAAAGGTACATAATTATAATTTTAGAAGATATTCATAAAACATTTAATCACTAGTTGATTAAAAAGGTATACTATTAATTGCACACAAATTATATTTCATCCTCTCATACTATATGTCATTTAATTTTTTGAATATGTAACGAGGACTTTGTTTACTTACTTGTTTCGTCGAACTGTTGGAATCTATTTTTGCTATTGATCAAATCAAGAAATTATGAAGCTATAAAATGTTTGGGAGAGTTGAATATCCGGGAAAGTTGAGTTATTGAATGTTATTGCACCCAACAACGCCCTAATTACGCTCTCGTTTACGCGTTAACATTTTTTTGGGCAATTTTATTAATTGAAATTATCACAAGACAACAAGACAGCTAGTTCGAATTCTTTTTCACTTATTTTTTACTACCCGAAACAGCGAGCGTTACATCACACAAACCTAGTACCTGAGTGTTTTATAGTCTCAATAACTGCACTAGCAAAATACTAAAATACTTAAATATTATGACAAAATCCCGATTTCAATATTTTTTTAATGCGATCGACATGAAGGCGTCGGCGCGGCGCGGCGGCGTGAACTATATATATATTGATAATTTCTGATTTCTGCCGTAGAGTGCGCTGCGGTCGGAATTTGTTGAAATCAACTGAAATGCACCAAGCCTATAAGCCTATAAACCTATATATATATATATATATATATATATATATATATATATATATATATATATATATATATATATATACATATATATATATATATATATATATATATATATATATATATATATATATATATATATATATATATATATATATATATATATATATATTGATTTGAAGACACAGTTCTTGTATTTTTAATATTTTTTTAAGAAAAGCTGAAGAATATATATTTAATTATTTATTAATATTTCTGACACTATCAAAATATTATATATTTACTCATATCTTAGGATTATGTAAGTATGATATGAAAGAAAGCGTCAATTGTCGTCATGCTTCATCATAAAAAATCTTTTTGATCATATTCTAAATATGACTACTTACTTATAAGTAAAATATGATCTAACACTCATTTTGTTATTTTGAATTATTAAATCAATTTTACGAATATACGAATGTTTTATAATATATTGCTTTGTTGGGTTTAAGATTTGTATGTTATCGACATATTCAAAAATGCATCCATTGCACTGTATCGAATTCGTTAAATTTGTCACAGCTCTATTTTTAACTTAATGGATTTTTTCACTATCTTAAAATATGGTAAAACGCATGGGGATGAGTTTGTGTAGGTGCGGCTTGAAATTTTAATAAATCTGTACAGTTACAGTTCTACAAATATAGGAAGAGACTTGAGGATAGCACCGGTCGCGTGTTATTTTATATTTCTCACGTCTCTAGCTATACCCTTGTTAAGTTGTACATCTCATTTCGAGACAGGAACCCATCATTTATATGTAGTATAAGGTAATGCCTAATGGTTACATCTTAATAAGGGGTGTTTTTTTTTTCTATTTTCATTTTTCAGACGTAATTAAAATCAGTCTGGAATATAAGGGATTTTATTTTAAAAATAGATATTCTTTCACATTTTTTTAATATACTTATAGATTTGGGGGTGGGGGTGGGCGGAGGTGAATAACGGACTCGCTTAAATAGAGTAGTTAAAAATTAAAAGTATTAATTTTTGCGACGGAGTTGACAATATGATAAAAGTCACTTAACGCCTAGGCATAAAAATAAAGCACTTTTACACTGAAAAAATAATTTGTGAATTTAATTACAATATTGATGGTTATTTCTTGCCATAGATTATTGTAGTAAATTTACCATCCGTTCTTTAGTTTTACATCTCTTTTGTAAAATCGCTGTACGCTGAATTGTTTAAAATACTGTAAATATGTTATAATATTTTTAAAAATGGAGATGTGTCTGATGTAACGAGTTATAGACCAGTTGCATTGCTGTCGAGTTTTGCTAAGGTATTTGAGATCGCACTGCATGGTCGGATCTACTCAGCTACAAGGAATCTACTCTCTCCCTATCAACATGGATTTGTGGCAAATAAATCGACAGTTACTAACTTGGTGACGCTTTCCCAGTTTCTTTCAAATGCTTTGGATAATAATTACCAAGTTGATGTGATATATACTGATATATCTAAGGCATTTGACAGAATTAATCCTAATGTTTTTATAAAAAAAAGATTGCGGGTCTTGGTTTTAATAATAAATTAATAGATTTCTTATTTTCATATTTGATTAATCGCAAGTATTTTGTTTCATATAACGCACACATGTCGGATTGTTATCATGCAAGTTTGGGGGTTCCACAAGGATCTAACCTTGGCCCACTAATATTCTTATTATATATTAATGACCTTACCTATTATTTGGATTGTGAAAGGCTACTCTTTGCTGATGATTTGAAAATTTATTGTTTAATTGAGTCTGTGAATGACTGCCATTATTATTATTATTATTATTATTATTATTATAATATATCTTTATATTCACCAATATTTTTGTGAATTTATGTAAAAATTGTGTATCTCATAGAAAAATTTACTTATTTATTGTAAATTTGTCTTTTACAATCGCCAACTTCTTGTACTATTTCTATAGAGTAACAACAAATTTAAACATTTTATTATAGTGAATTTACAATTATTCCCTTTGTAAATTCCCAAAGCGAATTTACAATTACTTTTATAAATTCACAAAGCGTTAGTAAATATTATTAAATTTAATAGAACACGTGTTTATAATTATAATATTTATTATAAAGGTTAATAAAAAGTCACAAAACAGCACTTATGTTGTAGGATAATCATTGCCATCTCTTCTTGTCTAGAAGAACCTTACTTGAATTCTGAGCCTAACCAAAATATAGGAACAAAATTGCCATTAGATACAAAATAAAAATTCATGCAAGAAAAAGATATCTAATCAAAACAGTCAGTTTACCAACTTAGAGACTATGGCACACTATGGAGTCCTCTACTCCGGTCCTCTATTAAATTTGTCTTCCGAAACACTTCTAATTTTTCTTATTTTAAAATTTTAAAATTTCTTATTAAAAATACTATAACACATCAATATTTTTTTGTAAAATTACTTATATTTTTTTCAGTGTACGCCTAAGCAGAAAAGTATAAAAATATATTAGTAAACAGACATAAACTGTCAAATTCAACGAGTGTAATTCAAGTCTTTGTTGCTCGATATATAATTACTTAACAAAATATTACATTTTATAGTATTTGCGATGTTGGAAATTGTTTAAAATATGATTTGTGATGTTTAAAATAAAATTGCACGTTCTATAAGGAGTAAGAATGTACTTTTTGTACCTCGCCTGTAACGTCAAACTTAAGGTACATTTAGGCTGAGAGCGTCGAGCGTCGCGTCGCGTTTGCGTCGCGTCCGCCCCATTGCACTCGACCCCCGACGCTCAGCGGACGCTAGCGCAACGCCAAACGCGACGCTGTCTGCCTGAACGGTCTAATTTAAGAAAAGTGAATTGATTCCATTTCGACACGCGGACGCGACGCAAACGCGACGCGACGCTCGACGCTCTCAGCCTGAATGTACCTTTACAGCTTCGCCAGGAAAAGTATAATTTTTACTCCCTAAGATAACAATATACTATTATTTTATACCGTAAAATTTAAAACAAAAAAAAAACTTAAATAAAGTTTTTAATTTTACTTACACTTGGTTGAATAAAAAATCGACAATCAAAAGCAAACAACCATTTTTAAAAGCACTTTTTCAGATAAAATATACTTTTGTAAGGTTATGGTCAGTTATGTTTGTAGAAACAAACTTTCACAGCACTTGTATTGTCCCACCCACTAATTAGTGAGCCACGAGCTACTTAAAAAAAATATGAACAAAATTTTACTTACGTCTCGCATCTCTGGTCGAGAGTATAAAAAATATCGTTTGGTGTATTGTACAACTTAAAAAAATCACTATAAAATTTTGATTTAAAATGTAGTCATAACCGTCTGCAACTTAATTGGTTCACGTCTAAGGGAAGGAAAGCGCTTATTTATTTCTTTTTGCAATAGTCGTGGCACGCAACGTTATTATTTAGTTAGTTTTCAACTAAAATACATCTGCTGAAAAGAAAAATGAAACAAATAACATGTTGAACAAAATTCCTGAAGTTTTGAGAGAATTTTAGCTTTATATCTTTATATTTTTTTTCTATATTTTTAAAATTCTATTTATGTAGTGTCATAGATAAGTCCGCATCATATGGCATTTTTTTATTAATTGACTTACATGATATTGGACTTTAATGATATCGTTTGCTTTGTATTAGATTAAAAATCACACAATAAATATATAATCTTGATTTTCGATTGCTCTTATGTCTTTAGGGAGGCGATTGTAAAATGTCACACGACATTAGATAATCTACTAAAGAAAGGACTTTACTTTTATGCAATGACTAAAGAATCCAAGGACAAATAACACCCGAGAGCAAATTATGCCGATGTCACCAAACAGTGCCGTGGCACATATTTTTCCTAACCTATCTGTTTGAAGCAATATTTATATTTTTTGATAATTGTTTTGACTACGCCTGTGGTGTATCATACTAATTGATTACAAAAAAAAACGTATTAAAATGTTAACAAAAGGTACAAAACTAGTATCGACGTATAACACATATCAAGTACATATAGATGTTAATTGGAATTGAAAAATAATTATCGAATTCAATAAGAAAACGCTAAAAAGTTGGAGTGGACTGTTTATGTACCTATGAAACGTAACTCCTGGCTCTTTCTTATAGCTGCTGCTTTTATACTTGAAAGCTGAACAACTAATCATCATTGTAATAAAGTTTATACAAAGTTCACTACACACAAACTATTAAAAATCGCTAAAAGTGTCGTTGGTGACAAATGATGACTCATTGTTTGCCATCAAAAGAATAGCCTCTAAGGTCACAAATTCTGCTGCAGCGCGTATATGTGCGTTACATGTCCTTATATTCTTTAGTCATTGCTTTTATGCCTAAGCACAAAAGTACAAAAATATATTATTAAACTGATATTAAGTGTCAAATTCAAGAAGTGTACAAATTTTTGCTCGATATATAATTACTTACAAGGTATTCCTTTTATATTATTTGCGACATTTGAAATTGATTAAAAAATTATTTGTAACGTTTGAAAAAAAAACAGTATGTTCTATTCGGAGTAAAAATGTACTTTTTGTACCTCCCTGTAAAGTTGGAACTACTACGCTGATACGTAAAACTACGCTGATCCGTCAAACGTCTTGTGAAAAAAAGTATAATTTTTACAAGGGTAAGTAAGGATTTTTTTTTCAAACGTCACAAAAGTGGATATTAATTTTTGTCATTTTAACGCCTAGGCATAAAAGTTCTTTATTTTTATGCCTAGGCGTTAAAGTGACATACATAAATACTGAAAAAAATCCTTTTACCCTAAGCAAGCGACTTTATTTGCGGAATATATTGGTAAAAATGACACGCGCCGTAGAATTGTTAATGTTATCGGTATCAAGCAGAGTTCCGAAGACTTAGCCATTTAGGATAGGACTTTAACTGGAAATACGTCCTAATTATTTGGAAATCGGATTTAAATAATGTTTTCTATTAAAATCAAAAAATCTGAATTTTTTATTGTTTAAAAAAATTATGATTTTCAATGTACCAACTGATCGATAGTTTTTTTAGACACAGTTGCATTCCAAAATTATAGTATTGCGCGATGCATTCTATATTATATTAAATTTATTCTTCTGAAATAACGTGCCAGAATTGTTTGTCAAATGACCCAAGTATTTGTATTCATCTAATATTTCCAATTTGATATCATTAATGTCCTGATTATCCCGTTTATTGTTTTATTGTTCATCTTTAGTATTTGATTACAGTAACCAAGTAATTCGTGTCCAAGGTCGTTTTTAGGCTGCTTCTAATTAATATTCACCCAAATTTATCGTTTCCTCTATCGAAAATCGATAAAATTTCCATGGAGCATCAGTCAAAATTGCTTTTACCATGACTAATATCTCAATAAATCAGTTTTACGATATCATTTCGAGGAACTCTATTAACCAATCACAAAGGAAATTTTAACTATAATTACTTAACAGTATAATTGTGTCCATATTACGTGCATACTAATCACCTTGGTCTATTTAGAAGAGGCAAAACGGCACACAATGTCGCGAATGGAACGAAAACAATTTAGTTTAGAAACGGTGCCAAGTCTCCGTAGTAACGGAAATCCGCGGGATGCTTCGAAATTTATTATGAAGATTGTAAATACGTGTTTAGATTATCGCATTAGCTGATTCACTCGGATAATAGCGACGAAATTACATGAGCAATACGGATAATTTTTCACTTTGGCGCGTACTAGTTCGTCAACGGTATTATTTCATTGAATGAATGCACTGGATGTAACCAGTGGCCATGAGATAGAATGGAGTTAAATAAACTGTTATCATGAATAAATTATACAGCGACCGTCAAAAAATTCGCAACCACACGGCATATTTTTTTCTTTATGATATTACGAGGGTTTGTTTTTTTATATGTTGCATAGAGAGGTTTTTGCATATCTAATTATTTAGAAGAGGGACAGCAACAAGAGAAACCATCCTGAGTTTAACGTTAATCGCAGAAAGGTATATGGAAGTCCAGAGGAAGCTGTACGTATGTTACGTTGACTACAAAAAAGCCTTCGATCGAATACAGCACGAAAAATTACTAGAAGTTCTCAATGAAGTAGGCTTGGATGAGAGAGATATTATCATTATAAGGAACACACATATTGGAATCACAAAGGTTGTGTCATAACAGATAAAGGAAATACAAGATACGTAGACATACAAAGAGGTGTCAGACAGGGATGCATATTGTCACAATTATTGTTTAACGTTTATGCCGAGTATATAATCCGAAAATTTCTTCAATATTGTCCAGAGGGGGCTCAAATAAATGGAAAAATTATAAACAATATAAGATATGCAGACGACACCGTGATATTAGCAGAATCCGAAGACCAACTGCAAAACAGGATGAGATTAACACCGTCAAGACAAAAACTATGATCTCCAACAGACATCCGCAAGACATTGAAAACACCGACATAATGATAAACGGTGTCCATCTCGAAACCACGCAGAGATATATTTACTTGGACAGGGAATTAAACAGCCAGTTAGACCATTCTAAGGAAATCAGAAGAAGGATTGAAATAGCTAGGGCTGGTTTCCTCAACATGCGGAAGTTCTTATGTCATCCGAAAATAGCTATACCAACGAGGCTAAGAATATTAAAATGTTATATATGGCCCCTATTTCAATATGGATGCGAAACATGGACGTTAAAACACAAGAAGACATCAAACGCCTTAATGCTTTTGAAATGTAGATGTATCGTGGGATGTTGAGGATAAGTTTGACCTCCAGAACAACAAACTGTGAAGTTTTAAACAGAATGAAAACTCGTGCACATTTAACAGGCACAATTAAAATCAAAAAGACTTCCTACCTTGGACATATAATGCGGCACTCAGAATATGAAGAAATACAGCTCTTAATAGAAGGAAAAATCGATGGAAAACGTAGCATAGGGTGGAAAAATAAATCATGCTACGTAATATAAGAGATTGGACCCACACGACGGAAACACCCTTATTCACCAAGCTCTGGACAGAGTGTCATATGCCATATTAATCGCCAACCTCAACAGAGAAGACACCTAAGAGGAGGAGGATAGAGAGAGATATTCTTCACCAAGGGAAATGCATTTTTGCATCAGTTCTGAAAGCATTTATTCCACTCCCTTGTTGGTACCTTCAAAATTGCGTTTTTGAAGGCGCTGACTGCGTCTTCTGAGGACTGGAACCTTTGACCACGCAGTTCATTCTTAATTTTTGGAAAAGTAAAAAAGTCGTTAGGATTTATGTCGGGACTGTATGTCCAACAATTCGATGTTTTCTTGCTTTAAAAACTCAACTGTTTTTCGAGCTGTGTGGGAATTTGCATTGTCTTGGAGGATCATTCGTCGTTGAGGGTTAGTTTTTCGAAACTTAGCAATTACTTCCGACAAACAAATAGATATGTACCAATCAGCATTAACAGTTTTTTTTATCTTGCAGAGGAATTGTTGCTACATCACCCGCTTTTGAGGCAAACGTCGCCACTATTTTTTTGGAAACACTTCGAGAACTGATAACTTTCGTCTGTTTTGGTTCGTCTTGGAAAAGCCAAACAGCCAACTCGCGTTTATTTTCGGGTTCATAAGAGTAAATCCGGGATTCATCACCACTGACAAGACTATATATTTTTTGAGCTTCCTGCGTTAAACTGGTGTAGAGTTTTTTGCCACCAATTGACTCTAATTGCTTTCGTTCTTCCATCAACAGATGGGATATCCAACGATAAACAGTTTTTTACAGATAATTCTTCATGTAAAATTTTTGAATTAAGGTCTTTGAAATTTCCAATGATGCTTCATTTTCACGATATGTGACATGTCGATCTTTTTGGATCAGCTTACGTACAGCATCGACGTTTTCCTGGGTGACTGCCGTTGTTGGAAGACGTTGTTCTTGGATCGTTGCCAGGACTAATCCGTCCACGTTTAAATTCTTCATGCCAATGAGAAATTGTCGACTGATGTGATGCTTTATTGCCGAAAACAGAAACCACCTTGGCAAGGTATTCTTGTTGAGACAACTGAAGATAATTAAGGAATTTTTTCAGTTTTTTTCGGCGATATTTCAACTAGTCAAGATTTCCAGATTCCTTCTCTGAATATTGAATGATCAAGTTCACATAAAGATAAATACAAGGCATGGCACCGCATAAAGAATAAAAACAGAATATGTTCAAATAATTAAGATTGAACACTATGACGGTTACTTTTAGATATATGCCAGATATCTTAATTAAGCTTATACTAAGAATACTATGTTAAATTTTTATGAGAAATTTGTATTCAATCATTTTACATATAATATTTGTTTCAGTTGTCCTATCGTCCTACTTTTAAAACTAAATATCAAACATGCCGCCACATCGTTAGGGTAACGTTTCAATGCATTTTTATACCATCTTCATCAGAATACTAAACATTTGTATGAACGTGCTTATAAAAGCCTCAGACAGTTAGTGAGGAATAAAAACTTCATTTCCAAGTCATACAAAGACGGTACCATCTAGTTCATGACGACCGCGTACGTGTTCCACCAACAGACCACCGAGTAACAAAAATAGCTAGGACTATTACTTTATAATAGTTATGTTAAAAGTTACTTTTAGCGTACTATTAGGTATAATACTCTCAGATGCCATAAAAACCCAACGGAATAATTTTTTGTCAAGTTTAGTGTTATAATGTTTTTATTTATTTTTTTATTTTCATGTTTTTTTTGCAAACTGGATATAAATGTGTCAACTTTAAATCGTAAACTCAGTTTTATATAAATTTTATTGTTGGGCTTAATTTTACAGGGTTAACGAATGGTTGTTTTTTACCCTAACTTAAAACACCCTGTGCAATAATATAATAATTTCATCAGCAAAATTTTCTAAAACATTATTTTTCGGTCAGAACAATGTGTCCTGAGCATTTTGTTTTTTGGCTCATGTCAATACATACCTACCTTGGTTAATTTTTAAGAGCGAAATGAACCTACAACCACAGCTACAACCAACAATGCAATTTTTTCAATTATCAATACTTTTTGATATTATTTTTTAATATAACGAGGTGGCTTTGGTGACTATTGTCATAATCATATTGGATACATTGATTACATTGGATACTCTACCGGGTGCGTCTCGAAACTGGCTCACTCCTATAACTTTTTTTATTTTTTTAGGTAAAAAAGGAGATTTGGTATGTTAGTATATGAATTAGGAATTAGGATTGACGGAAATGGCTACAACTTTTGATTTTTAAATGGCACCCTCGCTTCGGTATATTTCTACTTTATTCGATAGAAAATGACACTCTGAATAGAATGACATATTATACAGGGTTGTTCACCACATACGACACGGAGTATTGTAGCTAAACGATGAGATTTTTACAAATTGTAAGTTTGGGGTTCGTTGAAGGACTATTAGAGCTACAATTTAAAAATATTTTTACAAGATACAGAGTGTCCCAAATAAATAAAAGAATATCAAAGTTGTATTTTTTTAAATGGAACACCCTGTATATTATTACATTTTTAGTTTCTACGATTAAAATAAAGGTAAATTTGATTAAGGTGTATTATACTTAAACCTTACCGTTTTTGAAATATTTTCAATTTTGTGAAATTGCAGTAAAAATTTTAAAGCTTCATTTCTCCAAGGGTATCAATGTTTTTAATACTAAATATTTACTGAAGTTTATTTACTGATCAGTTATTGTGTTGCAATAATAAAAATAATACTACCTTATACAGAGTGTCTAAAAATTTATTTTAAATACTTATTAGCTTCAAACGGCAATAACTTCTTTAATTTAAATGGAATGCCCTGTATATTTTAGGAGAATCAGATGCACAATTAAATTGTCTATCAAACTGTATTATACCATTTTTTACCTATCCCTTCAAGTTTTCGTAGAAAATGCATTTTCTTATAATTTAGACCTCATTTATCAATATATCCATGGAATATTGACATTTTAGATTGTTTTTAAAGCAACAAATGTACAAAATGTACAGACTAGTAATATTATCGTTTTAGCAAAACGATAATATTACTCCACTTTGTATGCAAAAAGAAAACTATTTAAATCTTTATAAAAGAGTATACCATTAATTAAATATAAAACCATTATTTCCGCCCATATACTAATTAATTACATACTTAATTGTGTTCGTTAATAAATTATTATAAATAAATGTGGATTTGAGTCAGAAATCAATATAATAATAAGTTATCAAATTAAAGTCTCTGTTGTTATAAATAAGCATTTATTAAAAAATGAAATATCATTTTTAAGGTGTTACTTTTTATCACACTGTCTAATGCCCATACAAAATTCAGTTTTTTAGTATTTGGAGCAATTATTATTAATCAACGCAAACAGTCAGTTATTGTAGTTTGAATACCGGAATCATATTAATTGGTCCTCTTTAACAAATATTTAAACAGTTTTGTTTTATTTTTTAATGAAATAAACGTAGTATCTGTACTCTTTAAAAATTTGGTACATCTTTAAAAATAATCTAAAATGTCAATAGTCCATGGGTATATTGATAAATAAGTTCTAAATTACAAGAAAATGCATTTTCTACGGAAACTTAAAGAGATAGGTAAAAAATGGTATAATATAATTTGATAGACAATTAAATTGTGCATCTGATTCTCGTAAAATATACAGGGTGTTCCATTTAAATTAAACAAGTTATTGCCGTTTGAAGCTAATAAATTATTTAAAATAAATTTTTAGACACTTTGTATAAGGTAGTATTATTTTTATTATTGCAACACAATAACTGATCAGTAAATAAACTTCAGTAAATATTTAGTATTAAAAACTTTGATACCCTTGGAGAAATGAAGCCTTAAAATTTTTACTGCAATTTCACAAAATTGAAAATATTTCAAAAACGGTAAGGTTTAAGTATAATAAACCATAATTAAATTTACCTTTATTTTAATTGTAGAAACTAAAAATGTAATAATATACAGGGTGTTCCATTTAAAAAAATACAACTTTGATATTTTTACTTATTTGGGACACTCTGTATCTTGTAAAATTATTTTTAAATTGTACCTCTAATAGTCCTTTATCGAACCCAAAACTTATTTGTAAAAATCTCATCGTTTAGCTACAATACTCCGTGTCGTATGTGGTGAACAACCCTGTATGTCAACTTTTGACATTTTTGCTTAAAAACAAATCGTATTTTAAATTTTAATCTAGAGTGCCATAGCTGTGTTAAAAACACTAATTTTTAATCAAGGAGTCTTGGAAGAATAGTTTTGATTGTCTAATGTTTTTCGTGACTTGTCCTGGCCGGTTAAAAGATGCCCAAGTCGTATTTCTTATCATATCTCAATTTTTTCAAATGGAACAAGGGTGGCTCATTAGCATATTTGGAAAAAGCATTTTTTACGAATAATTTGGTACCTACCACACACTTGGTATTTCAAGTCAAATTGTCGTTAAGACCCTCGTGTTAGTATTTCAAATAAACTATATACGAAAATGCCAAAAGTTGCTATATGATATGTCATTTTATTCAGAATGTCATTTTCCATCGAATAAAGTAGAAGTATACCGAGGGTGTCATTTAAAAATCAAAAGTAGTAGTCATTTCCGGTGAAACAGGAAGTGACCAAAAACAATTGAATACGTTATAGGGGTGAGCCACGTTTGAGACGCACCCGGTATAGTAAATTAAAAAAACGTTAAAGACTAACGATACCCCAGTCCTGGTTTTAATAAATCTTAATATCGATAACAGAACTAACGATATTAAAGAAAACTTAACTGATATATATATAATAACTAATAACCAAGTATACAAACAGAACAAAAAATCTTGTAAAAAATAGCCTATTACTTTATATTGCCTCCCTTGGCTGCTTTAACTGCCTGTAGACGTCTGTTCGTACTGTAAATGGGGCTGCATAATATGTCATACTGCGTTATGCTTTCCCATTCTTCTTTAAGGGCCAAGCGAAGTTCATTTAATAAAGCTGGTGCTACTTCACGACTCACGAATCCTCCTGCCAAGCATATTCTAAACGTGTTCTATAGGGTTCAGATCTGTCTAAAATGCTGGGCAGTTGATAGTAGTATATAGTTCACAGTAATCACTTAAGCCACCTCAAAAATTGCAAGTTGTTAGTGGCAAGTTCATTTCGCATTAAAAAATTAACCAAGGAATGATCTCAAAAACAAAAATTTGCTGAAAATTAATATTTTTTTCTGAAACCATCAAAAAATAATAAAAATCTAACACTTTAAATTTGACGAAAAAATTTTCCTTTGCGTTTTTTACATCTGAGTGTATATACCGAGGTATACATATACTCGAAATATTTAAAAACTTACGCTTTTTCCTACGCCTTTACGCTTTTTCCTTTTTCCGTCGCGTCGTCGTCGCGCGTCGGCGACAAAAGCGCGCGATACGGGTGATACGATATTTTTTTTATTTATTTATTATTTATTTACGCCCGACGGCGACGCGACGTTATTAAAAAACGTTTTCTTTTGAGCAGTAAATAATTTCCTATGAAACTCATGAATTAGCTCCATGATCTTAATATCAGAAAACGCAGCAGTTATGTTGTGCCTAAACACCGGACAGCCTTGTTTGAAAAATCGTTTTCGTATTATGCTTCGAAATGCTACAATTCACTTCCTCCGTACATTAAAAGCTGTCCGTCCATTGCAGGTTTCAGGAAATCTCTTGTTGATTTCAATTTAACTTTATAAAAGTATTATTGAATTGTACCTTAAGCTCATGTATGGGTGTTTTAAATGTCTTTTTTTTTTGTTCGTTTATATAATTTAGATTTATATTATATTAAAATTGTTATATTGTTGTATTAGTATTGTATGTGTATTTTGTATTTTTTTAAGGTGGTTAGATTGAGTAGCGTATGCTAGACCTCTCCACCTACATAAATAAAGTCAAATTATTATTATTATTATTATTATCTATGCTTATGAAAGTCCTGTATCGCCAACGCAGGACGATTTCATATGAAAACGTTTGAAAAAACACGTGTCGGTAGCGTATTGTTGAAATTAAAATAATACATATTACTAATGTCAGACAATATCGAGGTATAGCATTTTTTATGAATAGAAGTAATAGAGATTTTTTTAATTAATGTTTTTTTCGTCATGCGATTAAAGTGCATTTTTCATGCCAATTATTCTATTTAGGACTCATTGATTTATTTTATTTATTTTGGATATTGTTTTCAAGTCTTCCCTTCTATCCATTAATGTTTTTTACGAATTTTACGCATTTTTTCTACCTCTATTGTTTTTAATATCCTTATTGTTTTTGCTGTCTCAGACCAAGTTTCGTCTGTGTACATTTTATGGATCCTGCTACAGTCTTAGAGATCCGGGATTTTATTTTAATATCAGTTTGTTGGTTTTTCCATATTATAGTGTTAAAGCATGTCGCTATTCTTGTAACTTTTTTACAGCTTGAGTCCTTTAATTTTGGTTCAAAACCATTATAACCGGATATTTCTATAAGATAATTAAAAAGACTTAATGGCCTTTGTGTGTGACATTATTGTCTGTACAATAAGACAGCCATCAAAAGATTATCGAATTCTGATAAATATATGATACAGTTGGGGGTTGGAACCTTTGGCGTTACAACAGCAAAATAAAAACACTAATTCACCACAATACAGCAAAACACGTTGCTTTTTGCACTGGACACGTGCTTCGCTAACCATGTTAGCATCATCAGCAGATAATTAAGACTGAACAGTTTAAAAGAAAAATATATGACCTAATGTAAAAACATTAACAGTTTCCAAATTTCTCATTTCAGTCCAATAACTATCTACTCAACAAGTTTATTTTTTGTCAATAATGGCATGTATTGACTATTTCCATTCTAAATATCTTGAGAAACGGTTGCTCGTAGAGATTTTTACCAAGTAACCTTTTTTACGTAAAAAATGACGAGAATATATATTTGCCAATCAGTAGTTTTATACAGGTCCGGACGAAAAGTTATTACTCTTCAAAACTGTTAAATACATGTAGGTGACGCCTCCTACAAGTAGGAATCATATTGACATCGAAATCAAATTTCTCATTTCAAAGAACACCCAGACACCAATTTTTATTTAAACATTAGCTATAGTTCAGAAATTATTTGGAAACAACCGAAATAAAATGAAACTTCTACACCTTACATATATCTCCGAAACGAATCATTTTAGGACATAAATTTATACGAATTTTTTTTCTTATTTTTATCTGCAGAATAAGCTGCCGAAGTTTCCCGAGTACAAGTCGGACCACCCTGTATATTACTAGCCGTTTTTTAAAACGACAATAATTTTGGTGGGATTTTTTATTAATTTAAGATTTAGACCATACACAGATTCAGACCTTTTACTTTAATGATTATTCTTACAAAGTTGAGTAAATATTTAATACAATAAGTTCAAGTATAACATAAACAAGGGTATAACTATACAAGCTGTTTGTTTTTTTAAGCCTTTAGTTGATGGTACAATTATAACGTATAACCGCAAAAGCAATATAAAAAGAGACAATGCCCCGTTTCTTATAAAACTTTTTGTTATCCACACACAGGCGCTGGGGATAGAACAATATTTTTTCACCCGTTTTTTTAAGGAGCTTAAACGTCTCTTAAGGGGAGGATTGAAAAAACTTGAGACATGCGTCGTGGTAAACGTAAGGGTAGTTTTTTACTGGTACAACCGCGATTGTACCCGTTGATAGAAAGGTCTTGTTGTTAATTGGGGGTTACTGTTTTAAAACAGATATAACATACGCAGGTCAACAGTCTCGTCTAAAAAAAGATGTAAGAACTATTTTTTGTATGCGAGGATGTTTTTATATATGGTGCGTTTAAAAATAGAGTGGTATGTACCCTAATCATTTTTTCACCCTGTAATGGGATCGATATTGGCCTAAACGTATCATCAATATTATGATTAGAGCACGTGTGTGAGCAGTTTTTTTGGTTCCTCTCGTGACTGTTGGACGGAAGATAGGTCGATAGATAAGTAACTTTTTAATTTAGGGTGTAAATAGTATTGAAAATGAAATGTGGCAAATAGAAGTAAAAAGTAGTTCTTTTTTAAGAGGAATTTTTTTGCTGCTAATTAGACTCATAGTTTTTTTAGATGTCAGTTGCCATTTTTCCATAGACAGTCATAATATGAATAGTCTTATACAGGGTGTTTCAAAAAACATGTGTCTATGTGTCATCTTCGGTGGGGAGGTTTATATTATGTTTTATGTTATAGAATATACCTGTATAAAAACACTCTGTATATGAAAATCTATATTTATATGTATACAGGGTGGTCCGAATTGTATTCGGGAAACTTCGTCAGCATATTCTGCAGTTGTATGCACAAAGTTCGTTTAGACACACGTTGGAAGGTACCGTATGATCGAAACAAAACGGCGTCAGCGATGGCTATGAAATGACGAATGAATCGCTGTCATTTTATATATGTAAATTTAAATGAGTAATGTCATCGATCCAGTCAACTGGACGCCGTTTTTTTTTCAATCATACGGTATTTTCCACATCGTGTGGGACCGGCTTAAGTCAATCTGCGCCTTTAGATTTTTTATTTTAATTTCCCGTTTTAAAAGTTGTTTTTACTTTTATTTTAGCCCAGACTTTCTCAAGAACTACTTACTGGATATTTTTTTCTGGAACTAATTTTCATTTCTAAAGGAAATAATGAGGTTGGTTACCTTTAAAGTGTAATATTTTAAATATTTTTTTTTTATATTAGATAATATCTAAACGCATCAGTACCGACATAATGCATATTTAAATTTCTACTTGCATGCAATGTAGAAACAGTTACTTATATTTCTAACTAGTTATGCATCAATGCTAATTCGTACTTAATATAAATAAAGATTATAAGTCTTTTTTAATTAGAGGGGTTTTGTTAGTAACAAAACAATTAATTGATTTTTTTGTGTAGTGTTAAGCTTCATTCAGAACATCTAAATTAGTGGACTTCTCTAGCGGAATTATACGTAAGTTTTAATTATACGTAATAAGTTTTACGTAAGTATTTACGATCATTCACAATGACTAAGAAATTACAAATTTCACTTTAGTATTTAATAAACACATATTATATACAAATGCTTACATACAAGATGGCTCCGTATTCCGAAAAAGCTCTGTATCAGAATTCCTATTTGAGATTTCACTCCAAACCTTTTACACAATACAAAATATGTGTTTGGTAGTTCAAAATATTTTTATAGATATACAGGGGAGTCAAATATATTTTTACCCTTAAGTTTTAGTTTTTCAAATGAAATGCTTTATATTTGTTTAGTTCACTGAATTTGCTGTAAAATTCCAGTTCCAAAAATACCTTAATACCATAGAGTATATTAAGTGGTTTTTGAATTATGACCACGTCCATGAGTACGTCAATATAGACGTCCAGGTAACTTCGTATGAGAACTTCTAATCGAGACGATCGACTTATTGTAAGCTTATCGCTAAGAAACCGCCTTTTGCCAGCTTTTCAAATTTATAATGAATTGCATCTAAGGAACTAATAGCGGTTCTTAGGTCAAGAAGGCCTGCTTTGGGACCAGAACTTACTAGATCTGTTGACTAGGACCAAAAGCAAAGGCATGGTCTTAATGTAAAAGTTAGGAAAACATGTTAATGTCCTCTTCAAAAGTGAATATCTCCAACAAAAATAAAGCTAATGAGATGGACCAAAAAACAAACTATCGAGAAAGGATGTATCTAGATAATAAAATGATTTTTAAATTTCTTGCTGTTATAACTCCACAGGGTGTTTTAAACTTTCACCAAAATATCAATATTTTGTTTTCCCTCGTATAATTAACAGATGGGGAAAAACTATAAAAACTATACATTTTAATCATATACTTTTCTAATGAAACTTCGACTTTATTTTTTTACTAGAATCCGAAAATCAATTAATATATAGGGTATTCCATTACAAAAAACAGAACTTTGATGTGTAACTTCTTTTGGGGACACCCTGTAGAACTCTATATAATTTTAGAAAATCCGTTAAATTGACTTACATAAGCTCACAAAATTTCATTTCAATACAAATTTTTGTTTTACTTGCAAAAACCGCGTCGTATACAGGGCGACAATTTGAAAACGAACAGTATTTAATATTACCCCTACCGATGATAGTATAAAAATGTGGCGCAATACGTCAATTTACATATCAAGGGGGACAATTTTTGAGGCATTTGTTGTCGTGTTACTTTCAACCCTTTGACCCCCAGGGCACCTACCCCTAAAAAAACCCTTATAAAATTCTCAAAAAAATAATGCAGTTTATGTAGAATTCTATAAGAAACACAAAAATGATAAAAGAAATAGAGGTTGCTATTAAAAATTTTAGGGGTAGGTACCCTGGGGATCAAGGGGTTGAAAGTAACACGACAACAAATGCCTCAAAAGTTGTCCCCCTTGATATGTAAATTGACGTGTTTCGCCAAATTTTCATACTATCATCGGTAGAGGCAATATTAAATACTGTTTGTTTTCAAATTGTCACCCTGTATGTCTCGCTACCCTGTATAATTCGATTTCAATCAAAATTTCAATGATTAGATTATAATCAGAATAGGTATAGGTTATGCATTAGATTCATTTATTTCAATAAATTTACTTAGAAAAAAAAAATAAAAAAATTAAGAAGGAAATAAAACTAAGAATTTACTAAAATTACCAAAATAAAAAATTAAAAGCAACGAAAAAAATGGGTAAACTTTTTAGTATTATATCTATAAAACACAACACAGGAGGTTTCACATTAATACATTGACAGTAATTGAATTTCGAGTTAAAAGTCCCTGGGCATTCCACTAAAATTAAAATTGAAGGTTAAAATGATATTGATCTGGCAGAACTGGAACCTGGATGTATGTAGGTCCATGAAGCTTAATATAACTTCGGACCCGACTCTTTTAAAATAGCGGATCTACCCATCTCTATTCCAGTTTGGGTATAAACTAGCCAAGCAGCCAAGCAAACACTTTACTCGGTCGTAACATATATATAATATTATAAATCGGATGGTGTAGCGGCATCTACGAGATCTATATTAGGGTGGCTGGCGGACCAACCGGGGGTGATAGCGGCGCTGGCGTTTAATTATAGGTCCGCGTCACGGGCAGCACCCTCTGTTGCATCTGCTTTCCTACTGCAAACATCGTAAAACGAAACCCGACAAACCTATGCGGTCTCGTTTTTAGGAAGTGCATACGCACGCATAGGTAAAGATAGTGGAGGTGCACAAGGTGGCTGTCGTAATCGGGGGCGGTAAGGTTCAGGCTTATGGTAGTTAGAGAACGAAGCGGCGCGATGGAGATTTTGATGCCGAAATTAGGACGATGTCGGAAGGGCACGGCTAGATTTAGATTTTGACCGAGTTTTAACTTAAAATGGGTTCTAGGTATTTTTCAGTGAACTTATCTAAATGATTCTGTTCTGTTATCTCTTTGATCATTTGCTTTTCTTCTATAACCAAACTACATACATATACATACTGCCATTACTCGCTGACGAGTATTTGACACGCATCAGAAGATTTCGACTCAAGGCGTTTTCTTTCATGACCTTTCCTGTGACTGAAAAGCCCGATACGTGATGTTGTCTGTCTACCGCACTCCAGACATTCAAAAATTTCATTGCTTTGTTGCCTCTTTACTTTTTGGTTGTCGCTGTTAACTGACTTTACAATTCTTCTCCATTCTGTTCCATAGTGAGCTGCTTCTTCCCACTCATTCTGCTTGTTACCCTTTAAGTTTTCGTGGAAAATATCCTTGTAACTTTTGAGTTGTTCACCCGGCCTCCTTTTACCGCCTACAAGCTCACCGTAAAGCAGAGATTTTGATATGCGGTTTTCTTGCATTCTGCATACGTGACCAGCCCATCTTAAGGTGCGTATTCATTATCCGCACGAACGAACGAACGAACGAATGTTCGCTAGTGGTATGGACGGGGACCGTACGATAGAACCGCACGAGAAGACCGGAGGCATTTGTTGGCGAACGCCTTTGATGTACCGACTCGAAACGGATGGTCGAGCGAACGAACGAACGGCCGCATGCGTTCGGTCCCCGTCTAAATATACCGCACTTTCATTCGTTCGTTCGTTCGTTCGTTCGTTCGTTCGGATAATGAATACGCACCTTTAAGCGGGACTTTGTAATCATGACTTCAATACCCTCGCACTTAGCTTTTCAAGGACCGATACGTTTGAAACATGATGGAACCATTTGTCAACACCTCGTACATTACTTTTCAGAATTAATTCTTGGGCTGACTTTCAAGCCAGAGAAATAAACTTTACTGAGAAACTTGATTGCTTCCTTAAATGTATACAGGAGTATCAAAAATTGCTGGTCTATTTTAAATATTTATTTTACATAAAAACTTCGTTATTTCAAATACAACACCCTGTATTTTTTTAAATAAGTCGAAGCAGATTTAAATGCTCTTTCAAACCGTATTAGGGTTTTCTATACCTATTTAGCTCAAATTTTGAATAAAAAACGTTTTTTCAATAAAATTGTAATCAAGATGGCTGGTGTCGCCACGGAGTGTTGTATTTAAAATAACGAAGTTTTTATGTAAAATAAATATTTAAAATAGACCAGCAACGAAAGCATTTAAACATATTAAACCCTTATAATAAATGCCTTATTTTATGCCCAAGAATCCAAAAATGAAATAAAATACCGGGTGTTCCATAAGGAAAAATATAACTTTGGTATAGATCTTAGTTCTGACACACCCTGTCACATATTAAACCCTTATAATAAATGCCTTATTTTATGCCCAAGAATCCAAAAATGAAATAAAATACCGGGTGTTCCATAAGGAAAAATATAACTTTGGTATAGATCTTAGTTCTGACACACCCTGTATATTTGAAAATAATTTTAATCGCTACTGACATTTAAGTGTCATATTACAAGTTTACTTACACTGCTACTTACAAAATAAGTGATGAAATATATGTGTGGAGATAGTATTTTATAAATTTTATTTTTATTTATGTTTATGATATATAGGTATGGAAATTATTAGCGATACGCCTATGAAAAGCGGCATACCTAGACAGATGGCAGGAGAATTGTATTTCGTCGAGGACGAAGTTCTTATGCAGGAACACATCTAAGGTCGCACCCCAATTTTTCAGCGGGGTTCAAATACCTTAGCAAAACGTTTTGGTAACGATTAGAATATTCGTTTAAAATCTGCCTGATTGTCATAATATAATACCACAGAAGAAGAAATAACTTAAAAAAAAATAAATTAAATTTCTTCTTCTGTGATAATAATTAATTGAAATCCGATTTTAATGTGACATACTCGATAAAAAGCCGAGCGAATTTTCTACATACATTGCAGGTAGCAAATTTATATGACGCCGTATATATATTTAACTTGAACTCCAAGAAAGATGTACATAGCAGAGTGCAACAAGATAAGAAAGTAATCGGTCTTTTAAACCCTCTCCTGTGGTCAAATAAAACATCCATCCAAACAAAGCTAAGGATTTATAAAGCAATCGTAGAGCCAATTTTAACATACGGTGCCGAATGCTGGCAATTTACAGCAAAAGAAAGAAGGATGGTCGAGTCAGTGGAGATGGACCTTCTCAGAAGAGCATGTCGAATATCAAGGATGGAGCACATTAGAAATGAGGAGATCAGGCAAAGAACAAGGCGAATATATACCAGCACCGACAACATCGAATCGAGCCAGCTACTATGGTATGGGCACGTAAAAAGAATGGGAGGGGAAAGATGGCCAAAATGGGCAATGGAGTATCGTCCCCAAAGCAGAAGGAAAAGAGGAAGATCTACAACTACGTGGTTAGATGGAGTAGACCAGTATATGAGAGACAGAGTTATTAAACAGGAAGAATGGCAAAATCGAGCAATATGGAGGTCGAAATGCGGGATGCGGCAGAAGCTGTAGGACCCTCACATTATAAAAAAAAATATATATTTATCCGTTGCGTATCTGAGGGAGAAAATTTTACGATCTGCATTGACAATGCTTTAAAATAAACTAAATCAAGCGAATCGCTCGTCGCTTGCTACTTGCCATTCATTACCGAAGAATATGTGCCCTGCGTACGCAACTTACTGGTCGGCGCTTGGCGTTAACGAGTACTCACAAGAAGCGACGGACGAAAAACCGTATTTTTAAATACTAGCAATATTTCACTCGAGTGATCGCTCGGTTATTGCAATCGCTTGAAACTCGAGTACTCCATTTTTTTTATCACTAGTTGTAGAGGGTATCAAAACAAGCCATTTGAGTATAGGAACCCATGTCCAGGCGTGTGCATTTGTATCTTCAACAGAATGGACGGCACTTTGAGCAGTTTTTCTAAATGTTTTGAATAAATAATGCAACTAAATTTACGTTTCACTCCACCTCCTGCAAAAACGGCCCATTTCCGGACATGGATTTCTATACTCAAATCACTTGTTTTGATGCCCTCTACAACCCCTTTCAGTTTGTCGCACTAATTTTGGGACACCCTGTATGTCTAGTTATCTATGTATCAAGGGAATAAGAGTGTTAATTACCGAGGGAACATTTGTCCCATTTTAAAAAGACACAAATGTTGCATTTATTAATCTTCCGGTATATTTGTATTAACGTTGGTGGTAGGAACTTTGTTTGTTGTCAGGTTACTATTGTATTAAATGACCTGTTTATAAATTGATACTTGTTGTCAATCTAGTTCAGTTTTTTGAAATATTATAAAAAGCTGAAGAAGCACGATACGCGATACTTAACTTAAAAGTGAATCAATTTACCAAAAGGAATATAAAACATTAGAGAATTCTAGTTCCTTGGGAGGAACTAGTTCCTTAGTTCTAGTTCCTCCAGAGGAATAGTTCCTTGAACTAGGTCCTTAGTTCACAATAGTTCCCGACTAACATTGACATCCCCGTTGCTTGCTAATGGATTTCGTTTTCAGTCCGAACTATTCACCCCCAGTTTACTATTCAAAATTATACAGATCATTATAATTTTTATAATGTACGAAATGTAATTGCATATGTTAATTGCATATGTAATTGCATATGTTAAAAATATATAGGTAAGTTTTATAGCAGATAAAAAAATTAAAGAAACTCAAATCAGAGTTTAAAAACTATATCACAAATCAATTGGAGGAAATAATGCGAAAAAGTGTATTTTTCCTCACTTCAGGTTTTTTGTTTTTGTCTAAAAATTCAGAATATCTACTTCGTTTTATAAGATATTTCTTAATTTTAGGTGACCTAAAGTGAAACATTCCCATAAAATATTTAAAAAACAAAGTAAAAACCAAAAACAGTATCAACGACAATTTTCTGTGGTAATTACGCCGCGCCGGCTCGGCTGTGGCAATGGACAAGGCCGAATCCATCGTCGTCCCCTTGTATTATATCTCGGATCTGCCGACTGAATAGATTCCCGTGAACTAGTCTTTTAATAGTTCCTCTATGTCCGGATCCGATAACATTCGGCTGGCACTCCCCACGCCTGCCTAGCATCAATCGCGCTGGCTGATCCGCTGATCCATACGTAAACTAGTCTTTTATTTAGTTCCTCTAGTTCTTTTAGGTCCGGATCCGATAACATACGGCATACGGCTGGCACTCCCCACTCCTGCCTAGCATCGATTGCGCTAGCCCGATCCATTCGTACGTAAACTAGTCTTAGGTCCGGATCCCGTAACGTACGGCTGGCGCTCCCCACTCCTGCCTACGATCGGGCTACGCGCGCTAGCCGATCCGTCGACCTGTGTCTAGCCCTAGCAGGCAACTATTAAGCCCGACCAATCACGTTAGAGTTTTTGACAAACACAAATGAATTAACACACTTCAAATAACCACGCTAACCAACCTGATTGGTCAAGCTTAAAAGTTGACTGCTAGGGCTAGACACTTCTGATCCGTCGTCGTCGCATATTATTCTATATCGGTCACAGTCTCGATCCCGGAACAGGTCCTGAGGAACTAGTTCTTTGAGAAACCAGGACCTAGTTCCTTGCATTCTGGGGTCGGAATAGTTCATTGGAACTAGTTCGTTCACGAACTACACACCTCTATAAAACATACCTTACAGGTAAAACAGTAGCTGGGACAGAAAAATATTGTAGCAGGGGATGTTGATGAAAATTGTTTCTTGTAAATTTATTATATGTGACATTGATGATGCAAATAAATTATTAGAGTAGTTAGATGAGTGTCCATTTTCATTTTATATTATTACTAACGCTATGTGACTGCTATAGAATAAGAGCTAATTGGTGTAATTCTACTGATTATTTTAGAATATTACTATTAAATATGTTTAGCTATTTTTTTATTCTAATGGCATTTTTTCTGATAAAAACAATTATTGATTTTGCAATATTATACGCGTCGCATTAACACTTTACCTTATTTCGTGTGTAGTTCAAATATTAGTCAAGTCTTATCGAAATTCCCACCTCAATTTACCATTTACGTTACTAACAATGTAATGTATTTTTAAATGACAAATTATCTTGATGATTTCTTCGTTTACTTTTCAGTAAAGTGATAAATTTCGTGACGTTTGTAACTTTGAGTTTTCATTGAATAGTCTGCCGGGTTACTTGACTCTATTATTAGACATAAAAAAGTCATTTGATAATAAATTTACTCTAATAATATTTTTTATAATATTTATATTTTTTTATTTTTTACTGTAATGATTGTACCTTTTGATATAATATAATAATATGTATATGTAAGACTTTTTCCTATGTAGATGTAACCCTTCTTCCGAGTTTTTCATCACCAGAAGAAAATTTACAAATGGTTTAATTTACATAATAGTTAATTTTTGCGGTATTTTACTAATAAAACAAATTTGCCTAACGGATAAAAAAAGGCTTAACGTTTCAGGAGATGTATGTATATCCTACCATTCTTTTAAAATGACATTATATGGGCTCAACTTTCGTTTAGCTGAAATCTGTTATATAAAAAATAACTTTATATATGCGTTCTAGAAGGCGTTAGGAGTACAAATATACAAAAATTTTCCTGCGGAAATGCGTCATTTTCATTTTTCGGACTTTAGTATAGCCGAAATCTGTTACATCAAAACTAGTCTTCGGGGTATGTTTTAGACATTTTTCTAAACATAAAAACACAAAAAAGTGTCTGCGGATTTTTTTTACATTAAAAAATGCTTTGACTTTAGAATAGCCGAAATCCCGAAATCAGTTACATGAAAAATGAACTTATATTTGTTTTATAGGAGCCTTTACGAGCAAAGAAATACAAAAAAAATGCTGCGGAAGTGTGTCAATGTCATTTTGTGCACTTTGTTTTTGATACATTTTTCAGTTTAGAAGCTTACGGGACCCGGGAGCGAATAGTGGTGCTGGGTGGGGTGAAACATCTTTTGTAGGAATAACAATTCTTATAGAATAGATAATATAGGTTCTTGTAAACTATAAGTACCTCGGAATGTTGCACTTATTCTTGTTTTTTATTAAAGCTTTACGTAAATAGAGCTGATTCAAAACAAAAAAATCATTGGATCGTGCAGTTTTCTTTTATAGTTTAATAATTAACTGTGATTTTGCAAAAATATTGGATTGGTTAGCATTTGGGTTGCTTTGGTTAGGTTTTCTTTGTGGAGGGTGTTAATCTGTTGTTTTTTTTATTTTAATAATTAACTGTGATTTTGCAAAAATATTATACGATTGGTTAGGATTTCAGTTGCTTTGGTTAGCTTTTCTTTGTGGAGGGTGTTAAGCTGTGGTTTTTATATTTTAATAATTAGCTGTGATTTTGTAAAAAAAATATTAGATTTATTATTAGATTGGTCAGCATTTTAGACACTTTTAAATGATTTTTTTTTTGGTTTAAAAGTGATTAAAAGATAATTTTTTATGTATTTATGCTTACAAAAATGGAAAATGAAAATCAAGCATTTCCACAGGAAATTTTTTATTTTCCTGAGTTTGTAAACGCTTTTAAAAGGCAAAAATATATTTATTTTTTATATAACTGATTTCAGCTATTCTAAAGTCTAATAAATTTTCATAGAAAATGAAAACAACTTATTTCCGCTGGAAAATTTTTGTGTTTATATGTTGAGAAAAATATTAAAAATAAAACGCAAAATGTATTTTTTTTATAGCAGATTTCAGTTATTCTAAAGTGCGAAATTTGGAAATTACGCATTTCCGCAGGAAAATTTGTGTTTTCCGTGGTTCACAGTAGCTTTTTAAAGTCAATTTTTTTTCTAATAACTGATTTCAGCTAAACGAAAGTTGACACATTATATGAAGTCCAAACTTTAAACTAACAATTACTACTTGATAACAATTATTACTTGTGAGGTAAAACCAGGAAGCTTCAAATTTTCTGTATAAATGTGAATAATTTTAAATTTTAACAGTAAATCTTATTTAATGCTGAAAATCCTCATAAACAAATGTGTATCATAAGATGATATATTATGGAAGCAATTTAGTGATAAGTAATGTACCATAATATATTAAAAATATACATTATAATTTATATAACATAATTGCCTGTGCTGCCACAGGCAGTTATTCGGCGTTAAATTTTAGTTATTGGCAAATCCACGTTAGTTTCTCTATATGAAATTGTTGAAGAAGTGTGCATCAAAAATATCAGTAATTCTGATAGGCAGCGTGTTAATTTAATGTAAAAGGTGCACAGGTTCATTTTTAGTGCAGATTGTTAAGATAACACGATGGAAAACAAAATTATCTGGTTAAATTAAATAAAATAAAGTAACAATATCCTTTTAAAGGATATAAGTTGATTTAAGTTAAATAATTCTTTTTTTCTACAAACGTCAGTAAAAATGTAATTTTAACGCATGCTGTCAGTGCCTAAAATGTGACATTATGTCACTGATGGTAAAAGTCATTTACTTTTAGCACTGGTGCCAAAGACTGGTGCTAAAAGTAAGTCACGTGATTTACTTTTAACACTGAAGCGATTTCAATTACCCTAGCAACCATAAACTTGTTTGTAGAAAAAATAGTGTATGATATGTGTGCTAAAAGAGATTTTATTTTGTTGAAAGGGATGGAAGCTTCCCTTCTCACAAAATAAAATACCACTTTTAACATTTATATCATAAATACCTATTTTACTTTATTTATGAAAATAAGCATAGAGTATAATAATTAATAATTTTTATTATATCTGTCCAGTTTTAATTTAAAAATAGATGCAGTTTTTCTTAATTTTCTTAAAATCTGCTTGTCCAAATTTGTTCAAATTTGGCATGTTTATTCAGTATATGCAGACCTTTAAAAAACCTATTTACTACTTCGCTGTCAAATTAACAAGAGAGCCAATATCTGGGCAATTTCTAACGACGTTGCACCACCCGGTATGCATGTTATACTTAATAAAAAATTGGAACCTTAAATTTTGTTAGAACATATTTTTCTAAACAATTTTTGGATTTGATTAGAAACTATCCTTATTTTACTTGACGTTTCTATTCTATTTCTCTATTTAAATCTCTAATTTTCTTTGATATGACCAAATTTTAATCTGATCCATTAATTCAATTATTTTTGCAAATGCATTCTGGAATTTCGCAAGCAATAAATTATTTTTGGACCGCTGCGTTGCCTTGTAATCTCATCCGATGTTTATTTCCAAAGAAAATGGATGAAAATGAAACAAGAAAGCACAAAGGGAACGGATATTGAAAGTCTTTGATTTACTTCGTTTTTGTTTTGTTTGTCTAAACTTTTAATTTCAGTATCGATTCATATGCTGTATACGAATATAATAGGACCAGAGTTCGCAAGTATGAGGGTGACAATAGTGTGAAAATCATGTAGGTGGCGTGAAATTTTTTATATTGTATTCGATATAAGGATAGATATTTTGGTTATAGTGTTCTATTATCAACGACGCCTTAACATAGCTGAAGATAACGTCAGGGTTGAATATTCAGTACGAAATTCATCCCTATAATAGTTTTGGCAATATATTGTTAATTTTGTTAAATAAAAAACTAATTTAAAATTAATTTGTGTTTGTATCATATAACTACACAATGACACTTACGCACAAAAATTATATTGTATTTAACGGGAAGCCATGAATCTGCCATTTTTGATTTTAGTGTAACAAAACTAGGCCGCAGGCGTTTACTGCTATTTAAAGACTGCAAATTTGCTATTATGTTGGTAATCAGTTTTTAGTGTCTGCAAAATTAGGCATAGCCATTGCTCCCTGAATTTAACGGTGAGTTTATTTGGAGTATTTTTAGATTATTATACGCACTTAAATTGAATTTGGCTGTCTTGACTTGACAGTAATTATTTTAATATAAGTTATTATGCCGACTTAACTCGCATATTATCATGATTTAAATCAAGAACAGGGTTGGCATGATTTAAATCATGATTTAAATCGTGATTTAAATCAAGTAATTTTTTTAATTTTAATGATGTGATTTAAATCAAAAAAATATTCGATAAAAAAATATTATATAATTATAATTTTTATTGAAACTTTATAATAAATAAAAAAATAACTGTAAAAGTTATAAAAATGTGTCCTAGAAAACTAGAAAAAATATTTTTTTAATAGATATAACAGATAATAAATCGACAAATAATTGTAAATGTTATAAAACTATATAAAATTATTCTATTCATTCACTATTCATCAATATAAATGTTGGACCGATCTTTGAAGTAATTTCGTGTGAATCCATTAGACCGTTAAACGCAGGGATTGTTTTTAAAATTTATGTATAAGTGACAAAAATTCGCTGTTCGAATACATCTCATTCGCAAAGTCTAAAGCAGGACTAGGTTCTTCTGATAGAGACTATATCTTCATTCCCGAGGATCTATATTCGTTGTCAGAAAATGTGTTGTTTTATATTTTTTTTTGAAACGGTTGTATGTTTCCAAATTCCTACCGACGCGCGACGCGACATTTTGATCTGCACTAAGTACCTACTTTACACTTTGACATTAGATAATACATACTAATTTCATTCTCGACTTTTTCCGAACAATAGTGTACCTTCGAGGCTGTACCTTTGAAGGACCATCGTAAACGTAAAGCTATTCCGACGTTACAGGGAGGCACAAAAAGTACATATTAACTCCGAATAGGACATACTATTTCTTTTATAATATTACAAATAATTGTTTAATCATTATCAAACAATGCAACTAATATCACACTAATATCAACAGTAATCGAGCAACAATTTGTACACTCGTTGAATTTGACACTTAATATCAGTTTAATAAAATATTTTTGTACTGTTGTGCTTAGGCGTAACAGTGCTTGTCTTTTATGCCTAAGTTAATATTTTTGAGATGTTAAAAAAAATCTTTTTGATCTGAAGCGAGCGACTTTTTTTGCGGAATATATTGGTGACCGATGTGGAAAAATGACACGCGCTGTAGAATAATTGTTAATGTTATCGGTATCGGGCAAAGTTATAAAGATTTAGCCATTTAGGATAGGACTTTAATTATTGGAAATAAGTCCTAGTCATTTGGAAATCCAATTTAAATATTGTTTTGAATTAAAATCAAAAAAATCTGATTTAAATCAAAAAAATCTGTTTTTTTTTAATTTTTTTTAAAAAAATCATGATTTTTTCCAACCCTGATCAAGAAAATAGACTATAGTCATAAAAACGATTTAAATTACATTATATTGATTTAAGTCTTTAAGAAAATGATTAGGATTTAAGTCATTTAAATTTTACGTTGAGATTGACTTATGATTTAAATCATTTCGAATTATTTTCCCACCGGATTGAGCAAAGAAAACGCAACCGAAATAAAACGTTTTACGTAAATAAACTATATAGGTGTTTTGCTGTGGTAGTCGTGTAGGTACCTTAATCCAAATATTTATGGTAACGAACCGCATCGGAGCGAGTATTAACTGTGGAACAGACGGTTAGCGTTACCACTTGGCACGTGCTGTCTAAATCTTGCAAGGCTTCTTGCCTTTAATTTGATCGGAATTAGTGGCGCGACTATAGATCAGTTTGTTTTTAATATCAAATTGCATGTTTTGTTGGTTCGGTCAATAATCTTTTTGTTCAAAGTTATCGGTCCAAGTGATCGTATAAATTTAACCATTTTTACAGTTTATAAATAGATTAATGTGTAAATTAACGCTTACTGTACCGGTCGCTCTCAGGGGTCGGGTAAAGCGGGTGTGTGGCCGAAGGAAATATACAGGTTGTTAATTTGTTTATTTCTCGCGCCAAGAGCTTTATGGTTGAAATATGGCAACCTCGGCCCGCTCGTCGATAGACGACGCGACGGGACGAGTCGGCAGAAAACCCTATAAGTGCATGCGTTCTCAATAGGCAGTGTTGCCATTCTGTTCCCCTATAAGTAACTGTCCAGTTAACAACCTGTATATTCTATTTCAGAAATCTGCCTAAGGCTTAAGCTTGATTTTCATGCATCCGTTATCCGACGATACGATGATACGATAGTAATTTTATTGGTTGAATTGAAAGACTTCGATTGGTTAGAAACGTTTAACCAATCGAAGCCTTTAAATTCAACCAATAAAATTAATATCGTATCGTCGGACAACGGATGCATGAAAATCAAGCTTTAGCCCGATCCTGTCGTGTTAAGCCACACCTAAAATTCCAAACACACGTGCTTGGATTAAGGCTTGATTAAGGTTTGCAGAGCTTCAGCTTTTGCCATAAAATAGCGAGCAATTTGTTACAAAACCATATATAGTATATATCACTGTACTCACAAAACTTCTATCTATTTCCGTATTGTAACGGAATTTTAAATTATGTTTTTTTTCGAGAAAATTTAGTTCAAACATAACCAAGGAATATTTTATTGATGTTTTATCATTAAAATCTTAAAAATAGAGAAGTGGTCTAAAAATGTGCTACAATACGGATATAGTATAATTTTTTATCTCTAATTTCCTTCTACATTTGTGTAAAAATACCTAGCCAGTTTTACGTAAAATGTTAAATGCCGAACGCTTATTTTGCTACTTTTTCGGACTAGTGAAATGGACTTCGGAGTGGAATGGATTTTGACATTCTTATATGGGTACCTAGGAAACGAAACCTTAAATTTTAAATTTAATTGCACCAACTTTTAAAGAGAAAAAGTGATAATATTGTCAAATGAATATTGAATAAGTGGCATTTATTGTAAAATATCTCTTCAAATAAATCCATGAAGAATTAAGTAAAACGATTTTACAATATTTCGTTTTTTTATATCTATTCTTCGGATATTTTTAATTTCTAAAGTAAAAAATTGTATTTTTATGACCAATAAAAAATGTCGCTTTACAAATTAAAAAGATCACAATGGTTACCCTCGAATTTGTGACACTCTATATGTAAAAACTTATAGTTTTAGGCTATTTTGCATTAAGCCTATATTAAATTATATTTATACAGGGTGAGTGCAAATAGTTTTAGGGCTAGTACACTGATAAAAAAGATAGACTTGAACTAAAGTCGTCATCGTTCTTGAAAAAAAAATTTAGTGGCAAGAGAATTTATTTTAGTGTAAAAGAAAATATTTTGCCTGAAGAAAAACTCTCTTAACTCAAGAAAACTGGTTCTCTTGAAAAATTCGAAAATTTCTCTTGAATCTATTTTCATTCAACCAAGTGCATGTTACTTTGTTTTAAGATAATAAGAAAAATACGCTAGGAAGTACTTCATTCAAGAAACATGGCCATTTTTCCAATAGCTAAATACTCTTTTGATGAAAAATAATAACAACACGCAAAGACGATGATGAAGGACGGTATATACAATCAGTCGGCAGTCCGATCCATAGTCCGATCAGTCGTACCATAGAGTCGTACGTCGCATTTCATAGGTCGCACATCATAGTACGCACGGGTTTTGTTGCTTGGAATTTTCCACTTGAAATTTTGCATAATTTGCTTTTTAAACGCATATCGTATAACAAATTAGTGATCCTTATTAACATGGATTTGTCATTTTTTATGGACAAATTTTAGGATATATGGATTCTTTAAAAGAGTTTCTGAGAAAATGGAAATTAGAGCATTTATTTGCTATATTTGAAGGTAAGAGACATTTACCTAATGCACCTGTTTAGATAATGCATACATGACTATAGATAGAATAAGAATATAGGTATCGATTTTTTATGCAAATAATTACAAAAAATTTAGAATTTCAAGTCATCGTATTAAAAAATTCAAAATGTGACCAAAGCTTATAATTTTAATAATTTATTTGCTTTACTTTGATTAATCGTGATGTAACATTTTTTTGTAATTTGTAGAGTGATGAACCACCCCAAAAAATACCAAGGAGTAAAGAAGCAGAAATAACTACCTACTATCGAGGAAAATAATATCACTTTACTTACTACAGACCAGGAAAACCTAAATTTATCAGAAAATAATATACCTCGTAATGTGTATACTGTATATGATGTACAGACTTCTCTTAGATCAAAATAAATTTTAGTTGAGTCAATAGTATTCGCTATTGGTTTAAGAAAAGTGTCTCTTTAATCAAGAAATGTTCCTTTTCAATCAAGAATTTTTGCATGAATCAAAGAGACTATTGTTCTTGTAGCAAGAACTTCTTTGCATATTCATTTTGGGTCAAGAGTGAAATACTTTGGACAGATAGATTCTTCTATTCTCTAAAGTAATTTTTTACAGCTTATGAAAAGATAGTTAATGCTTTGGGTAAAGAAACGTCGTTCTTGGCCCTATTGAAAAGCGCCAATCTTTTGGGTCAAAGTCATATTAATTTCGACTGAGAGATCCTTTTTTCAGTGTAGATCTCGACAAAAGAAACTTATTTTCTCTTGGCCGTTTTTCAGTTAAGTCTAACATAACCGAATTGTTCAAATTTTAATAAAATTTAAAAAAATGACATATTTAAAAAAATTGAGAGCTACCGGATTCTTTCTGTATCTGCATCCTCTTTAGTGCCGTACTGCTTACTGTTCTGCAATTGTCCATGTATGTTCTGTTTGTAATTTTAATGACTTAAATTTTTTGAATTGTATGATTTGTATTGTGTTATTTTTGTTGTTTGTATATTTTTTTGTGCT
The DNA here is from genome assembly GCF_002938485.1 of Sitophilus oryzae. Classification (NCBI taxonomy): domain Eukaryota; kingdom Metazoa; phylum Arthropoda; class Insecta; order Coleoptera; family Curculionidae; genus Sitophilus; species Sitophilus oryzae. The sequence goes on from NW_022146270.1 coordinate 1,684,793, forward strand.
TTTGTTTGTTTTGTGAGTTTTGTCACAAACTTGTTTTGAGTGTTTTGTCGATGAAGCTGTTTTGGCTTTTTGCACAATAAAGCGTTGTTTGTTGTTGTTGTTGTTGTTAACCATGGTTATATCAGAGATTAAGATATAACGTCGCAAAAATGACGGTGAACAGGCAGTTCCAAAAGTTTTCTAAAATATACAGGAAAATTTATAAGGAAATACACGACTTTCAAGATCTTCTTATCCTTCTCCTTATTCCTTTCTATGGCTGGATACCTCTAGGAATCTATCCCTTTCTATAATTAGTGTTAATTTTTAGTAAATTACGTCTAGAGATTGACCTCGCCGAAATTATCATCGATTGCCTTTTCTCAGTCGTCTTTGACTCCGTTTTTTTTTCGACCTTCCTTTTTTTTTGCCTTCTGACCTAAAATGATTATATATTCATTCTTTTAAGAAAATTAGGGTATTTCACATTACCAGCTGGGTTTCTAGAAACTTGAACTAGCCGATTACTTGGTTGATCTTTGACCCTGATTTGAAACAAACAGCTGCAAACACGTGACAAGTTACGCTTATTTCACACAATATTTAATTAGTTTCAGGACATACTATTTATTTAATCATTTTTATATTTTATTAAAATTTTCAGCTAGAATTTGAAAAAGAAGGAAATTTCGAAAAATTTTGTTTAAATTTTTTATTAGATATCTATTATTATATTGATCTACTATTTTGAAAAATCGAAACATAATTTTTGTGGCGTGTCACACATCACAAAAGTAAAGACTAAAAAAAAAGATAGAGATCTGTTGTTTTTGTCAACAATAACAATCTCGTACACTTCAGTCCATATGTCATGAAATGCACAGCTAAGAGAGAGAGAGAGAGTACTGCTACTTACATTTCCTTTATCAATCAATTTTCGTTTTTAGGGTTCCGTACCCAAAGGGTAAAAACGGGAACCCTCTATTACTAAGACTTCGCTGGCCGTCCGTCCGTCTGTCACAAAGGTCTATCTTATGAACCGTTATAGCTAGACAGTTGAAATTTTCACATATAATGTATCTATGTTGCCGCTATAATAACATAACATAACAAACGGAATTAAATAAATGTTTATAAATAAAAAAGTACTTTCACTAAACATTATCTTTTAAGTAAGAATTTTACATAGAATCTTTCAAGTCCTCGGTGGCCGCGTGGTTAAAGCGTTAGGACTTTACGCTGCTATGACGTTGGAGCCGTAGTAAGGCAGGTTCGAGTCCTAGTCAGGGCGACTTTTTTTTAATCGTTTTTTTTTAATATTTTCATATTTTTACATATTTATTTTTACTTTTTACATATATATTATTGATTAATACAACTTTTAGTAATGCGTTTCTTCATTTTTTTTTAAATTACTTATACGCGCATTCAAAATTTCAGCTAAATCGGAAAAAAAGTTTATAATAATATAGTGTCTAATGTTGTATAGATAATGAAGGTACGGAACCCTTCATGCGCGAGTCCGACTCGCACTTGACCAATTTTTAATTCTCTATCCTAGGCAAAAACAAATCAATATAAATCACTGCGTTTCTATGAAAAGTTCATAGGTTTCTTACCTTAGTATTATTAACTTAGTAATAATAATTAATTATAATAATTATATTATAATTATAAATAACGTCGTTGACAAAGTCCATATTGATAACAAAGAAAATTGTGATATTTTATGCAAATTTTATTAGAGAAATAATGATCTGAAAATTGTTTTTGGTTATTTTCAACCATAAAACACTATGTTAACCGTTAACACTTAAGTAATAATAGATGAAGTAACATTCTAGTCAGTCTTTATTTTTATTGTATATAATTTATAATTATTTTGTTGAAGCGAATTCTTAATATAGGTAGTTTCAGGGTATTGAATTTTGTAATATTTATTTTTATATCCTTTGCACAACAAATGTCAAACCAAGAACTGTGTATTTTTATTTCTAACGTTGCTTTGTTAAGTTACCATCAGAGGTTTGTGGTAACACGGTGAATTGCAATTTTTTAAACCGCTTGGGGACAGCTTAAAGCAATTTTTTTCGCAATTAAAAGATAACTGATTAAACTATCATAAATGCAGAAAAAAAAACATTAACTTGCCATTAGACCAGTATCTTAGGATTTAGAATGTCTGTATGAGGTTTGTTTTAAGCTAATACAGGGTGTTTCAACAAACATGTGCCATCTCTCGTGATAAAATTCCTCGCGTAAAAATAAGATTTATGCTTTGTTTCGTAGATAGAGAGGTTTAAAGACTTTAATTATTTTTTATATTTAATGTAATAATTTTTCTTCCAAATGCTTTTTCTCTTGAATTTTTAGCCGACCATACCAATAGGTATGGTAGGCTATTAAGATCGGCAAGAGAAAAGTTTTTTTAATTTCACTCAAAATGAGTTATTTGGGTCATAAATGACCTAAATACAAAATATTTTCATGGTGTCAGTCCGTCTGTCCGTCTCTAACACGATAACTCAAAAACCGCTAAATCGATTTTAACCAAATTTGGCACAAAAATACTGTGGCACCCGAGAATCTGGCCATTAGTTTTTGGTGGGGGTGGGTGGCTGGTAAGGGGGTATGGGAGGGGGTTAAAAATTTTAAAAAATCGTAACTTCAAAATTACAGTAGCTAGCGAAACGCGGTTTTCAATTTAAGATTAGGAATAATATTTGCAACAAAATTTGTAATAACATCAAAATCAGTCAAAGTCGCAGTTTTTCAGATAAAAAAAAATTGGAAAAATTCCTTTACTTTGAAACTAAAAGAACTGCCTACCAACTTTTTATTAACATATTTTAGTATGGGCGGCTATACGTGCCTCCCGGCGCCAATTTTTTTCTAAACACTTGTAGACTAATTAGTGCCGATAAAAAGTTATCTCTTGATATTTTGTCGATTTCGGTCTCCTTGATGAGGTAAATGCAATTTTGAGTTGATTCAGATCCAACAAACATCTATGTTTTTTTTACATATTCTAACCCATGTTATTCGATAGTCAAGCAGCATTAAAAGCGATCAACTCAGTAACCAGCAATTCAAAGCTGGTCAAAGAATGCCCAGAAAAGCTAAACAAATTAGGCAAAAAAAATAAAACCCTCTTACTTTGGGTGCCAGCCGACCAAGGGATGAAAGGTAATGAAAAAGTAAACGATCTAGCTAGAAAAGGCGCGAACACTCCACTAACTAGATCAGCACAGCACCGTTCAGCGGAACTCACTCTAGAACTGAGGTCGACGCGATTGTACCGACGTCAGAATCTCCTCGTTTGTATATACTATAGGCTTGGTGCATTTTAAAATATATGCCCAGGGGGCGCAACTAGACAGACTTTTAGGGATCTCAATAAGATGCTATTGATTTAAGGTTAAAACTAATTTTATACGACCTGTAGCAGTCATATGGGGGGAGGGGGGCTAAACTCACCCCCGTAGAGAATTAAAAAAAATTAAACTTTTATTTTTTTTCGCAAAAAAAACTCATAATCGTGTTTCCGCGGTCAAAATATACTACGCCTAAAAATGTTTGCACTTATTTAAGACTCACCCTGTATGGTAATAGTACAAGAAGTTGGATATTTTAAAATATAAATTTACAATAAATAAGTAAATTTACTGTGAGAGACACATTTTTTAAATAAATTCATAAAGGGAATATTGGTGAATATAAAGATATAATATAACATAAATATTGGCAATACTTTGCAATATAGCGATTTTCCAAAGAGTTGTAAAATTAAAGAAGGATGGACTACAATAATATGTGGCAATAGATAACACTCAATAATGTTATTAAATTCAAAAATTAATTTTTTCAGTGTATAAAAGCCACAACATACCCTCAAGCACAGAATATAATACGCAATTATACAGGGTGTCCCAGAAATAAGTGCAAGTATATTAAGGAGTGGCAAATCTCGATAAAAGAAACATATTATCTCTTTATCGTTTTTCAAATAAGTCTAATACCTATGTTGCCATATTATCAAGAAATTATCTTTTTTAACTAAAAACAGAATATAATTATACAGGGTGTCCCAGAAATAAGTGCAAGTATTTTAAGGAGTGGTAGATCTCGATAAAAGAAACATATTATCTCTTTATCGTTTTTCAAATAAGTCCAAAATAACGGAGTTATTTTACTTTGAAAATTTCCAAAAAAATGATTTTTTTGCTAAAATTTTGAGAACCACTGGATCTTTTCTGGATTTTCTTTTTTGTAACTTTAATCTAATACATATGTTGCCATATTATCAAGAAATTATCTTTTTTAACTAAAAACAGAATATAATTATACAGGGTGTCCCAGAAATAAGTGCAAGTATTTTAAGGAGTGGTAGATCTCGATAAAAGAAACATATTATCTCTTTATCGTTTTTCAAATAAGTCCAAAATAACGGAGTTATTTTACTTTGAAAATTTCCAAAAAAAATTATTTTTTGCTAAAATTTTGAGAACCACTGGATCTTTTTGGAATTTTCTTTTTGTAAATTTAATCTAATACCTATGTTGCCATATTATCAAGAAATTATCTTTTTAACTAAAAACAGAATATAATTATACAGGGTGTCCCAGAAATAAGTGCAAGTATTTTAAGGAGTGGTAGATCTCGATAAAAGAAACATATTATCTCTTTATCGTTTTTCAAATAAGTCCAAAATAACGGAGTTATTTTACTTTGAAAATTTCCAAAAAAAATTATTTTTTGCTAAAATTTTGAGAACCACTGGATCTTTTCTGGATTTTCTTTTTTGTAAATTTAATCTAATACCTATGTTGCCATATTATCAAGAAATTATCTTTTTTAACTAAAAACAGAATATAATTATACAGGGTGTCCCAGAAATAAGTGCAAGTATTTTAAGGAGTGGTAGATCTCGATAAAAGAAACGTATTATCTCTTTATCGTTTTTCAAATAAGTCCAAAATAACGGAGTTATTTTACTTTGAAAATTTTCAAAAAAAAATGATTTTTTTGCTAAAATTTTGAGAACCACTGGATCTTTTCTGGATTTTCTTTTTTGTAAATTTAATCTAATACCTATGTTGCCATATTATCAAGAAATTATCTTTTCTAACTAAAAACTAAAAAAAAAATTTCAAAATTTTTTTTTCGCGAAAAAAACCTCATATTCTGGGATTGAACTATACAACCAATTAAAATACTTGCACTTATTTCTGGGACACCCTGTATAATGTAATAACATATATTGCGTAGCTATATATTATTCTGTACCTCAAGTATAAAAGCGTGAAGCTATCACGAATGTAACTTCACGCCATCTGTAATAAAACCCCGAAAAAGAATACTTTCCTTTCTTCTTTCACGTCCGTCCTAATAAAGCAGGCTGGCTCTATCTTTCGCTCTCTGCTAGATTATTTAAACAAGTCGCGATTTATAACTTAGAGTCATCCCCCCGCGCACGGGCCTCTTATTTGGGCAGGTGTATTTGTCCCGAGAGCCCGCAGGCCAGCTGTCGCGCGCGCCCACTTAAGGAGCATAGAGCCAGCCCTGCATCCCTATTTAGGCACGCGGTCACGTGGCGTTATTAATATAAGGAAGGCGAAAGGTATAATAAGTTCTAAATTAAGATTATAATGCGCTGCTGTCGTCGTGGCGTTGTTGCCGATCGAGAGGAAAAAATCGCAATTCATTTCGTCAGATAGCTGTAGACCGCCAACGGTGGTATCAAAGCGAATGATGATTTGAAAAATACGACTGTGTTATTTTAGGCTACTAAAAAATACACACCAAGACATTTAAAAAATGGATTCAAAAAATTGTTATTCGAAATGAGCCTAAGTTTTCTGTGAGCTTGGCTCTGTTGATGCGTATAGGTATGTAAAAAATACATACAGGGTCCGGCAACAGTGCATCGGACATCTGTAGCTCCTAAAATAAAAAACTTAGCAATTTTTTTTAAGTGCAAACCTAAAGTATGTATTAGGATGTATTTCAGGAAAATAATTTATCCTCTACAGGGTGACTCAAAAAGTGTGAGTGGATCAGGATGATTTTTTTTAAATGGAACACCCTGTATATTATTACATTTTTGGCTTCCCTTCTAATCACTTTACATAATCTTAAGATCTTTTCAAATAAGTTTTGATAGTTTCAGAGATATTAATAAATAAATAAAAAAAATGTTTTTTTTCAGCATTTTTTAAAAAATTATTAAAAATACAAGAACTGTCCTGAAATCAAAACTATATATTTACTTTTGATGGTCTGTACTTACTTTACTATAAATATCGTAATCTTAAATCATACAGAGTGTTCAAAATTTTTTGGAAGTCAGCTTTGGAACTATATAGGGAATGCAATCCCGCAAATGCTGGATCCCGCAAATGCGGGATCCCTCTGTGATTCCGCGGGATTTACCGTGCGGGATCCGCAGATCCCGGGATCGACACCAGGGGATTCCCCTTACGGCTTGGCCATTAAAAATAAGTGAAACAAACAGGTTAATTGTTAGATTTCTTTCTGGCGTGCCTAAGTGAAGAAAAGCGTTTAACTAGTACTTGTGGACAATTACGTCAAATAAACTGCCGGACATAATTATCGGGACAAGCAAAATTTTAGGGTAAATTTAAACTTGAACTAAAAAAGATTTTGGGATGCGCTTTGGACCAGGTTTTAGATGCATCTATTGTGATTAAGATACTATGTGGTTTTCGAAAATATGAAAATATATTTAGCGAATTCTCCTATACAGGATGTTTTATAAGAGTGAAAATTTGGTTAAGAATCTTTTTTACCGCAAATTTACAATTTTGAAAAAATCGAAATTTTTACCAAGTACGACTAATCTGTATTGAAATTAGAAAAAAAACAATTTGATCGGTTTTTTATTTTTTTTTTGTTTTAAGGAAAATACGAAGTTTTTTATACGATGGTCCTAAATGGTACAAAAAGCTTTGTACATACTGCATATGCCAAAAAATTATTGATATAGAGTGTATCTGAAAGCAGATAACTAACACAAGTTAAAAAAAAACTTCAACATCAGAATAATATTTTTATTTATAAAATAAGTAGATAAATTATAATAAAATTTAAGTTTATTTAATATTAAATATATTTTTTGGACACATATTTTATACAAAATGTACAATGCCTTTTGTACCATTTTGGACCAAATGTACATATGACTATAAATGCATATTTTTCGAAAAAAAATCGTATTTTCCTTAAAACAAATAATTTAAAAAAACACCAAATTGTTTTTTCAAATTTCAATTCAGATTAGTCGTACATAGTTAAAATTTAGATTTTTCAAAAATTGTAAATTTCGGTAAAAAAGATTCTTGACCAAATTTGTACACTATTATAAAACACCCTGTATACGAGAATTCGCTAAATATATTTTCGGAAACCACGTAGCATCTTAATCACAATAGATGCGTCTAAAACCTGGTCCAAACCGCATCCCAAAATCGGAGAGAGACAAGAAGGGCATTTATTACAATCATTATTACAGAGCAGTTTACAATCCCGCAATTTTGCGGATCTGCGGGATTGATTGCTTTAATCCCGCTGGTTTGCGGGATTGAGATTTTAGTGCGGGATTGCATTCCCTATTTGGAACAATATTTTTTGCCTTCAAAAAGTATGCACGGTGGCGTTTTTTACAAGAGGCAACAAATGTAGTAAATACTAGAGAGACCATTTTACGAAAAGAAAATTGTCTGTCGGTGGAGTTGGAAAATATTTATACTAAAATTTATGTAGGGGTGAGAATAGTTTTTACCCTTCCCACACTTTTTCTTGATTTTTGTGAAAGACAAATGTTTGAGCACTTAACAAAACACAGACACTCCAAATCTCATTCAAATCGGAATAACAGTTTTTAAAAAATCTGAAAAAATGTGTTAATTTTTTTAAAGTCTGATTAGCGGACAAACGAAGCACTTTTGTATAGAGGTAAATTGTTTTCAATGAACTTATTTTGATTCCATAAATACGTAGTAGTTCTGGGTCTACGGAATATTGGGACACCCGGTATATATTTTTTATTTCATAATTTTTATTTTTGTATTATCGTTATATCAATTATTTCAATAACTTGTAGTATTATTCTACCACATACTAGGACGATTTATTGAGACACTACAGCAGAAGAATGGAAGTATTCTTCTCCGGATTTTATTATATCATATAAACGTACGCATATAAACTCTTGACGGTTTTATTCCTCACAATAAGATATCTTTGTTTTTTGTTAGAAAGTTCTATGTTATACTTATTTGGGCTTTCTATGTAAACACTATTGTACTATAGTCACGCAATATAGGGGCATATTTAATGCCGCTTAAGGAAATATTGAGGAGAAAAAGACCACCTATGCATAGAATTCAAAATAAAAATATATTTGTACATTGAATTCTTGTTCGTAATTTGCAATTTGATTATAAGCTAGGATTTTTTTTAAATAAGGAAAGGTATAGGTACTTTATTTTCTATCCGAACTAAATGTATCTATAAAAAGATATAATTTCTCATCGATTATAAGGTTATAAACATTTCATTAAATTGAGGACATGTTTTTATTTTAAATTTAGAATTTAAAAAGTAATACAGTATGGTCAGTATGTGCCAAAAAATATAACCAAATAGGAAAAATTATTATTCAGTTATGAAATAAGGCTTATGTAGAGCCAGGTTAGCATGCTCAATAACAAAAAATACGTTGTACCTATCAAGATATAGGGTGACTTTTAAATAATTGCAAATATTTTCGATAAAAGTAACATATTTTCTCTTTAACGTTTTTCAAATAACTCCAAAATACCTCAGTTATTTTGCTTTGAAAGTTTAAGGAAAACATAATTTTTTGGTTAAACTTTGACAACCACTGTATCTTTTCTGGGTTTTCTTCTTGTAAATTTAATCTACTATTATGAAGCCATATTATGAAGATATGTTTTTTACTTAAAATTAAAAAATTTCAAATTTTTTTTTCAAAAAATTCCAAATTTTCAATTTTTTCCTCGCGAAAAAAACCTCATAGACGTGTTTCTGGGGATCGAAATATACTACCCCTAAAAATATTTCCACCTATTTAAGACTCACCCTGTATATCTATTACTCTTACTTACTACTATGCTTACCCTAACTTTAAAACACTCTGTGCAATAATTTTTTATGTAAAGTCTTCTTAGCATTTTGTTTTTTGGATCATGTCAATACGTGCCTAAGTAAATTTTTGGTTAATATAGCGTTTTTTTACATAATATGAGTGTATTTTATCATTGATTGTCGACGATCACTCAACAACTGTTTACTACTCAAAAATGAAACTTATTTAATAATTTCTTGGAAATGTCCAACGACATCTACTATACCGCTGTCAATATGATTTCGGACGATACTGTTCAGGGGGTCCCTCGAATGGCTATTAGAGGATTAATGTCCAATAGTCCCAAACGGGCATTACCGTATTAAGGTACACAGTTGTTTGTCACAGTTTGTCCTTTTGTTCGGACGGACGTCAGGCAAATTGTTGATACGTTTCTTTTTCAGTAATTTCAGGCCTATCAGTTCCATGATGCGTTTAAGTTCATTTTGCAGTATTCGGCTAGAAAGTTTACAATTTTATATGGTACAACATTTTCATTTTCCTGTTGAAATATTCTGTGCTAAAGCGTTTCTTTATTTATTTTTGATCTGAAAATTATATTATATAACATGTGTATGTATTTAATGGAACCGAATTATGTTGTAAATATTTTCTAGTTAAAATTAAAACTAAAAGCAATCAAAGCCTCTACACGCCGATGTTTTTGGTTCAGTATGACTTAATGTGGCAATAAGGGCCTTGTTGCGTGTACTAATAATTTCCAACCATGCCTGGGCGAATACTTTAGCAAACAAGTGAGCAGTCAAAACCAAAGAATGGTATAACTCATGCTCTAAAGATATTGGCACCATACAATCAAAACATATCAACTATAGCTGAGTAGCCTCCCGAATCCAGGGACCTCAGTACCTGCAGGTGGGGACCTGCTAACCAACAAAACCTCTTCAGTTATGAATGTTTTACGTGTGTTAAACTTCAAACCTTCATATGAAAACAGTATTTGTATTATTATTATTATTTTTCTTTTATTAGTTCAGAACAGCATAAGTTGGATTCTTTAGAATAGTGATCAAGGTTTTCTTTGCCGTACTCTGTTACTTGTGAATTCCAGGCAGAGTACGGCACTCCTTTCATTTAATTTAATAAAATAAGTACATAGGGCTATTTACAAATTTAGCGTTTGATTTACATAACCTATTGTCCTCAAATTTCCCTAATATTGCTTCTGTCGAACGCATCCTAGGTAGTTCACAACAAAAATATTTTTAACACAACGTAGGTTCCTTTAATTCATTTAAATTGCTTGTTATACATTTGGTCAAAATATTACCTCTTCAACTTTGTTGAACGACCCTGAGTATGTTGTACTACAGTATTTTTGCAATTTTTCTTTTCTTTCAATGCTTTTCGAGTTGAATTTAATACCACAAGATGTTTCGGGATTACCGAAAGAAGGAGTAGTGTTGCCGTTATCGCATTGAGTGTCAGGCAAAAGTACTTATAAGGTAATCCTGAAACATCAAGTTGTATTTAAAAGATTATACAACGAAATAAAGTACATATAAGTACATATATATATATATATATATATATATATATATATATATATATATATATATATATATATATATATATATATATATATATATTTTTTTTTTTTTATTCATTCGTTAAGAATGTCACGGCTTCATTGTGTTGTTTGCCGGTTGATGATGGATTTTTTTGCAGGTTCGGGTCTCAACCAGAGGCCTAAGAACTCCGCAAGTGTTTGCGTAATATTTGCGCTGTCCCAAAGATCGCTGTTTTCTGGAGCTGGGCGGTGCTTAACTCCATGATCTCGAGGTCAATAAGGTGTTTCCCCAAATTCGACGTGATGGCTCCCATGGCTCCTATGACAATTGGGATGACTGAGAATGGTTTTCTCCATAGGCGGGTCATTTCTCTTCCTAGCTCCTGGTATTTATTGATTTTTTCGATCTCCTTATCTCTCACTCGGGGGTGTCCAGGGATGGCTATGTCTATTATATTGATGGTTTCTTGGGTTATCACCACGATGTCCGGCGTATTGTGTTCAATTCGTCTGTCAGTCTGGATTCGGAAGTCCCAAAGTATTTTTCCCCTATCGTTTTCAACCACCTTTTCTGGGTAGTGGTTGTACCAGTTTTTCTTTACTGGGGCGCCGATATTTTTGCAGATGTTTCAATGGATCATGCTGGCTACGTTATCGTGTCGTTTCTTATATTCCGTTTGTGCGATCTTACTGCATCCTGACACTAGGTGGTCAATGGTCTCATCTTTATCTCTACAGAGTCTACATTTTGGATCATCTGTCGTTTTGTGTACTCTGTATTTAATTGCATTTGTTGTGAAGGCTTGATCTTGCGCTGCAAAGATGGCTGCTTCTATTTCTTTACGGGTTGTCCCATTCGATATCCATTGGTATGATTTTTTAACATCTGCGTTTTCTTTAATATTTCTTGCGTAACTACCGTGGAGGGGTTTATTATTCCAGTTTGCTATTCTAGCTGATATAATCTTTTGTTTGTATATTTTCTTGTTGTCCTCTTTTACATTTAAGATATTTTCTTTTAATATCTCACGGATTAGTTTCACGACTTGTTTTGAGATATTGGCTTAGGCTTATTTTCTCCTCCTCCACAGTTTGTAACACTTGGACAAGTCCTCTTCCTCCTATTCGTCGCGAAATGTAAAGCCTGTCGATATCACTCTTGGGATGCAATGCTTGGTGCATTGTCATGATTTTTCTTGTTCTTTTATCAAGTTCTTCAAGTTCTGCTTGTGTCCAATTTATTATTCCTGCAGTGTATCTTATGACCGGAACTGCCCAAGTGTTTATGGCTTTGATACTATTTCCTCCATTCAATTTGGTTTTTAATATTTTTCTAACCCTTTTCAGATATTCTTGGCGACTAGATGCTTTAACCTCTTCGTGCAAGAGATCGGCCGCTTCGAGAATTCCCAAGTATCGGTATTTATGGTCTGGGCCTAGGTTCTTGATTATGTCTCCATTCTCGAACTCGATTCCCTCTGATTCTATGAGCTTTCCTCTTCGTAAAGTCATTGTCGCACATTTGTCTAATCCAAACTGCATTCCAATGTCCTCGCTGAATATCCGGACCGTGTTCAGCAGCGATTCAATGCCTCCTCGAGTTCCAGCGTACAGCTTGAGATCATCCATGTATAGGAGGTGGTTGATCTTTCTAGCTCGCCCTGATACCTGATAGCCCACCTTGGATTTGTTGAGCAGAGTTGTCAAAGGAAAAGAGCCGTCGTGAAAAGCAGCGAGAGAGAGAGAATCTCCTTGGAAAATTCCTCTTTTGATCTTTAACTGGCCATAGTCCTGTCCTCCAACATACAGATTGGTTCTCCATGAGTCCATGCCCTTGGATATAAACGTTGTTATTTTATTACTAATACCGTAAATATTCAGGCATTCCCGGATCCAAGCTATGCGGTAGAGAATCGAAAGCTTTTCTATAATCTATCCAAGCCATATGCAGGTTTGTTTGCTTTCTTCTGCAGTTTTTTAATACCATCTTGTCGATTAATAGTTGATCCTTTGTACCTCTGGTTTGTTTACAGCTTCCTTTTTGTTCCACTGGGTATAGGTTGTTTGTTGTTAGGTGTGCATATATTGCCTCTCCTAATATACCCGTCAGCACTTTAAATGTCGTTGGAAGACACGTGATTGGTCTGTAATTGCTTGGAATTGCACCTTTTTGGGGATCTTTCATGATAAGAAACGTTTTTCCTAAGGTTAGCCATTGGTAGTCTGTTGGGTCGTCCAATACAGTGTTGAATTGTCCGGCAAGTCTTTCATGTAGTTTTGTTAGGTGCTTCAGCCAGTAGCCATGTATTTCATCTGGTCCTGGGGTGCTCCAGTTCTTAGATTTTCTAGCCTGCTTCTTAACTAGTTCTGTGGTGATCTGGAACTCTGGCATTTTTGGGGTTTTCATTTGTTTTTTGGTGTCCTTAATCCATTTTGCTTCTCCGTTGTGTTTAGTGCTGTTATCCCATATGTCTCTCCAGAACCCGTATGTGGCTTCTTTGTCTGGCAGGTTTTGTTTGCCTGTGTTGGAGTTTTCTAATGACTTGTAAAATCTTTTTTGGTCTGTTTTAAAAAGCTGATTCTGTCTATACTGGACAATTCGTCGCTCGTATCTTTCGATCTTGTTTGCTGTTGCCATTATGCGCTGCTTAAGTTCTTCCATTACTGTGGGTATGCGCTTTTCCGCCATTTTATATTTGTGCCATAGGTAATCTTTTTTCCTTTGGTCATTCAGTTTTCCGTCTTTCCACTTTTTAATGCAACTTAAGTCTGCTCTGAGTTGGCCCAGTTTCCATTTGAGTCTTATTTTCCATTTAGGTTGTTTTTGCTGTTTTCGTTCTGGTGAGATGTCGTATCCCAATTCTCTCGTAGCTACCACTGCGGTACTGTACATAAGCTTGTTGGTTTCTGTTAGACTTTCGGTATGGATTGTATCTATTACTGTATTAATATCTCGAAGAATTCTGATTAAATCATTTCTTTTCGTCTTCTTCAGCGGAGGGAGTCTTATCCTTTCATTGTTGTTCTTGAGTTCTATTAGAATTTTGCTTCTGAGTTCAACTGACTAGGTTTTATATATATATATATATATATATATATATATATATATATATATATATATATATATATATATATATATATATATATATATATATATATATATATATATATATATATATATATATATATATATATATATATATATATATATATATATATATTACTAGGAACAGGGAGGACGCAGTCTTCCCAGTTTAGAAAGCTTACACCAAAGAGTGATCCTAAGCACGGCGTACACACTCCTTAAAACTCAAGATCCTAGTAATGGTACGAGACCACGAGAAAGAAGAAATTGGTGGATTCATTTTCAAAGAAGCAAAAAAAGCAGCGAATAAACTCAATCTAATATTCGACCTTCAGCGCCAACATCCAGAATCCATCACAGAACACAGCGCCACACAGGTAGTCAACCGAATTAGGTCCGCACAGAACAGGAGGTTCTTGCAAAATCACGTGGAGAAACCCGTGCACGGAGCCTTCTATAACATAATGACACAACAGCAGCTTTCTGAGAGACTATCGTTTGCTTTCCTGAGGTCGAGCGGCTTAAGATCTGAGACAGAGAGATTTATACTGGCATGCCAGGACGGTGTCTATGGCTCTTTGGTGTATCGTAGCCGTATTATGGGCCAACAAATCGAAGATATAAGATGTAGAGCATGCCATCAAGCTCCGGAGACCCTCTGGCACATACTATCAGCCTGCCCTACTTATGCTGCATCGGCTTATACCCAGCGCCATAACGCCGCATTGAGGGTGATATACTATCACCTTCGTCATATGCATGGATTTGATGAAACGCCAGTGCTACCACAAACACCGAAAGAAATTGAGTCCTTGGTGGAAAACGAAACAACCAAAATTTACTGGAACTATCCATTCCAGGCCTTCGGACAAATACGGGCGAACAGACCAGACATAGTTCTCCAGGATATAGCGAAGAAAATAATAATTTATGTCATAGAATTCTCGGCGCCATCAGAGAAGAACATAATCAGTAAAGAAGAGGAAAAGAGGGAGAAGTACCAGGAACTCCTGGAGCAAATGCGCAGAATGTACGCTGATCATTCTGTAAGGTTGGTGGTACTAGTGATAGGAAGTTTAGGAGGAGTTAAAGACACCCTGCTCCAGCAATTGAAACTGATACCAGCGTGTTATAATGTAGCGGAACGACTTGCTGCAAGCATGCAGAAGGCTGTGATTTTGGGCTCTCTCAAAATACTCAGGGCACACGATACGCGGATTCAGTGAACGGCTTACCAGACGGACGTCAGGAGTTGAACACTGAAAGAGGACACCGGCAAGTTTCCTTCAAGTGTCGGAGCTGAAGGAAGTAAACCGGATTTGTAAAAAAAAAATATATATATATATTTTTATATCCTTACTAAATCTTTCTTTTGTCATTTTGTAATATGAATTGACGGGATATTTTGTGGAACTGACAGAAATGACTTCTGAATTAATATTTCAAAAAATGACAATTACAATATGGCCACCAAGCGATAATCGCTTAAATGATTATCACTTATTAATCACATCCTTCTATATAGGAAAAATTGGCGCCGGGAGGCACGTATAGCCGCCCATACTTGATATTTTTTTTTATCTCAAAAAATGCGACTTTGACTGATTTTGATGTTATAATACAAATTTTGTTGCAAATGTTATTCCTAATCTTAAATTGAAAACCGCGTTTCGCTAGCTACTGTAATTTTGGAGTTACGATATTTTAAAATTTTTAACCCCACCCATACCTCCTTACCAACCCCCCACCCCCACCAAAAACTAATGGCCAGATTCTCGGGTGCCACAGTATTTTTGTGCCAAGTTTGGTTAAAATCGGTTTAGCGGTTTTTGAGTTATCATTTAACTTAAAGTTAACTTTTTTTTTGCCGATCTTAATTGGATACCATACCTGTCGGCTAAAAATATACATAGAGTATAATCATATTAATATATTTTTTATTTTATTTTTCAGGTAAGCCACTCTTATATGGTTAGACTGTTTTTATGGAATAATCCGTAATGGTAAGCCATGATAAATTTCATTTATTAGAAGACAAAAATATTAGTTTAGTGTATATTTTATCTTAAATTTTCCTAGTCGAGATGATTACAGATATTTTCTGTATTAACACGAATGTTTTTAGACTATCTTTTCTCTCTTTTATGAATCAATTAGGTATTAATATCTTGTCCAAATGTACAACGATGTTTCAAAATGATTGTAAACGTATTATACCTGGTCGTTATACTCCCAAAATATACGAGGGTGGGACGAATAAAAGCATTGTGTGCTAAATTTTTAATAGGGTTGAGTTCCAAGGGGTAAAAGAATTATTGCATTCGGGGTTGGCAAGGCATATAATTGCCGCATGCGTCAATTGACATCGACAGAAAAATTGGGGTATGTGTGGTTAATGGGGGCGGGTGTGTATGTAGTGCTATTTAAACGATATATCAAGCAGCCGAAATATGTATAGGTCGTGACATAAGTACATTTAAGTTGGTGATGTATGATTGCTTTATTTTTAGGTATGGCTTTCTTGTGTTTATGATGTTTCTCTGTTTCTGTATTAATATCGATATCACGATGATGAAAAAAAATCTGGTAAAGTTTCAGTTCTTAATATTAATATTAAGAGGTGTATCATCGTGATTTTCTATTTCCTATTTAAATAACACGGGGAAAATGTGTTTTATTTTATTTTATTGCGTTCTAACAAATCAGTGTATTGTAAAAACCAAGACATCGTCAGTGAAACGTAGAAGTGTCTAGCCCCAGCAGGCACCTTTTAAGCTTGACCAATCAGGATGGTTAGCGTGGTTATTTGGAGGGTGTTAATTCATTTGTGTTTGTCAAAAACTCTAACGTGATTGGTCGGGCTTAATAGTTGCCTGCTGGGACTAGAGACAAGTGTGAAACGTGTTAACCTGCTAATTCCATTTTTGACTTTAATTAAATAATACATTTAATATTTAATTTTTGCCTTAAATTTTTAACGAAATATTGTGTTTTACTGGTCCCCAACAAATATTATTGTTATCTATTTATCATATTAACCCATAAATATACTTGCTACATGTGTACATATTTTTTTGTACCATATCTTTTCTCTTCTGTAAAATTAAGTAGAGTTAGCAGTTTAACACTAATTTCGCCGACTACATTTTCTTGCCGGAAATTGAACAGTCTTCAAAAAAAGGTCTGGCATGATTTTAACTTTTAACGTATTGGAAATGTTTATGTTCGTATATGCGGGCCAAATTTCGAGTTTTCTTTCAAGGTCGCCAGCAACGGTGTCGCACTAGCCGCACAGTCGACCAAATTAAAGCATGAAAACTTTGTTGCGTGATGCCTAATTTAGGTGAACTGGCCTGACAGCACGACAGTGTTCCCAACTCTCAAAAATTTATCTCCCTAAAAATCTAAAACGCTCGCATCAAAAATCCCCAAAATATCCCTAAAAACCAATGACTAAAGAATACAAGAACATGTAACGGCCATATACGGGCTGTAGCAAAATTTGTGACCTTTAGAGGCCTTTTTTTGGGACATAACGAATAAATCATCAGCTGTTCATGAGCGACAATTTTAGCGATTTTTAATAGTTGGTTGTGTGTAGTGAACTTTGTATAAACTTTATTACAATGGTAATTTGTTCAGCTTTCAAGTGTAAAAGGCGCGATGATAAGAAAGATCCAGGAGTTACGTTTTATAGGGAAATAACCAGTCCACTACACCTTTTTAGCGTTTTTTTTATTGAATTCGATATAATTATTTTTCTAATATTATATGTAGTTGATATGTGCTATACGTCGATACTAGTTTTGTACCTTTTGTTAACATTTTAATACGTTTTTTTCGTAATTCATTAGTATGATACCACAGGACACACCAGAGGCGTAGTGAAAATATTTACCAAAAATATAAATATCGTTTCAATCGGCCATGTTAAGAAAAATATGTGCCACGGCACTGTTTGGAAGAATGGTCACAGTTTGGTTTTCGTTGCTATCTGTCCTTGTATTCTTTAGTCATTGCTAAAAACCTAAAATTTCCCGAAAAAACCCTAAAGTGGTTGACCTTGAAACGTCTGATCACAGCAATGTAGCCAACTGTTCGAAACTTTCCATTAAAGCAATATCAAACCTTCTTAAATCCAAACAACTAAAATCCCCACAAATGTTATCCAAGATTCGGTGATTAAAACAAATAAATTATTTTGTTTTATTTATACTTTCCTATTAATTTTGAAAAATAGTAGCGGTCTTATCTTCTCTTTGGTAGCGGTAATTTGAAATTTTATCCCTAAAAATATCCCCAAAAAATTTTACTCCATAAAAAAATCCCCATATAGATTTTGTCTCCCCAAATTTAGGGATAAAATCCCGGAGTTGGTAATACTGCAGCACGAAACTCTCAGCTATATACGAGGTTTAATTTTGTTAGTCCCGACGATATTACTTGACGACTTTGCTACGGGGGGCGATTATAAAATTGAATAGATTGATATTGATATTTGCAAAGGTTACAAAACAGTACTATTTTCGTAATTTTTGATTTGGGTTTTGACAATTATTATTTGTGTTGTTTGTAATGAAACGATCTTTTTATTTAGGTATTGATATATTTCAGAAAGGATTTAAGGATTAAAAGATATAATATATTTACTTAATTTCAAGGTATCTGCATGAAAAATCAAGGCTATTTTTATAAGGTGTTATAAAATAGATTATGAATATTTAAATATTTAAACTAACCTAAAATAAAACAAAATAACTTTGAACTACCCTCTATTAATTGTTTTTTTTTAATTATCTTTATTTTTTCTTCTAATCATTATTAGTTATTATTATTAAGAATGGTGTTTTTTTATATCAAGTTTAGCTGCAAATACATATACATATAACGTTAATTATGTTTTATATGTGGTGTTATTATTTCCAATGTCTCTGATGGTTGCAGTGATTGCAAAATCTGTGAGTTTTTCATTAAATCGACTCGTTTGAAAGTTATTGAAGGTTAAAAAAATTCAACTTCAAATCGTATATGATCACTTCTATATTTATATTTTATCACGAAATAATGGCTCAAAAACATAAAATATCCTATTTTTCGTAAAGTTCATCAAGTGTTCTTTGGTAAAACATTGATTTTTTACGAAATACAAATAATCGTAAGAGCGTTCTATATTTAGTATTAAGTGGCACTCAATTTTCATTTTCACCTGAATAATGACTCTAAAAAAAATAATAATTTCTTAAAAAATCCTAAGCCAATAATATTTTATTTTCTTAAATGTCTTATTTACACTTTATTATGAATTTATGACTGCTCTATTGATGAAAAGCTGCCGTATGCAAGGGACAATATAGCAAAGAAAGAAATCTAAATTATATTACCATAGATATAGAAACGCCTTTTGATTTTTAGGCCTTAAGAAAAAAATTTAACCATATTTTTATGTTTTTTGTTTAATTTTTGCTAAAACGGTATGGAAACCATTTTAGAACTTAGAACAAGCAACAATTTTTATGGAGAATGATTTTTTTTGCAAAATGTCAGTCAATAATAAAAAACTCACAGATTTCGCAATCGCTGCATTCTTAATAATAAAAACTAATAATGATTAGAAGAAAAAATAGACATAATTAATAAAGGGTAGTTCAACGTTATTTTGTTTTACTTTAGGTTAGGTTAAATATTTAAATATTCATAATATATTTTATAACACCTTATAAAAATAGCCTTCATTTTTCATGCCTTGAAATTAAGTAAATATAATATTACATCTTTTAATCCTTAAATCCTTTCTCAAATATATCAATACCTAAATAAAAATATCGTTTCCTTACAAACAACATAAATAATTGTCAAAACTCAAAACCCAAATCAAAAATTACGAAAATAGTACTGTTTTGTAACGTTTGCAAATATCAATATCAATCTATTCAATTTTATAATCGCCCCCCGTAGCATAGTCGTCAAGTAATATTGTCTGGACTAACAAAATTAAACCTCGTATATCGCCGAGAGTTTCGTCACAGTTTAAAGAATATAAATATGTATGTATTCTTTAAATGTATGTATTCTTTAAACTGTGGTTTCGTGCCCGTTCACCCACAGATCAGGACCGTTCACCCACAGAATATACTAACGAAAAAGAAGCCCCAGTTCCTTGTAATAAATCGGTTCCATTTTCGTAGCGCCATCTCTCGTTGTAGCTGACATTTACAGGTTAGCCAAAGGGATGCAGGGCCGGGGGGAACAGGCGGGAATTGGAAAATACACTTTTTTATTTTAATTATTTTTATTCGCAATTTGCAATTTTGGTATAACATTGTTAAACAAACATTAACAAATCGTAACATATCAGATCATAGAACTAAAAAAAAGTACTATTACATAAAAACAGGTGATACAATACATCAAAATTAATTTTAACATAATATAAAAATCAAACTGTAAACACAACCACACTTATCACACCAGAAATTAACACACACTTCCACGGCAAATGTCCAAGAAAGACTGATTGTTCTGATTGGTCCTGGATGGTCCTGGTCCGGTCGTAGCTCACGTCGTATTGTCGGTAAGCAAAATCCCTGTACAAAAATTTTGACTATCAGCGCCATCACCCGTCGTACTTGGGAAACTTTTGCTGGAACCATTTTTAATATTTCACTTACATGGCCCTGAGTTCACCTAAATTAGGCATCACGCGACAAAGTTTTGATGGTTTAATTTGGTCGACTGTGCGACATCGTTGCTGACGACCTTGAAAGAAAACTCGAAATTTGGCCCCCATATACGAACATAAACATTTCCAATGTTAAAAGTTTTCCCTCTTGTAAAAACAATCCGAGGATATACTGTATGTGAGCAAATAATTCTGTAGGGAAGGGAAAAATCAAATCGATTTTTTTATACGAAAAATTGCTTGACTTCTGTTACATTTCTTTATTTTAAGTTTCTCTGCAGATTAAAGAATACTAAGGAATATCAACAAGAAAACTAAAAAAAATGTATCAAAGTTTTTTACAAATTTTAGTAACCATTTATAATAATAGTTGTCTGGCACTTTCACATCGGCAGATGCTTAAATACGTACAATGTATAAATCTGCTCCGACATTGCCACTTTTTTCTAATCTCGCGCACGCTACTGGTTGCTAATAGAATTAAGAGACCGCCTGCGTTCCATATGGTACAGGCAGGTGACCCGTAACCCAGATCGGAATAACTAGGTACCGACACAGACAGTGTTTTCGGTAAAATATCCGTGGCACTATAAAAGAAATTAGCCCCTACGGAAACGTGAGTTTCTTTTATGCAGCGCTAAACACGTCTATTTTATCGATCTTGTGGAAGACGGACACTTGAAGTATCGGTCGGTAAAAAGCTTCGACCAGTAAGTACCTAAAGCGCACTTCAATTTCTTTAAAAGGATGCTGTTAGAGCATCTTTTCAACTTTGCAACTGTATCGATTTTTTCAAGGTGCATGTGAGAATACATTCTTCCTATAGTAGAAATGGGCGATTCCACTCTGTGATTTAGTGTTTTCTACTCTACAGGGTAGCGCCTCTCATACGACGCAGTGGCTCTAGGTGAACGGTAGTTTATATTGTAATGAAATTTCGGGAGCACATGTAGGTTAATTGAAGGCATTTTATAAAAATACATACTAGCTTTTTCCCGCGACTTCGTCCGCATAATATTCAAATGTTTTATACATTCCTTTTATGATTGAAACTTACAAGATAAATTGGCATTTAGAATTTCATGTCATCTTACTGTAATCATTATGTCATCTTACTGTTTCCGCTAAGAAACTTTGTGCAAACTTTCATACTTCATAAAAAATATAATACCTAGTATATACAAAATTATTGTCCAAACTTACCCGTAATTTTTCCCCTATTTTTTTTAAATATTTTTAACGAATCTCGTTATGAAAACTCACATCCCTTAAGGGACCACCTAGGACAGATTTTAAAAAACTTAGAGAAAAAAATTTACACCTAGTTTCACCCCCTTTACGCTTAAGAAACCTCTACAAAATTTCATACTTCTAGGACAGATTTTAGTTTCGTTATACCCGCAATATTTATCTTCCCATTTCACCCCCTTATGGTGCGAATTTCTGGAAATTGTTCTTTAGTGCTCAATTACGTCATCTAAAAATTTCTCTGCGAAATTTCATACTTCTAGAGGCAATTTGAACATTTTTAGCCCACCATACCAACAGGTATAGTTATTAAGATAGGCAAAAAAAAAGTTTTTTTAATTTCACTCAAAATGAGTTATTTGTTATTGTTTTATTTTATTTTTTACAAGACAAGACTTTAATATGCAAGAAATTTCAAGAGTCTTGCAAGATTTCTTGAATTCGAGATTTCTTGAAAGTTAGAAATGATACATTTTTTTAAGTGATAATTAGGCCTTTGCTTAAGTTATGCCGGGTTTATACAACATTTACATAGTCGTAATCACAATCATAGTAATAATCATAAAAGTTAAACTATCCACTTCTTATAAACCTGTTGACATCTACCATGAACTTTGCATGCCTTTAATTATGTTACCCAACTTCACTGATATAAAAATTATGATTATGAAAATGTTCTATAAACGCACATTAAAATTGCGTTGTGATTATGACGATGATTAAGACTGTGATTATGATTACGACTTATGCAAATGTTGTATAAAACCGGCATTAATATTGACCAGTGTTCATTTTTTTTCTATCAAAGCCAGTGTTTTAGAGTTGAGAATGAAATAAAATAAAGTCGAGGCAACAAACCGTATATTGGTAATTGGTATTATACACAAAATTATATTGGTATAATGGTATTATAAAAAAAACTAACGGTAGTTGAAACTAATGGTGGCTTCATGTAGCACGCTATTTGCGCTATTTGGTACTACTTTTCATGCACGAAATTGCCCCGCGAACTCTAGCATGACCTTTTCGTACACCCTGTGTCTAAACTTTTCCAACCAACTCTTCAATAATAAAAAAAAAATACCATAAAAAAATAAAAGTAAGAAACGGGTAACCAAAATAGAACATAATAAACCACCAAGAATTAACAGCTTTTATTTGGTAATAACTCCTGTTTCGTCAAACGGGCGAGTTATAGTTCGCTTGCGGTCCGTTAAGATTTTTTTTTAAATTAGCATCGTTGTTGTTCATTTTTCCGTATTACATTTTGTATACGACGCTTTCTATGAAATAAAAGATAGAAATATTATTACCTTTTTGTTAGAATGTAAAATTTTTCAAGACAAGAAATTTCAAGAATCTTGCAAGACAAGACAAGACTTTGCTATTCAAGCAATCTGCAAGACAAGACTTTGAAATTTTCTTGTCTTGTGCAACACTAGTCATAAATGACCTAAATACGAAAAATTTTCATGGTGTCTGTCTGTCTGTCCGTCCGTCTGTCTGTCTGTCTGTAACACAATAACTTAAAAGCCGCTAACCGATTTTAACCAAATTTGGCACAAAAATACTGTGGCACCCGAGAATCTGGTCATAGTTTTTGGCGGGGGTGGGGTATATGTTGGTAAGGGGGTATGGGAGGGGGTTAAAAATTTTAAAAAATCGTAACTCCAAAATTACAGTAGCTAGCGAAACGCGGTTCTCAATTTAAGATTAGGAATAATATTTGCAACAAAATTTGTAATAGCATCAAAATCAGTCAAAGTCGCACTTTTTGAGATAAAAAAAATGCTTTTTATTATCATATTTTAATATTGGCGACTATACGTGCCTCCCGGCGCCAATTTTTTTGTAAAACTTTAACCCCTAATTTTACGCTCTTATGGGATGACTTTTCAAAAATAGTTTTTGAGTACCCACTTTTGAAACTAAGGGGCCTCTGTGCAAATGTTCATACTCCTACGACTGATTTTAATAAAATATCTATACAAGTTACCACCCCTGTTTCATTCGTTTTTAGTGCTCAATCAATTACGCTACTTCTGTGCAAAATTTCATACTCCTAGGACAGATTTTATTTATTTCTTATACTAAATATACACTCCTCATTTCACCCCCTTAGGGGACGTATTTCCAAATTTCGCTTCTTAGCAAGTACACTCACTTAGGTGCGTCATCTAAGGAATCTTTGTACAAAATTGTATTACTTATACTAATAAAATAATAAAATAAATAATAATAAAAGCAGCCACAATCTTTTCTTTGTCATGTTGTCGACAATAGTTAGTCGAGTTTTGTAAACACTGTCTTTAACATATCTTCATAAAAAAAATCCGACTAGATTAAGGGGAGCATTTCAGCATTGTATTAATTGGTGAATGCACACTCCAGTCATCAATTAATAGAATTATATCAATTCTTTCTGATGTATGATAAGTTTCCATTTTCGGCAAATTTCTGAGATTTTTTTCATTTTAACTAACACAAAAAGAGAAATATTTGTTAAAGTTGAACTAATTTGACAGTTTGGGTTGAAGTATCGTCATGCATATCACAGCCACCTAGATTTTATCAAGTAATAAAGATCTGCTGACACTAAATCATAAAAATGAAAATATCTATTAAAATCTTTGTTTGAGCGGCAGACAACCTTAATAGTATTTTGAAGAGACATGAATTCCCCATTGAACATCGGAATAATGCGTGTTAAAGTATTTCATTTAAAAAAATGAAAGTTTCCAAATATCTTGAGACCTATTAATTAGTAATTACTTTTAGCTATTTTTACCAGAGACTTTTTTTACGTAAAATACCGCGGAAATGTATATCACACTTAATAGTTTTATACCGGTACAGACGAAAAGTTATTACTCTTTAAACCATTTAAAAAACAGTGCCAGTAACTTGCTTTAAAAAGTGACCAATAAATATTCAATATTAATTTTGTCTCATCCTGTATAACTTTTTGGGTCAATTTGATTTAAAATACAATGTTATTTTAACTACGTATTAGGCTATACCGGATAAATTTTAATTTAGGTGGCTTTTAAAAGAAAATTTTGGGAATAGCATGTAAAACTCTATATTTTCAAAAATACTCTAAATTAACCCACATATAACTCTACTAGAAATTTAATTTCAATACAAAGTGCCGTTCTCTTTGGAGTCTCCGCGTCGTATGTGTGGCCACCCTGTATGTAATCAAACTTATGCATTTTATGATGCAAATGCATTGCTTATGCATTTTATGATGCAACTCATCAAGCCTGATGTTGCTTTCAGATATAAAAAATTCCATTATGTCAGTCTAGTTCCAGAAATTATAAATATTTATATATTGAGAAGAACGAGCATATGGCTGCACGAAATGTTGGTTCCTTATTGGGGTTAAGCATCCTTATTTTGACAGCTTCTGATTTATTGGTGTCAAATGTTTTGGAATGTATTCCTTATTCCCCTGCTCCACTTCGAATGTGACTGGCGGAAATTGCAGGAAATCGGATATATTCCTGTTCGTTCAACTTCGAATAGCATTTAAAGAATTTTTAGAGAGAATGCTAAACATATACCGAGTAATAACGAAATCTTTTTCACAAACTGTCATTTTTTTGCATTTTATCATATAGATTTAAAACCTATAGCCTAAGATCCGGTTGCAGGATTATTACGCTGATCATATTTTTAATCAAAACCTAATTGTTATGTTTATTTATATGAATAGGAAATACACTTTTAACAGGGTGTCAATCAAAAAGTTGTCGCAAGTCGCAAATAGGGGTTGCCATGGTTCAATTTTTTTTTCTGCTACTTTATACAGATCCGGCAATAATGCGTCGGGCATCTGTTGCTTACAATATAATAATAACTTAGAAATGCAAACCTAAAGGTGCCTAAAGTATGTATTAGGATGTATTTCATGAAAATATTTTGACTTTTACACGATAGTCCAAGAAAGTGTCGGGATGATTTTTTTAAATGGAACACCCAGAATATTATTGCAGGTGTATTTTATTGTAGCTTCCTTGCCCTGTATATTATTGTTGCTTCCTTTCTGATCACTTTACATAATCCATAAGATATTATTAAAAGCAGGGGATATCGATAAAACTGTTCTCTTGTAAAATTATTATAGCGGGTGCGTCTCAAAAGTGGCTCACTCCTATATAGGTAACTTTTTTATTTTTTTATAATAAAAAAAAACGAGATTTGACATGTTAGTATATGAGATAAATTAGGATTGATTGACGTATTCAAGTCTTTTCGACCACTTCCTTCACCGGAAATTACTACAACTTTTGATTTTTAAATGGTACCCTCCATATTTTTTTACTTTATTCGATAGAAAATGACACTCTGAATATATTGATAGATTTTGACATTTTTGCTTAAAACAAAATTGAATTTTAAATTTCAATCTAGAGTACCATGGTTGTGTTAAAAACACTAATTTTTAATCAAAGAGCCTGGGAAAATTAGATTTGATATTCTACAGTGTCTTGTCTTGGTCGGTTAAAATATGCCCAAATCGATCGTATTTTTAATTATATCTCAATTTTGTCATATGGAACGAGAGTGGCTCATTAGCATATTTAGAAAAAGCATTTTTTTACGAATAATATACGTAAAACGAATAATACACGTTTTACGAATAATAAATAAATAATTAGTACCACACATAAGGAATGCAATCCCGCACCAAAATATCAATCCCGCAAACCCGCAGGATTAAAGCAATCAATCCCGCAAACCCGCGGTATTAAAGCAATCAATCCCGCGGATCCGCAAAATTGCGGGACTGTAAACAATAGTCATACATTTGGTCTTAAATGGTACAAAAGGCATTGTACATTTTGCATAGGCCCATAATATATTGATATAGCGTGTATCTTAAACTAGCGGTAAAGAAATTTGGACCGATTTATACAGGGCGTTCAAAAAATATATTTAATATTAAATAAACTTAAATTTTATTATAATTAACCTACTTACTTTATAAATTAAAATATTATTCTGATGTTGAAGTTTTTTTTAACTTGTGTAAGTTATCTGCTTTTAGATACACTCTATATTAATAATTTTTTGGCATATGCAGAATGTACAAAGCTTTTTGTACCACTTAGAACCATACGTATGACTAAAATGCATATTTTTCGAAAAAAAGTCAATTTTTAAAACAAAAAAAAATAAAAACCGATCAAATTGTTTTTTCTAATTTCAATACAGATTAGTCGCACTTGGTAAAAATTTCGATTTTTTAAAACTCGTAAATTTGCGGAAAAAATATTCTTAACCAAATTTTCACTCTCTTATAAAACACCCTGTATACGAGAATTCGCTAAATATATTTTCGAAAACCACATAGCATCTTAATCACAATAGATGCATCTAAAACCTGGTCCAAACCGCATCCCAAAATGTTTTATAGTTCAAGAGATATTCAACTTTAAATTTACCTTAAAATTTTGCTTGTCCCGATAATTATGTCCGGCAATTTATTTGACGAAATTGTCCACCAGTAACGGGTCCCCCGGGTTCCGAGCGTCGACTCATCGGCCCGGAACGAAGGGTTTGACCTTAATCGAGATCGATTCGGTTACTCAGTAGTAATGTGTCAATCCCGCGGATCCCGCACGATAAATCCCGCAACTTGGATTCCGCGGAATCTCAGAGGGATCCCGCATTTGCGGGATCCAGCATTTGCGGGATTGCATTCCCTAACTACACACTTGATATTTCGAGTCAAATTGTCTCTATGAATAGCATGTTGCAATTTCAAATAAACCATATTCGAAAATGTCAAAAGTTGGCATATGACATGTCATTCAGAGTGTCATTTCCTATCGAATAAAATAACAAAATACCGAGGGTGCCATTTAAAAATGAAAAGTTGTAGTCATTTCCGGTGAAACAGGAAGTGACCGAAAACAATTGAATGCGTCAATCATTCCTAATTTATGTCATATACTAACGTACCAAATTAATACCAAATGTCGGTTTTTTATCTGAAAAAATAAAAAAAGTTCTAGGGGTGAGCCACTTTTGAGACGCACCCGGTATGTGACATGTATAATGTAAATATATTATATTATTAGTGTAGTCCCATTTTTATTTTATATTATTACGCAAAATTTTTATTGTATTTCAGGGTTGTTACCCATTAAAGTTAGGGGAAATTATGGCATCTTAATTCCAGTTAATAATGTCCCAAGGGAGTTAGGACTCTATTTATGGTTAGCGTTACCAAGATGATATAAACTTATATTAATAATTTATTAAGAAATAAAAAGCTTTAGAAGTTTGAGATAGAGGTTTACCAGGTCGCATAAAGGAGTGTGGTCTAGCTATTCTTAAAAAGCGGGTGGTCTAGCGGGAGTTCTTAGGGGGTAGATTAAGATGATACGATGTATATTTCAGTATCAGTTACATACTTAAAATTTTTTAAGCATTCTTCAATTTTCAAGGGCTTCCTGAATGATATCTTTTAACAGTTTTTTTTCTCTCTGTTAATGTTTTGAGGTTAACTTGCAATTAAATTTGGAATATTTTCGATATGTGTGATTTATTTCTCTCTGTTCCCTTTTCTCCCTGAGTGTACAGGGTGGTCCGAACTGTATTCCGGAAACTTAGGCAGCATATTCTGCAGATAAAAATAAGTAAAAATGTTCATATAAATGTATGTCCTAAAATGCTTAGTTTCAGAGATACAGGGTGTAGAAGTTTCATTTTTATTTCGATTTTTTCCGTATACTTTCTGAAGTAACGTCAATATTCTGATGAAAATTGGTTTCTAGGAGTTCTTTGACCTGAGAAATTTGATTTTGATGTCAATATGACTCCTACTGGTAGAGGGCGCCACCTACATGTGTTTTAACTGTTTTGAAGCGTAATAACTTTTTATCCGTACCTGTATAAAACCGAGGGAAAATATATACATCTCTGTGACTTTCTACGTAAAAAATATCTCTTTGTAAAAATCGCTACGAGCAACCGTTCTCAAGATATTTAGAATGGAAATAGTCATTACATGTCATTACTGACGAAAAATAAACACGTTGAGTAGATAGAAATAATAAATTTGGGAAACTTTTATTTTTTTAAATTAATCATAAATTTTTCTGCAAAAAGATGATGATAAAACAGTTTTTGTTGAACTTTTGACACAAAAACTTTCAAATTTGTGATGTCAGTCTAATAACTATTTAGTCAACATGTTTAATTTATATCAGTGATTCCCAAAGTGGTCCAGGTGGACCCCCAGGGGTCCACGGGAGACTTGCTGGGGGTCTACGTAGGCGTGAACAAAAAATGGGGGTCCATAAGATGTTAATGGGGGTCCACGAAAATTTATCTGCTTTTGATAGTAAAGAGCAAAAATGTAAGCATAGTTTTTATAAGGGCCTACCTACATTGTTTTAAGTACCTATCTAAGCAGATAATATTTTAATAAGGCAAGCGACTGTTACTTGTCCAAACTTGCGTATTCGATATTACGTACAATTTCGTGTACAGACTTGCAAAGCGCTATCCGCCCGACAATGCTTAATGCTTGTTCAGACATGAACTTGATCACCACTATAAATACTTGATGCCAAAGGCAAACGCATTCATTTGTTTCCGGAATTTCGAAAAAAGGCGGAATTTGGAAAAAAGTTGTGAGAAAATTTATATCTGTGTTTGCTAGTGCCGGAGAAATGTAAGTAACCTACCTTTTTTTGTTATAGTACTTAAGTATTTTGTTTACGTGTACTAGTCGGTTGATCACAACGGCCTGTATAGATAGGTAACTTAGTAACTTACAGATATTTTAATTGTCCTCTTTCGATTTGAAGACAAACACAGCACGTTTTATTCAATTGTTTTTCACGAGAGAAACACTGCCTCTCTAAAAAGGCCGAATAAGCAATATTGCAGAGCAATTAATTTTGTAATTTTTCTTGCAAATAACTACTAATTTTATAAAACAGTAATTTCATAATCATTTTAAATTGGTTTTGAAGTAACTATTTTATCAAAACTATTCCTTTTCGGAAAGAGCGAGCGGTGCGCGGGCGACGGGAAAAGGGCGGGGCTTGGACTTCGATGCCAGTTTGTCACGTTTTAACAATGAAGCCGCAGACAAAAAATACGCAAATACACGGAGCGCGTGAACTCATTGATTTAATAAAATGTTAAGGTGCGTATTCATTATCCGAACGAACGAACGAACGAACGAACGAACGAATGAAAGTGCGGTATATTTAGACGGGGACCGAACGCATGCGGCCGTTCGTTCGGTCGTGCGCTCGACCATCCGCTTCGAGTCGGTACACCAAAGGCGTTCGCCTGCGTGCGCTTTCAGATTTAAGGTGCGTATTCATTATCCGAACGAACGAACGAACGAACGAACGAACGAATGAAAGTGCGGTATATTTAGACGGGGACCGAACGCATGCGGCCGTTCGTTCGTTCGTGCGCTCGACCATCCGCTTCGAGTCGGTACATCAAAGGCGTTTAGACGTCATGGTACAAAGAATACACGGTATGATCGATAGCGGCTCCAATTTCGTTCAGTTCGCGCATACCACCTGTGACGTCACTAGGAAAATGAGGAATAAATAAAAAATAAAGAAAGTTGACAGGAGATCTGCATTTTTGAGGTTATGGTTAAGAATTTTTTATTTTTAAGACTTTTTAGTTCGTTTAATTTAATAATTACTAAAACCAGCAGTTCCAAAAATATATTTAAAAATAATAATTATCTATTAACATGGATTTGGACGATAGGTAAGAATACTGAATTTATTTCTATATTCGGTATAAAATTGTTTATTAGGTTTTTAGTTTGCGATGTTTATGGTAAATAATTTTCATTTTCATTGCCTCTGAATTCACATGAGGACAGAGTTGAGGATATCTATGGAAAAGTAACCACAAGAGGAATTGTTACATCATTTAAAAAATATTGGGAAGTTTATTGTTTCCCATCGAAAAGTAGAAAATGCCAATGCAGATGAACGTATTGTAATTGTGATAGAAGTAATTCTAAGGGTGAAGTTTATTATAATTAGTGGAAGTAATACCAAGGGTGAAGTTTATTATAATTAGTGACCTCTGCTTCTTTTTATATGTAGAAGTTTCTGGTTTTGAGAATAAATCGGTTGAACGACACCCAAAATTTAAAGGAAGTATTTGCATACCCAGAATATGCCCATCAAGGATTATATAGCTCAAATTTCCTTTAATGGTAGGCAATTATTCAATGCAAATTAACTTTTTAAGTGACTAAAATATTAAATAGTTTACAATATGGTATATCACTAAAAATATATTACTTTTAGGTACAATTAGGGCCCGATACATTTCAAAAAGTAGAATATTATTTTATATTAAATGAGGTATTGTACTAACAATCAATTTATTTAATAACGGAGATTAAAAATAACAGAATAAATAGTTCTTTTTCTTATACTACAAAAATAAACTATAGAATACAACAGTATTTAAAAAAAAATAAAAAGTGATGTTCCGGCCGAGATTCGAACTCCGGTCTCTCGCTTCCTAGCCCGACTCTTATGCACTGCTCCATAGTAACTTGCTTAGCGATAATTCAATGACGGTATATAAACAAAAAAAAAAACAGGTTTATAACAATATCTTGACGATTTGAACTGGCGCGCGAATGAAGAAATGCGTGCGGTCTTCTCGTGCGGTTCTATCGTGCGGTCCCCGTCCATACCACTAGCGTACGTTCGTTCGTTCGTTCGTTCGTTCGTGCGGATAATGAATACGCACCTTTAGTTATCGTTTTTATGGACAATTTTGGGATTTCGACTTTTATTTTTTCCTACACAAATATGATCAGTATTCGATACTGAGTACACCAATTTTTATTTATACTATTAAAAATTAGTGGTAAATTATGTACTTTAAAATTGATACCGTTTTGTGAAAACGTCTGTATTTGTCTCAGCGGTTTATTAGTTGGTCCCTTTACAAGCCGTAATTCTATTTCCGCGTGCTGACAAAGGCTGCGGTGTGATACCTATATTCAGAAAAAAACTTGGTTACTAAAACATTTTTTTACAGGTAAGGTAACTGACACGAAACATGGCTACAGCAAAGAAAAAATGTCGACAATATAGTATCGATTATTTGAAATATGGTTTTGTTCCATCAGAGGCAGACAAACAATTGCCCATGTGCCTATTATGCAACAAAGTTTTGAGCAATGACTCTATGAAACCATCAAAGCTCGAAGATCATCTAAAAAGGTGTCATACTGATAAAATAGGTAAAGATTTAAAATATTTTCAAACATTGAAAGAAAAATATGGAAAGAGACCCACCATGCACAGTATGTTCGCTTCAACATCTCAAAGTAACGATGATGGCTTGCGGGCATCTTACAATATCTCATTACTTATAGCAAAATCTGGAAAACCGCACACTATCGGAGAACAATTAATTTTACCCGCTGTTGAAGAGGTTTTAAAAACTGTTTTGCACAAATCTCCATTTGACGTACTAAAAAGAATTCCATTAAGTAACAATACTGTACAAAGACGCATTGATGAAATGAGCTCTGATATCGAAAGCTTTTTGTGCAATCATCTGCAAAAAACTCATTTTTCTATACAACTGGACGAGTCAACGTTACCCAGTAATGAAGCATTACTATTGGCATATGTCCGATTTATTGTTGAGGAAGAAATTCACGAAGAATTGCTATTTGCCAGAACTTTGGAGACTGACACTAAAGGCGAATCAATATTTAATGTCCTGAGTAATTTTTTTACGGAAAAATCGATCCCATTTACAAACATTATTTCAGTGGCAACAGACGGAGCTCCTGCAATGGTCGGGCGATATCGTGGGTTTATAAGTCATCTCAAAAGAATTATACCAGGACTTACAGCTATTCATTGCGTAATCCACCGACAACATCTTGTGGCAAAACATTTAAGTGACAGGTTGAACCAATCTCTTCATTTTGTAATAAAAGCTGTCAACAAAATCAGAAGCAATGCATTGAATACGCGTTTATTTGCTCAATTGTGCGACGAAAATGATGAAGACTTCCAACGACTGCTCTTACATACTGAAGTACGCTGGTTGTCGAAAGGTGCATGCTTAACGAGATTTTACTCTGTTTTCGATTCCATATTAGAGTTCTTAGAAAGTAGAGATCCAGATTTAAAAGAAAACTTGATCAAATTCAAAGCAGACATTGCGTATTTGACAGATTTGTTTAAAAAATTTAATGATATTAACTTGCAGTTACAAGGGGACAGCCTGAATTTAATAAAAACAAAGGGGATAATTTCGGCTTTTCTTGGGAAATTGAAATTTATGAAGCAAAACATTAGTCGGCGCGAATTCTCTCAATTTCCAAACTTGTCGCAGGTAGAATGTATTGATGAGGATATCCATACCTACAGTCAACATTTAAGTGCTCTGCATGATGACTTCAAAACCAGGTTTGAAGATATACTGACGATGGATATACCACCATGGATCATAAATCCATTTGATGAAACGGAAGTGGCCAATGTTGTATTACAAGAGGAGCTGCTCGAGCTAAGCACTAATGAGGAGCTGAAGGTGAAATTTAGAAAAGGCTACCCAACATTTTGGCTGCAAGCAGAAATACCCGAAAAATATCCTGGACTGTGGGAAATCGCAAGGAAATTTTTAATAGCTTTTCCCTCGTCATACCTTGTCGAAAGGAGTTTTAGTGCGTTACAAACCTCTTAACAAAAAAAGGAGCAAATTAAACATCACAGAGCGGGGGATTTGCGGTTATTGCTCACAAAAATAAAGCCAAACATTGATCGTTTGCTGACACTCCATCAGATACATCCTTCCCATTAATTAAAATTATGACCTGAACCTATATTACCTTAATATTTTTCTTGTAATTCTATTCTTTTAATAAATAAAGTGATATAAAATGTACCATTTTTCGTTTTTATTTTACATATCGGAATATAGGGACAGAACTCAGAAGTGACACAATTTTTATTTTTTGGCGACTTTAAGAATGTGGTAGAAATGTAGCAGCAGGGGGTCCACCGAAACCAGTAAAATTTTGAAAGTGGTCCACGAGAAAAATAAGTTTGGGAACTACTGATTTATATCAATGATGACAGGTATTGATAATTTCGATTCCAAATATCTGGAAACCTAATACTCGTAGCGATTTTTACCAAGAGACTTTTTCACGTAAAAAACGCCGTAAATGTATATTTTTTTACTCAGTAGTTTTATACAGGTACGGACGAAAAGTTATTTCTCTTCAAACCAGTTAAAAAATATGTAGGTGGCGCCCTCTACTAGTAGGAGTCATATTGACATCGAAATCAAATTTCTCATGTAAAAAAACTCCCAGACACCAATTTTCATCCAAATATTGACGTTACTGCAGAAATTATTTGGAAAAAATCAAAATAAATATGAAACTTCTACACCCTGTATCTCCGAAACTAAGCATTTTAGGACATACATTTATAAGAACTTTTTTACTTACTTTTATCTGCAGAATATGCTGCCGAAGTTTCCGGAATACAGTTCGGACCACCCTGTATACAGGGTGTATAATTCAAACGGTGACACTATTGCTATCTCCGGAAGGTTTCCTGCTACAAAGTCAGTTAAATTAGAGAAGAGTTGTCTTTTATGCTTAAGCGTAAAAGTGCTTTACTTTTATGTTTAGGCGGTGAAATGACTTTTATATTGTTAACCACGTCGCAAAAATTTATACTTTAGTGACGTTTGAAAAAAAAAATGTTTTTAAATGTAATTTAACATTTGGATTCGTCTAATGTAGATATTAATTTTTTGAGTTCCAAGACCAAGACATATTTTATTAAAAAGTTAGTATTAATTAAAAATATTTAATATTACAAATTGATTGACAAGGACGAAACGTTATATAATTTTAACGTTAAATAATAGGTATTCAATTTTTAAAATCCAGATTTATTGTTGAAAATCTTACACAAACTTGCTGATTTTAATTAACAGATCTTTGAACCATGCGAAATGAACGCAGCGTAACGACTACATGCGTTGTTGCCATGTTTTTGCTTAATTGCTGCTTAAAGTGAGCAAGATATTACGGGAAAATTATAAGAAATTAAGTATTAATAAGTTTATTAAAATAAAAATAGTGCAGTTTAATTGTAACGGTTCTCTACCCATTGCTGCTATTAAGATGTAATGTTTATAATAATGAACTATTAGTATTATTATTTTTAAACAGCGGAGTAGTTGTTCGAGTTCATAGCCCAGTTGTTTTTTACTACTGAAATAATTGCATGTGGCTGTAAACTCTTCAGTTCCATTAAATTTTCACGAACAGATCGATATATTTGAAAGTTTTATTATGCTATTATGTTCCTGATTTCTTACCGTTTATAAATCGACAATTACCTTTTAGGTATTTCATAAATATTACTTAACATAAATCTATTTATAGAAAATAAATAAAATTATAAGCAGAAATAATAATTAAGATTACAACACTATTTTAATCATTGCATGTTGAATGTAGAATGTTTAGGAGGGGAGTTAATCACCGCGACCTTACAGATCTATTGTGTGTTCCCCTTTCTTGAGTTATAACGAGCTCATCATACAGTTTCAGGGCTTTAACAAAAGCCAGTATCTGAGACGGCTCCATAGAGGCCAGCTCCCCATCCCCGAAATCAGCCGTACCAAAGTTCATGGCACGAATGGTCGTCGTCTCGGCGCACTCAGTGATAAGGTGTTCTGGTGTTTTCCCATTTTCCCCACATTTCGATTCTGCATTTGCCGTTGTTTCTCAGCTTCAGCCTACTGATGTGTTCGATGAGGAGACAGTGTCCTGTTAGAAACCCCGTGACAATCCGAAGATTGTTTTTACTTAAATCAAGGAAAGCCTTTGATTTTTCTCGGTCGTAAGTTCTGAGGAACTTTTTCGAGTGTCTTAGACCGTTGCGTTGGAGGACACCCATTTCAAGTTACGGATAGAGTCTTCCAGATTCTTCAGTTCCGCTTTCAGTTGGTTCCCGTTTGGAAAACAGAACGGTTCTGGCCCAGTTAGTGGAATGTTCGCTCCTTCTAGCTAGATCATTTGCTTTTTCATTGCCTTCTATCTTTTGGTGAGCAGGCACCCAGAGTAGGAGGACTTTATTTTCTTTGCCTAATATGTTGTGCTTCTCTAGGCATTCTTTGACCAACTTCGCATTGATGGTTACTGAGTCGAAGTTGGTCAAAGAACGCCTTATCATGGCATGTTAATCAACAGTGGTGCAAAAAAAGGAAAGTTATTCTTGACGTATGAAGTTGTAGCTGTAGATTATGTGAAGAGGGAAGTCAGTTACCGCGACTTTATAGATCTATTGTGTCCCCCTTTCTTGAATTATAACTCATCATACAGTATCGTGGCTTTGACAAAAGCCAGTATCTGAGACGGTTTTACAGAGATTATTTCTCCATCTCCGATTCTCATTCATTAATGAACGTCCCTTTAGAATATCCATTATATGATGCAATCGCCATTTTCATGTATCGTACATGTTTTTACCGCTCTGAGTTAACACCGTGCTCCCTGCGAATTATTAAGAGGAAGCGTTGTATGTTCATCCATTTTTTTTTTCATTTTCTGCCTTTTTTATTTTAATCTTTCTTGGCTCTTTATCCTTGCAACACGAACAATAAGATCCAATCGATAGGCATGAAATTATTCATGAACTAACGAAAAGAGACCACATTCGAGCTGAATAGATAAATAGATACATAATTAATTATCAATTCAATCAGTCTCGATTTCCTAACCGATCGACTCCGACGTAGTATGACTCAGTTTACGTGATCGGCTATTTAAAAAAAATACTAGAGAAAAATAAATAATCATAGTCAAACAAATAGTCCAATAACTTTAGAGTCTTTTGTTTTGTGCTCCATGAATAATAGACATTTAGGTATTTTAAATAGTTTTTTTTGACGACTGGGGAAGATATAGCGCCTGAAACGCAGTGGCGTGCAGAGCTAATAAAAGCAGAAGAGGCAATAAGTGACTAAATAATAAAATAAAATGGCATACTTAATTGAGCAACAACATCATTATTTCTTACTCTAAATTGATGGAGCGGTTGCGTGGTACACAAAACTAGAGCAACGTACAGCAAGATAAAACCTGTGCAAAATGCAATGACTGGCATGCATCCCAGGAGCCATGAGAACATGACCAACTGAGATCGTTCTAGACCTAACACTACCACACATTGTCATCGGTAGATATGCCAATGCGACAGTGATTAGATTGGCCATTGACGAAAACAGTACTCAGGGAATTGTCAGTTCAGGAGCTTGGAAACACCCTCCGGAATGTATAACTTTGAGAAACACCTCACTGTAGTATTGAACTATAAAAAGGATTGGAAAAGAGAAACGTTTGCTCAGAAGGTAAAAGGGCATAATATAATGAGGTATACTGCTGCTTCCAAAACCACAGCAGGAACAGGGATAGGAGTATATGGGCCAAAACTAAATACTCTGAACCAATCAGGCAGAAATCTAGACTATCGGAAGATGTGTACATCTTACCTTAGATAGGAACTATCGGAAACAAGAAATAACCATCTTATCTGATTGTCAGGCAACATTAAAGCAATGAATTCAGTAACCATCAATTCGAAGTTGGACAAACAATGCCTAGAGAAGCTGAACAAATTGGGTAAAGAAAATACAGTCCTCCTACTCTGGGTGGCAGCCCACCAAAGGATAGAAGGCAATAAAAAAGCAAACGATCTAGCTAGAAAAGGAGCGAACACTCCACTAACTGGACCAAAACCGTTTTGCTGTCCAAGTGGAAACCAACTTAAAGCGGAACTTAAGAGCCTGGGAGACCCCATCCGTAACCTGGAATGGGAATCTTCTCACGGTCTAAGACACTCGAAGAAATTTCTCAGAACTTGCGACCGAAAGATCTAGGATTCCTTGATTTAAGTAAGAACAATCTTCGGATTGTCACGTGGTTTTTGATGAGATCTTGTCTCCTGAACCCTTCAGTAGATTGAAGAAACAACGGCGAATACAGATTATGTGGGTAAAATGGATAAACTGTATAAAAAAATGGATATCTTTGGTACGACTGATTTCAGAGATAGAGAACTAACCTCTGTAAAACTGTCTCAGATACTGGCTTTTATCCAATCCCTAACACTGTATGATCCGTTATAACTCAAGAAAGATCTGCGGTGATTAACTTGCCCCCTTCCGTACAATCTATATCTACTTAGAAGAACTATAATCCAGGATGGGTGGACATTTCTCATTAAAAAATCATGGACAAGAAAGTGATTTCTTCATCTACTAGTGAAATACCGTATGATCGAAAAAAAAAACGGCGTCCAGTTGGCTTGGAAATGACGATCGATGACATTTCCCATATAATTTTACATATAAAATGACAGCGATCTTCATTTCATAGCCATCGTTGACGCCGTTTTTATTCGATCATACGGTATAAACTATGTGCGTTAAAAGATAAAACTCATTTTTTTCATCCTTTCGTCGAATTTCATCTACATTTATTGGTCTAGAAACGAAACGTGTGAAGTTGGTACTGCAAATCAAGTGGCCGGGCTACTTTCATTTTCGCTTGTAGGACGGAGGCGATGCCGCAGGGCGTCAAGGTCGTCGCTTGATTTAAGTACCAATCGGTACTATGTTTACTGTATTCTGATGGCTTTCTTATTGTTACTATTATAATAGGGGTGAAGGGGACTGTTTTGAAGAGAATAATTTACTACTCCATTCGGTTACTTATAGATTATATATCATAAACAAATGGTGTCATAGTTGACTTGGATATGAATAGGATTTCCACACGTCTAGATTTACCCGGACATGTCTGTTCTACTTGTTCTTACTTAAATCAAGGAAAATCTTAAATTTTTTTCGGTGGTAAGTTCTGAGAAATTTCTTCCAGTCTCCGTTGGAGGATCCCCATTCCAAGGTATGGATGGAGTCTTCCAGGTTCTTCAGTTCCTTTAAGTTAGTTTCCAATTGGGAAGCAGAACGGTTCTGGTCCAGTTAGTACAGTGTTGGTTCCTTTTCTAGCTAGGTCGTTTGCTTTTTCATTCAACTTATATAGTTCTAGTAAAGTTATAGTAAATCTTCATAGTGGTATATAATACATTAGTGTATATTATAAATAAAACTCAAAATAGCTTTTCAAAAGGCCAAGCTTTTCCTAACCAAACCAAACCTACTACAGAATTTGTCAAAAGTGTAAATAATTTAAAGTAATCATCGTGACCAGTATCAAAAATATTTATTCTAGTAATTATATTTGTTTTACCTTGAGCAGTGTGTCATTGAATTTAAAATCTATTATTTATGGAGACCGTAACTTATATGAATATTGAATTCCATTCCACCATATGCGAAATTACTACAATTTGTGACAAAAATCAGGCCAGCGCCAATGGGAAGGGGGCGCTATTTGGCCAGAGGCGCCATTTAATAATCGGCTAAGATTAGATGATTGTAGCTCTAAGGCCGTACAATTGATAACATTATTGTCGAAGCGAGAACACTAACTGCCGCTTATTATGTATATTTATTTTTTAATTTAATATTACGTCATGAAATATATACGTCGTTATATCAACGCATAAGTTCATTATATTGTTATTGAGTCAGCATACATTTTGTAAGAAGAAAAATAAAGTATAATTGAAAAATATGTAATTGCCATTTTATAAGAAAAGACGAGATTTAATGGTCATATAAGAAGTATACTACTTCTGAGCTGTTATACTTGTCAAGATACTCGAGGAGGAATTAACAATACATACGGACTGTTGATACATACACTGAAGTATATTCTCAGAGATGAGGCGATGAAGCAATAGAAGCAAAAGGTAGAATGAATCCACATAGAGAATCAGAGATCTTGTTCTAAATCTGCGTGTTAAGGCGGATCTCTACCAAACGGAAACAAAACGCAGATTTTGCCATTTTCAACAAAACAGCAAGTAGAGTTTCCAAAATTGGGAACATTTTGAACTGTTTTAGTCAACAACGAAAAGTCCCTTCGCTAGGAGAAAACATCTTGTGTTTTGACTGTGTTTTTGTAACAGAGTTAGTTTGGTGAAAACGGCACCTAACTATCCAGTGGGTGTTTTTATCTGTATTCCTTCGCTGTATACATCTAATCAATTGGAACAATTAACAAGTTTACAAATTCGTTACTGGCTATTCTTTATAAATTATGTCGGTTATGATTATTCCAGTTCCAAAATCTCCAGTTCCATAATCGTTTTTTAAAAAGTATACGTTTCCAATACCTTGGTATCTTCCTCGACTGCTTTTGTAGAATTTTTGGTGCAGTTCCTAAATAGCTAGAAAAATAATAATTAGCTTAAATTAATTACCCTGAAGTACAAGTGAAGATATGCTAAAAGGTACTAGATTCGTGAACCAGCAGTGCCTGTGTCAAAATGGGTGCCAGACTATAGTGTCGGTACCCACTGGCGTGCAGTGCAAATCAAAGCTGGATAGGCAAACATTTACAAAGTATGTAATAAAATAAGAATAACATAAGTAACGGCGTATTTAGGAATTGCGCGATAATGCAGTTGTTGAAAATTATTTTAATATATCTTAGGTAATTTCTAAAATAAAAATAAGATAAAAATGCTTAGTGCGAATATTTGTTGGATTACTAAAGCCGGTCCCAGACACTACGTGCATTTGGCGAATGTGCGAACATTCGAATTATGTACTGCGGCTTCGGCCACCTTCCCACACGCTTATACGTTATTTGTAAAAATGCGTCCATAATGACAAATATTTCCCGTAGTAGTTCAAAATGGACAGTGAAGAAGAGCAGATAGCTATTGTCGCTGCTAGTTGTGTAATTTTCAGCAGTATTTTATTATTACGAAATAGGAAAAAACAACGTAAAAGAAGAAGATGGTGGATGTTGTCTTTAAATAGAAGCCGTCCTATGTATTTACCAGTGACGTTACAGGCCCAGGGTTTTTCTCCACCTTTTCCTTTTCAAATTTTTAACTACCTATTTATTTTTAAACAGGGTGTTTCATCAGTATTGCGAAAAAAATCAGGGTTTTCCTGCTTAAATAAGAAAAAAAGATTATATGGAAAAATTAAAACAACTTTGGGTGCGCGTCATCAATGACACCAAGCGCATTTATATGCAAATTGCTGGTGGCTACCTTGTGACGTGCACCCAAAGTTGTTTTAATTTTCCCATATGAACCTAAAGTTCGCTTTTTTAGGACAACAGTGACAGTTCACAATTGTAGGTTAAAGGTTGGCAGAAATATATTAGTGTCTTGAATATGCGCTCCATTTGTCAGTGTGGCCACACCTATAATAATATTAAACATTTTTGCAGGTACAATTCATCAAATATACTGCTGGTAAAAATGGTACAATGCCTCAAATATACTGCCTCAAATATACACTAGTTCACTCTCGAATAATTGCAAAAACTCCAAAGTTAACTCGTTTGTCCATTCCATTTTGGAGTAAAGCCGGTCTTAGACACTACGTGCATTTGACGAATATTCGATATTCGAGCTTATTCGCGTCGCGTGTGGGACGTTAGCTTCGACGAAGATTCGTACTTCGTCATTTTCCCGGCGGTTGTCGGTAAACTGGCACGAATCAATGGAGCTCGTAGTGCGGCGTAGTCAACTTCGGAATTACTCCCAGACGCTACGGCTATTTGTTTACGTGTTTTTTTGTTTTAGCGGCGCGCTCCCCTACGCGTTGCTCTACTACGGGAAATATTTGTCATTGGACGCATTTTTACAAATAACGTAGCGCGTGGGAAGATGGCCGAAGCCGCAGTACATAATTCGAATGCTCGCACATTCGCCAAATGCACGAAATCAACCCGCCACCAATACAATACACAAATGAACTGAGGGGAGCGCGCCGCTAAAACAAAAAAACACGTAAACAAATAACCGTAGCGTCTGGGAGTAATTCCGAAGTTGACTACGCCGCACTACGAGCTCCTTTGATTCGTGCCAGTTTTCGGACAACCGCCGGGAAAATGACGAAGTACGAATCTTCGTCGAAGGTAACCTCCCACACGCTACGCGAATAAGCTCGAATACCGAATATTCGCCAAATGCACGTAGTGTCTGGGACCGGCTTAATAAGTTAAAATGTAATGTAATATAAAAAAATAATTTTATTATATTGTCTGGGGTAGGCAACGCCTTTTTGCCTACATTGTGCAATTGATATTACCTATAATGTCGATTGCTTAACCCAATGGCATCTAAATAAGGATTTTTTAGATGTCGTTGACTGAACCGATCGAACTTTTCATGACACTATAGACCACTTGGTTCCAGTTCCAGTCGATATTACAGTGTCCGTAAACCAAACCAAACCAAAAACGTTAAATTTTCCATAAAGATTAGGTAGAAACATTGAATATTATCACTTTACTACATTATATAGGTAGATGTGGATTGACCTAGTTTAAGCACAAAAATTCAAGAAAACCTCTTTGTAAACGTAAAAATTAAGAAAATACATGTATTTACAATATTTCGAGCTAGCAACCATTGACTTTTTGATTGACAGTTGATCGACGGCCTTCGCATGCTATTTGCGACGTTGTCAATATAATTATTTTATATAATTTTCTACTGAAGTGAGGTTATGTTAGATATTCTTTTAAGGGTTCTGTGGTTTTGAATTTTTGGGTAGCTTTTCTTTATGGAGGGTGTTAAGCTGTGGTTTTTATATTTTAATAATTAACTGTGATTTTGCAAAAATATTATTAGATTGGTTAGGATTTGGGTTGCTTTGGTTAGGTTTTCTATGGTGAGGGGGGTTAAGCTGTGTTTTTTTTTATATTTTAATACGAGTCTGAGAATCTGAGTGCTTTCAATGATTTGATTTTAAACACAGATTTTAAAATAATTCATTTTTTTCACCGTGATGGCGCCACCGTAGGAGCCGTTCCTCCGGTGACCGGCACGTGAAAAATTGGCGTAAAATAGCGGCAACGTCGCACAGGTTAATGTCATCATATGTTTGTACCATCTGTCAAAATTCCTCCGCAGCATCAAATAGTACCATCATTTTATTTCAATATTTTAAAATTTACTGAATAATCCGCAAATTTTTTTGGCTTAAATTACCTACTAAAACACGTCCTTTTCAGAACAATTTTTGTTTTTTTAAAATTCTTGTGTGAACGGACCCACAACTTGGACTTGGATGATATATTAACTAAAAGGAATTTGCAATTTGGCTAAGTAGAACAAATTGTCAATTACCGAATGATTGTTTTCAGTGACATGGACTCGTAATTCTTTATTCTGGTAGTAAAACCGGTGCATTTATTCACGACATATCGCGTGTATTAGGTCGGGACTAAGAAAATTTATGGCGATGTTTGCCTAAATTTATTTCGTCGAATTATGTATCTAGGGTGGTGGGGAAAATATAAATTAACAAATTTTGACTGTATCGATCAAACTAGACCTAGAATTATTTAAGCCGGTTTTTTGTCGCTATTTCGATTCTTGTTAGTTCGGTATCGCAATAAAATATATATTTCTCGACATTTTTTTTGGATTGTATTATTTATAATAGTTTCATTTTTTTAAATATTTCGTTTTCGCACGTTTATGTTTAATAATTCATGCCCTTCCGACTTAATTTTAAAAGTTTATTTTCTTAATCTTTATCTACAATACCTATCTCATTTGTGCATCACTTAGGAACGAACATTTCATCGCCGTTTTTTTAACTAATGATATGTATAATAAACTCAAAACAACTACCGATGTACGTCATAGCTTTCATCCTTTCATCTGACGTCAGATTGCACTGTTATCAGATTGTAATTAAAATTTGGGATACGTATTATTATTATTATTAGAACACATTATTTACACATACATTTATTTTATTTTTATCATAAAATGACTTACTTCTGACCAATTCAAATAAATTTTACAAAAAATCAAATATGAGTTATCTTCAAATATTATTACAAATAGGCTCAGTAGGCCCAAATAGGTGTTATACAGGGTATGCCAAAAGTTCTGAACAAAAGGGAAAAATTAAATACGTTGGTTTAGAAACGACGATCGCTGTTATTTCATATGAAAAATTATATGAGGAATATCATCGATTGTCATTTCCAAGCCAAGTTGAGGCCATTTTTCGATCATAGGGTTTTCAATTATTGAGAAAATTAAGCATGTCCAATAATAACAAAACATATTTTCACTTCTGTCATTTTAAAATATCCTTACTAATTTTTCTTTACTAATTAACAATGTATTGTAAAAGCCGAAAATGTTAATTTTCGGAATACTACTCACCTTATGGCAATGGCTTATAGAAGACAAAATTTTAAAATAACTCGATCAAAACTGTTTTGGAAGGATTTTGAATAATCTCTATTCATTGAGAACGATTCCTATCGTTCGTTGAAGATTTCTATCCCCGCCTGCCGTAGATTTTTCTAATGTTAAAGTAGCACAAAGCATTTGATGCATTAGCATTTGAGGTCTGGTTCCCTGAGGTTGTATAATGCCATGATATTCTACATGATTTCTGCCTGTAGGTACAGTTAACGTAAGTGTAATATTTACGTCTCTGCACTACTTAATTCATTTCGCTAATATCTATCAGTCCTCCCTCGCAGAATTTCAAAGAGTCTTAAAAGCGCATATGAAAGTGTGATTTCTGAATCTTTTCAACCTACAATAATTTAATACAATGATGATATCCACATACATAACATGAGTCCCCATACTTTAAAATTATCTATATTATTCCACATTACAGCGCTTCATTACAGTCGCGGAGCGTCCGCGACTTCGCGCAAGTACCATCAGTTTATATG
This sequence comes from Sitophilus oryzae, assembly GCF_002938485.1. Taxonomy (NCBI): domain Eukaryota; kingdom Metazoa; phylum Arthropoda; class Insecta; order Coleoptera; family Curculionidae; genus Sitophilus; species Sitophilus oryzae. Next base: position 1,729,366 of record NW_022146270.1, read on the forward strand.
AACAATTTCACATGGACGTGTATGGTCCGTCCGCCGGAGTTCGTCCGACGGCTATCTTGAAAAAACACGACGGACGGTCCGTCACGGACGATCCGCTCCATCTAAAAGCGGTTATCCGTTCTAGATAAGTAATTTGTATTCAATAAAAAAAGTGATTTTAATTTACTATTTATAATAATGCATGTATCGCTTACTTTTTTAATTTAGTAGGTCTTTCAAATTCTTTTCTTAATTTTGTACAATATCGTATAATATATTATGAAATTTAAATTACAAAAAATCTATAAAGATAAGGTGCTTTAATTTTCGTTATTAAGACTTTTAAATTGAAGAATTTTATGAAGGTAATTCTTATTTCCGACACCAAAATTAATTCAGAGACATAATAATTCACTATTATTTTATTAATGTATTATTATTTATTTTGTTTCTTTAATATATTATGTATATAATATCGGATTTTATTCTTTTAATTACACAAAAATATAAAGCAAAATAAAAAACAAAAAATATTATTCATGTTAACAAATAACTTGCACAGTCAAGGAATGATTTATATGAACGCATCACGTCTAAAATTTATAAAATCACAGTATATACTAAAAGTTATCCGGGAACAAAAGTATAGAAAGTCCGGGAACGAAAATGTATAAAATCATTTTTATAGATAATTTTGTGAGCTTTATTTTTATATACCGGGTGCGTCTCAAAAGCGGCTCACCCCTATAACTTTTTTATTTTTTCAGTTAAAAAAACGAGATTTGGTACCTATGTTAGTATATGACATAAATTATGATTGATTGACGTGTTCAAATGTTTTTGATCACTTCCGGTTTCACCGGAAATGACTACAACTTTTGATTTTTAAATGACACCCTCGATATTTTTTTACTTTGTTCGATAGAAAATAATACTCTGAATAGAATGACATATCATATGCCAACTTTTGACATTTTCGCACACGGCTTATTTCAAATTATAACTTGCGGTTCATAACGAAAATTTGACTCGAAATACCAAGTGTGTGATATCAAATTATTCGTAAAAAAATACTTTTTCTAAATATGCTAATGAGCCACCCTCGTTCCATTTAAAAAAATTGAGATATGATTAAAAATACGATTTGGGCATCTTTTAACCGGCCAGGACGAGACACTCAAAACATTAGACGATCAAATCTATTTTTCCAAGGCTCCTTGATTAAGAATTAGTGTTTTTAACATAGCCATGGAACTCTAGATTGAAATTTAAAATACGATTTTTTAATAAGCGAGAATGTCAAAAGTTCACATATGATATGTCATTCTATTCAAAATGTATAAAGTAAAAAAATACCTAGGGTGCCATTTAAAAATCAAAGATTGTAGTCATTTCCGGTGGAACAGGAAGTGACCAAAAACAATTGAATACGTCAATCAATCCTAATTTATGTCATATGCTAACATACCAAATCCCGTTTTTTTAACTGAAAAAAATAAAAAAGTTATAGGGGTGATCCACTTTTGAGACGCACCCGGTATAGAGCATTTTTCGGTAGATGTCATAGTTTCCGAAATATAAGCAAAAAAGAGAGTGAAAAAATTAACATTTAACTCCTCCCCACTCCTCGCGCTCATCGTCTATCTTCGGGGACTTTTGACACATATCAGCCCAAGTCTATAGAGGAATCGTTTAAAACCATTTTCAAAACTGTGGGAATTTTTTCCACCGATGGGCCTTTTTTAACTAAATAATTTGATTGGGGCAACTGGGGTATAAGGGATTATTAACGGTTTACTTAATGTTAAACAGCCTTTATAACTCCAAGCGGCCCTTAATATTTATTAGGTGTCATAGTTATGGGAACGCGATTGAAACTTGTCGTAATTTAAAGTAAACAAGCAGAACAAAAACGTTCAATGGGAGGTCCATTTCGATCCGAGAAACAGGTATTTTCGTAGCATTATAGCCATTATGCTGAAAGTATAAATGTCGCAATAGCAGCCGAAAAGCACGTCTGGGTGGGCGAATCGCACGAATTTCTTAACGTCCCTTCGACGATCTCTCTCCGCTCTCATCTCACCTGGACCCACGGTACCACCCTTTTCACAATAAACGGTTTTCGAAATAGGTGAAAAGAACCCGGAATAGAGAAACGTGCCCCCACATAGGAACTGCGAATTATCCGTGGTCTTTTTTACACCGTCGAAGATTTACTATAGCTTCTATAGTACCAATAAGGCGGTATTAGAGGCTTAAACTTTTTTACCGGCATTCTTCGGATTCCTCAAGTACTACTAGAGATTCTCTATTCATGTTGCTTTTTCTAGAAAGCTTAGAAATTTGATATTTAAAAACTTAAGATTATACATTCAAACGTAGCGCTGAGATTTTTCTGAGAATACGATTTATTATTTTTCCTTAAAACACCCTGCAAAAGGGTTTTATAGTCTGTCCAACGACAAACTCCTTGACAATGATATGATATGTCCGTCGATTTAATTTCAAAGTACTTTTATTTTACAAAGAAATTGTAAAAACTTGGTACAACTGGAATCTAGACTTCTGCTGGCCAGTTAGAAGATGCCCAAATCGTGTTTGTAATCATATCCCAATTTTGTCAAGTAGAATGGGAGTGGCTCATTAACATATTTAAAAAAGCAATTTTTTACGTATAATTTGGTACCACTTACGTATAATTTGGTATCACGAATCAAATTATCATTATGAACCGCATATTACTATTTCAAATAAACCAAATGCGAAAATGTCAAAAGTTGACATATAATGTCATTCTATTCAGAGTGTCATTTTATATCGATTAGTAGTAATATAATACCGAGTGTGTTATTTAAAAATCAAAAGTTGTAGTCATTTCCGGTGAAACAAAACAATTGAATACGTCAATCAATCCTGATTTATGTCATATATACTACCAAAAAACATACCAAATCTCTACCAAAAAAAAAGTATAGGGGTGAGCTACTTTTGAGAAACACTCAGTATGAAATGACTTTTTGTTATCAACGCCTATGATCCTTATGATAGGCAGTCATTTTCACGCCGTGCCTGCACCCCGTGTCCGCTGATGTTTGCAAGTAGCGGAGTGGTAGGCTTTGGAAACAGTTGAATGTCAGAGATTGTTGATTTTCGGCCCAGAGAAGACACTGTTTGTCAAGCTAGTTAGAATTATATTTTAAATATCAATTTCTTTTAAATATATTAATCTCCCGATTACATCAGAAGTGGCGATGAGTTTAATCCAGCGTTCTTAGGCCGTACAGGCGGATTTCTGACTTACTGACGACTATTGACTTGACTTTGACCTGTGACCATATCGTTTCGTAAATGCGTCGGTTTCGAGGATCTTTTCGGTCGTCTCAGATACGGGTACCCGTCGCCGTCGGATTTCGGATACCGTCGTCGGATCGGCGAAGCGCGAAAAGAAAACCGGAGGGATCATCCTGCTAGCTCTAGTATGGCTCTAGTGCTCGAAGATATTAGCGAAAAAAATGCAGTGTTGGAAAGAAGCGTCATATCACCCCTACAAGTTACAGACTCCGGAAGATAACAAGAAAAGGTAGTGAGCCAACACATTATCTGAACAAATCTCTTCTGACAGGTATTTTAAAAATGGCTAGAAAAAAAATTGAGATAAATTAGGTAATTACAAGATAAATTCTAAGGTAGTATTTTTATACAGTAAAAATTGTTGCCATGGAGACAGATTTGAGTTTAAAGTAATTGTTCGGATTTTTTGATTTCGGATTTCGGTGATATGAATTGCCTCGTGGTTCAAGAGGTCTCGAAGAGAGGGCGCTACCGTAGTCGGTTGATAAGGGTCGATTTCGCTTGCGAAACAGTGTTGCCAGATATTATTTTACCTGGTCGCCACTAGAGGTGGCGAAAGTCGCTAAAATAAAATAAAAGTCGCTAAATAATTTTATACTAAACCTACAAAAATCTCAAGCGACTATTTCATTATACAAGGACTATACCTATCACAATTCAAAATATGACTAATATTTTAAGTGGTTTGATGACGTCACAAAGGGGAAAAATGGTAGACTGGAAACGTGCTGAGGACAAAGGCTGAGAACATACCGAGAACTTTACTGAGAACTAAACTGAAGCACAGAACTGAAGTCACAAACGCCAGTTGTGATAGATGAGCAATATAAATCGATATCTTCGAATATTGATCTACGAATATGTAATTGTGATTTTCGCCGTTTCGGGAATCGATGTCTATAATAATTACAAGAATTAAGTCAATATTGGCAATGCATTGATTGGCTGGTGCCATAAGTATCTTCGCCAAAATCGCCCAAATGGCGACTTGCGATTTTCCTAAAATTCAGGTCGCCAGAGCAATCATCAACAAGAGTTAAATAAATATCTATCTATGGTCCTCTTGAGGAATAAAATTTCTAGAGTTATGTGTTATTTAGTATATTAGTTATGTTGAGTTGAAAATGTTTCAAACATTCAGTTTGGATTGTGTGGAATCTAAGCACTAGGAGCAAAAAAAAAGAGTTTATCCCTCCGGGCGTAAATGATCGACGTTAGCGAGATTACATTTTTTACTTTTACAACTTTATTTAATTATTTTCATTTTCGTTTACTAAATTAACTAAATATTAGTTTAATTAGAACTAAATATTATACCTAATACCTACTATACATTTTCTCCGATATATCTACATGTATTATTATCTACTAAAGTAGTTTTCCTAAATAGTTTTTGTCCAAATTAGAAGCGCTAAACTAGTTCTGATTTAACCAAATAAAGCTTTAACTGCGTCGTACACTTAAATAAAATAGCGATGAAATAATGTTATAAACAATCGGCCCATATTTTTCGCAAAAATCACTGTCTGCGTTTTTACACACAATGTAAACGTGTTACGCTTTTGTACGTATAAATGAACGGTTAGGTCTGACGACGTTGGACAATTAGAGTGCGTAAACGTTTGTTTGCTTTTCATTGTTTGCCATGGTTACCTTTATTATGGCAAAATTGTTTAGCAAATTATTGAGTGCCATGGTAATAATAAAAAATCTGCAGTAGATTTTACTTAGTTCATATAGGCTTTTCGATTGGAAAGTTGCTGACCTCCATTGTGAATTGTGAATTGTGTTTCTATATACAGGGTATTTTCAAAAACATAAAAATTGAGGGTAGAAATTACAAAGTGCTACATATTTTAATGCTAAATAAGTGTTAACAGATTCACCAGTACGTGCATATATTATGTTATCACTGTAATATTTTCCTAAAAATAATGCGTCAATGACTTTTTTTCTCTTGTTCAAAATTGTGTAGGCGGTTTAATGCTGATTAAAAGTTGTATTTTGATATTTTGTCGATTTCGATCTCCTTTTGTTTATTAATCAGAGTTAATTAAATAAATATAATCTAATCAAAATTAATAATTTATAAATTATTTATTTGCTCAATTTTATTAAAATTAATATGTAACATTGTTCGCTCACATTTATTAAAATGAATATTCAGTGCTCCCTACAGCAATTTCAAAAACCAAATAATGGCATTTACGATAATTACAAAAGACCTATTTTTAAAAATATTTAATATCCTGGAACTTTTTTTTATATTTTGATGAGGAATCAATGAGTGCTTATTTAACGCTTTGGCAAGTTAATGACAAAAAAAATTAAAGGTTGCTATTAGACCTGGATTAGGGCAAATTAATAAAATTCCGTTTATTTCATATCTCATCAATGAGACCGTAATCGGCAAAATATCAAGAGACAACTTTTAATCTGCATTAAACGGTTTATACAATTTTGCCGAGAATTTTGCCAACAAGAGAAGAAAAAGTCAGTGGCACACATGTTTTTTTAGATTACGAAAAATAATCCACTGATAATCCATATTCTCGTTCCTGGTATTAAAATATATCGCGCTTATAGTAACTTTTTCATTTGATTCGCTAAAATTACTTAAAAATTGTAATTAATTTATAAAAAATCGAAAAAAAACTGAAGATTTTAACCCCCTGTAGCACGATATAAAGCAAAATCGAACCTATATGTTGATATAAAAATTAAATATTATTTTCACGTGGGATATCTCCTCAGGAGATGTGACATATCTTTTTTGAAACACCTTGTATATAGTCCTGTTCAAATTCCTCTTGTTTGTTATTTTGTTGTGAATTTGTGAAAAGGCATTGGACATTTATAAACATCGTTAAAATGAGATAAAAAATTTACTTATATGGTTTTTAACTGCTTGAAGAGTAATAACTTTTCTTACCTGTATTACAAAGTACGCTACGAGTAATGATCCCCAAGTTATTTGGAATCGAAATTATCCATACACGTAATCATTGACAAATAAAAATGTATATATAGATAAGGTCTTCTACAAGTAGGAACCATACCAATCAAAATTTTCATCTCAAAAAACAGCCAGAGAACCAGAGACCAGTTACATCCATATAGCTATGTTAATTCAGAAATTATTTGGAAAAAAAGAAACGCTATTGGTTAGTTAAAAACGCTATTAGTTATTGTTTTTTTTTCCAAATAATTTCTGAACTTTTCCTTTCCTCCCCCCGGAGGTAAAAATGAAACTTTTTATTTTTAGCATTTCGATAAAAAAAAATAATGAAGTAGCGGTCTCTTCAGCGGTTTTATTGTTTCTCGGTATATTTAAATAACATCTATAATTAACACAGTTGACACACCGCACCGCTTTGAGATTTTTTTAAAATTAACACAAAAATAAATACAAGCTTTAAATGAAATATTTACGGTAATGATATTCGATTATATCGTCGCTTCTAGAATTATAATTTCTATGGAAAGTTTATATGTGTGGGAAAGCAGTCACATTTAAAATCGGCGCATAGCAATTACCGTTCGCCACCTAATTGCCTTTTACTTCTAATTGATATCGCTCAAACCGCGGCATTGTTATGATTACGGACTAATTATGGATATCCTAGTGCAACGAATCGAATGGTGTAAATCAGTGGGGAGTCTTTGGAGACCAAAAAATCGATATGTCTACATTAGCGATATAATATGGCTATAATTAGCGGATAATTACGCTCCAATCTTGTTTAGTTGAGACGTCTTAAATATTATACGACATTACAAATACATATATCTATTTTTTAATAAGATGTTTACTGATCTAAGTGAAGCAGCTCTAATCAGTATAGAATACATGAAATTGTTTGTGTTTTTAATTGATCTAGTTTTATTTCAGTATCAGTGTGATAGTTGAGTCTTAATTGTGATTGTGTAGAACATAGAATGTATAGGAGGAGGAAATCATCTCGACCTTACAGATCTATTATGTCCGCCTTTCTTGAGTTATAACTCATCATAGAGTCTCAGGGATTTGACAAAAGCCGGTATCTTATACGCAGTGGCGTAGCTAGGTAACCAAGGGCCCTGGGGCAAATTAAAAAATGGGGCACCACTGCTATGTAAACTGATTGGTTTTATCAAATAAAAATATTAAATATACAAATACTTTAAAAATGCTAAGCTACTTAAGCTCTTTTTTGTGCACTGCAGGGCCAGGTAATAAAAATATTAAACAGTAACAACATAAATTACAATTAATACTTGGTGTAGGTTTGGCTAATAAAACGAAATAGAGAAGATTCAAGGGTTTATTATATAAAGGTGGGACATACCAACTGACTAAATAACAATTATATTTACAATTTTTTCCTAGCTTTAGTTTTCGCAAAAGTATCAATGACTTCGTTTAAATCCAGGCTTGATGCGGTTTTGTTTTCAATTGCTATTAGCGATAAATGTCGGAGTCGAGTTTGGCCCATATTACTTCTTAAATAATTTTTTATTATTTTTAATTTGCTAAATGACCTTTCAGCTACTGCAGAAGTGACAAGAATTGTAAAGAATAATAACATTGCTGTAAATACTTCCATTAGGTAGCATTCTAGCACTCCATATTTGCTCATTATTTCCTTACATAATTGGTGAACAGTCCATGCTTGAGTTAGTTGAGGTAAAACTAGGTGGTAAATATTAGTAAATTGAAGTGAAAAACTAGGGCCTATTATATCTAAATACTTTCTTTAGAATTCGTCACACTTTTGTAATAAAGTTGCTTCATCAACATGTAATAAAAATGTTGGTGTTATCGAATGTTGGAAAATCGAATATATGACAGCCTGCACTCATACCAATAAAACGTGTACCTAATTGAGATATTACTGTGTCTAATACGTTATTGAAAATGTCAATTTTAAATATTTTTTCTCGGTTTGAAAATCGGTGATCAGCAGCTAATTCATCAAAATGTTTTTTAACTTTTCTTTGCCTTTTTTCTTGAAAATGGGTATCAATACCATATTTTCTTGCAGTTTCACTGGCTTTGCACTTGATTAATTCGAAATCATTTCTATAAATACAACTTTGCTGTGGTCTCTGCTAAAACTTTACTCGCCTCGGCCAAATTGATGTCGCATTTTTTTAAATTTTGGATGCATAATTGATGTCGTTCAATACACTGTGCATGAATTCGCACATATCATTATCCGTCAAATTGACAACACTGCCAACCTACAAAAAGAATTTAGGGGAATTCCCTAGGCATAACTTTTGCATTTCTCTCAACTGAGTTGTCATGCTTAAAGTGGGGTTGCAACTTGTCATAATTATTTTGAAAATGGGTGAAATTTCCAAAAGTTCAGTTCGATCGAGATTTCTGGTAAGGATTCGAGGGCCCCCTGAGCTTGAGGCCCCGGGGCACTGCCCCGCCTAGCCCCTAGGTAGCTACGCCACTGCTTATACGGTTACAGAGGTTAGTTCTCCATTTCCGATATCTGTCGTACCAAAGTTTATGACACAAATGGTTCTCGTCTCCGGCACACTCAGTAATGAGGTGTTCTGGTGTTTTCCCATTTTCTCTACAGAATCTGCATTCGGCTTTATTTCTAAGCTTTACTTTACTGAGGTGTACATTGAGGAGACAGTGTCCTGTTAAGAAACCGTGACAATCCGAAGATTGTTCTTATTTATCAAGGAAAATCTTCGATTTTTCTCCGCGCGTCGTAAGTTCTGAGAAATTTCTTCGACTGTCTTAGACCGTTGGAGGATTCCCATTCCAAGTTGCGGATAGTGTCTTCCAGGTTTTTGAGTTTTTAAGTTGCTTTCCGCTTGGAAAGCAGGACGGTTCTGGTCCAGTTTTCTAGCTAGATCGTTTGCTTTTTCATTGCCTTGGCGGACTGCCACCCAGAGGACTTTATTTACTTTGCCTAATTTGTTAATTTTTTGCTTTTGTGGTTACATCCTAATGCAGCGAATCAAATAGTATTAAAAATGGGGAGTTTTTGGAGACCAAATAGTTGATTTATCTTCATCAGGGTAATATGGGTGTAATGATTATACTCCAATCTTGTTTAGTATAGACGTCTTTAATATATTTATTCTTTACAAATAAATATTTTTAATATGTTATATATTTGCGAATTGTAAAGTCAAAGTAAAGGAAATATAATAATAATAATAATCGTCTTTATTAACGCATACGATATGTATACAGGGTGAGTTTTAAATAAGTGCAATAAGTGCAGAACTGCAATAAGTGGATCAGGCCGATAGCCACCTGTAGGAATATAACCTAAATAAGTGCAAATATTTTCAGGGGTGGTATATTTCGACCCTAGGAACACGTCTAGATATGAGTTTTTTTTTCACAAAAAAAAAGATGTTGAAAATCATGCATTTTCTTTTAAGTGTTCTTGTATATTTTGGACAACTTTTTAAAACTGCCTGTTTACCGCAAATTTTCCCTCGGTATAATTTCGTAATCTCTGATATTACCATGATTACAGCACTAAAATAGATGCAAATACAGAAAAAAAACAGTGGCACTGCATTTTTTTTTAAATAAATCATTTTTTTTAATTTTGAGAGATTTTTCATTTTTTTTAATTTTTCTCTTGGCTCGGAAATGACGATCGATGACATTTCCCATATAAATTTACATATAAAATGACAGCGATCTTCATTTCATAGCCATCGCTGACGCTGTTTTTATTCGATCATACGGTATTATATTGGTAAAATTCTCAATAGGTATTATAGACTACTGGAACTATACCCACTCTGCCGATATATTTCAGTTTTATCTTATTTTTTATTTTCAATAATATAAATTGTATTGGGAATAACCCTCGGTATTACTTTGCTGTAAATACCAAAAGCGGCCTTTATAAAATTGAACGATGCAATATTTAGTTATTTGTTTATTAAAGAGCCTAGAACAAATTACTGGTGTTGGTAAACGTGAACATTGACAGATCGATTACCCAACCTAGTAAGGTAAATTATTCAAACCCAACGAATATAGAGTTTTAGGGTCTGTATTCTAATATCAATGCACGAACGACAGTCATAAAATGCCATGACAGAGCCCTCCATTTCATTTCATTTATAGATATCGATAAAGTTAATTTCAAAATTTAATAATATGCAATATTCCTAAGAAGTTTAAACATGTTTGAAAAGATCTACTTTGAAACAACCGGGTTGTTTTCTAGAATAGGTACATAATAAACCAACAAAACAAAAATATTCAACTCAATCCTGCAAACTAGGTTAATACCATACTGGACAGCAATGTACAGGGTGGGTCAAATTCGACACTTTTAAATGGAAACATCCTTGTCTATAGGAGATAGACGAGAACTAATATCGGTGTCTGGAGCTCAATTTCCATCAAAAACATGATGGTGAAAACCGCATATCGATATCTGTTACAGTTTCGGTGTTTTTCAAAAATGTGCATTTTTAAAAAATCGCTGTAACTTTTTTGCTATAAAAAATTTTCTATTTTTATGAAAACATTTCCAAAGCAGCTTTTTACGTATAATTTAATGGTTTAAGTGTAATTTTTTTTAAATTAATAATTTAAGAATTATCAACAGAAAATCTGATTTTTTATATGGGACACCCTATATATTTTTAATTTATTGAAAAGAATTTAAAATTACCTTTCCAAAATCATAGCACACTTGATATTTTGCTCGATTTCTCTTCGAGATATAGAGTTTCAATAACAGTAATAAAAATAAATAGCAAACCAAGACATGAGATTTTGCTACAGGTGTTCGACATATTTTCGTTTTTGAACATTTCTCGCGGAATTCATTAACATAGTAGGGGTGAAAGATATCCTCTCATTTATAAGTATTTCTAATTCTTGTCTAGTCGCTAAGTACTTCTAATTCTTGCCTAGATTATACGGACAATTTAAAAATAAGAATAAACCGCAACGATATCCATAGGCACAAAGACCGGCGGCCTCGACGGTCAACGGCTGCGATCTTGGTTAACTGTTCAATTATTCTTGAAATTGGCTGCAAAAATTTGCTGATATCCAGCGTTCTGAGGCGGTGCCTCGTCTTGCTGGAAAAATATATTTTCGAATTCCATTAGGGACAGTACATATAGTTCAAAGTGGCGAACTTTTAAAAATTCTGTATTTCGAAGGGGATTATGACAAAATATTAAATGTGCTATATTTTTGGAAAGGTAATTTTAAGTTCTTTTCAGTTAATTAAAAATATACAGGGTGTCCCGAATAAAAAATGAATTTTTCTGTTGATAACTCTTAAATTATTAATTTTAATAAAATTATACTTAAACCATTAAATTCTACGTAAACAGGTGCTTGGAAATGTTTTCATAGAAATACAAAATTTTGCATAGCAAAAAAGTTACAGCGATTTGTTAAAAATGCACATTTTTGAAAAACACCCCGTAACTCCGAAACGGTAACAGATATCAATGTATGGTTTTCACCATCATGTTTTTGATGAAAATTGAGCTCCAGACACCGATATTAGTTTTCGTCTATCTCCTATAGAAAAGGGTGTTTCCATTTAAAAGCGTAAAAGAAATTGACCCACCCTGTATATTATAAACAAAAGAAATAAAGAAAATATTAGCGCAACAGGGTTGAAATATTGGAGAATGAAAAATAATATAACGTTTATGAAAATAAAGCCTTAAGATGGTACAGGCACGTTAGAACTAACCAAAATCGCTTCAGGATATTTCTTAACTATTTATTAACATAGTGGATGAAAACGAAATTGACCAATGAAGAAACGAGGTGGACGAAGAAATGGTGACCACAGTGATGCATATCGGAGATTGAAAAACAAAGAAGAAAGAGCTAAAAACAGGAAGCCCAGGACATTTTAATAATAAAAGGATTTATAAATACTAAAAGTAAAACAACGATTAAAACTAAAATATCGAAAGTAAAATGTTTGGTATATTGTAGTGTATTCGATCTATAGTCTGTCCAACGAGAAGATCCTTGACAGTGATAGATGTGTCTGTCACTTTAATTTCAAAGTAGTTTATTTTATTTTACAAAGAAATAAGTTGGTACAACTGGAACGCATAGCAGGATATATTTAAAATTTGATTGACAAGATGACAAGTGATTACTTCAAAATATTGTGAAAAAAACTGTATAAAACTGAAAAAATTTAATCGAGTTATTTTATTTAATAAAATCGGTATGTGTTAATACAAAACAAACAAGAACAAGACACTACATACCAAAAAAATATAAAAAAGAACTATTATTTACTTTCAAGCTTTATGAAACTACCCGCATTTATGATTATATTTATCAATATAACTTAGGTACAAATACAAATTTGTAATATTCCACAGGAATAAATAAAACAACATAGGTGAATAAAACAAACTATTTTATTAATAATAACACCTACCAAATTTTATACCTTAAAGGTTGATTAATTAACTTTAATCTTAATTTTTTTAAACCAGTACCTTTTGACATTATTTTTCTGTAGTACTAAAATCCATTATTTACCTATCGTGTGATGTCGATATTTTACAGCTACTCCAGTTTTTAGTATGTGTTTAGTTTTAAAACTGTATCAACTACTCTTTTACTGATCGGTTTTATCCATATAAAGGATGCAAGTGTGTTCAGTGAGAGGTTATTTTTAAGTTTGTGCAATTATAATTCTACTTTTTTTTTGTTGGAGTGGCTAAATGTACTTTTTATTTATATCATTTTTTTTTGACAGTAAACATTCAACTTTATGTTTAAATAAAAACATTTTACAAATATGAATTTTTAAAATTAATATTCACATTTAGCGCGTGGTCGATAGGACGACAAGGATAGATAGAGTTGAAGCACCGCGTGTACAACAAAGAAATAAGATAAATGTAAGTCTTTTATATGTGTGCGACAGTTTCCATAGTTATTTACGTATCCACGTAAGTATATTATGATCTGAGAATAAAAAAAACACTTTGGCTACTCAATATACAGTGTATTATTTTCAAACATTCTTAATTGAATTCACTGAACATTTTATGGTTACCCTTATTTCTTGCCACTCCTCGTACATTTAGCATAGAAAGGTCAATTCGAAGCTTAAACTGGAACCAATGAATGCACTATTATGGTTACATCTCGCCTGTTAATATTCAGAACGGTTTTTTCTTACTTTCGGTAGTCAGACAGTATAGATTTATGTGCGATTGTGTGTAAACTTCGTTTGTGTGTGACAGCCACCACGGAAGTTGCGACTGCGGATTTTGCCTACTGTATTGTTTTCGCCTTGTAGTGGCGGAGGTTAATCGGCATGCAGGAGCTCGCGCAATGCCAATTCATAAAAATTGATAGTAAATGTAGTCATAGTGCTGTTTTATTACTATTGCTAATATACCGGTTGTTAATTTGTTTATTACTCGCGGCAAGAGCTTTATGGTTCAAATATGGCAACCTCGGCCCGCTCGTCGGTAGACGACGCGACGGGACGAGTCTGCAGAAAACCTTATAAGCAACTATAAGTGCATGCGTTCTCAATAGGCAGTGTTGCCATTCTGTTCCTCTATAAGTAACTGTCCAGTTAACAACCTGTATGTATGATGCTATAAATCAGCGAGTCTTGATGTATTCGTAAATATAGGATTACCCAGGCTTTCAAAAAAGTTTATATTAGGTTTTTGGATTGTATATATTAGGTATTGTTTAGGGTAATTGATATTAGGTATTAGGCTATACCTAAAATGGATATTTTGAATATCGCTTTTTCAATAGAAGTTGTTTATCTTTAAAACTGTCATATACCGGTCTGGTCATCGAAACTGCGTGGTCTGGATTTTAACGCATAAGACAGTGATGTAGACAGTTTAATGGAAAGTCAAATGTATTAAAAAGAGATAAAAGTTGATATACTGTATATTAGGATTTTGTTCTGTGGTTTTTATTTCGGTCCCCGGATTTTCTTTACAAGAGGATAAACTTTTTTATTATTGACATTTTGAGAAAAATGCATTCTTTATAAACATTTTTGCTCGGTGTAAAATGGCTAATCGGAATTAACCAAACAATTTTGTTTATGAAGAAAGCATTTTTTTCTGAAAATGTCAATAATAAAAAAGTTTTTTCTCTTGTAAACACAATCTGACGACATACTAGTAGTAAACGAGGTTAGTAACATTTGAATTTATTTTTGTATCTAATTTGTATTTCTAGCTATTTGTATTTGTATTACATATCGACCACGGCGTACATTTTGTTGTTTTTTATGGACTTAAATAATATTAGTTAAATATATTAGTATAAAAAGGGTATAATAATCGCTAGTAATAAAATTAGGTATACCAGATTATATGAACCTAATTTTGTAGATTTAGATAATAAATTCAATTATTATATTTGTTATTCCTACAACCTCCGTCCGATTTTAATCAGGTATACTTATATTTTTTTCTTGGAGCCAACATTCGTCCTTGACAAAGTTTAGGTCTATTGACTTTCGTTTGTAATTTCGTTCAATTCTGGGAAAATTATTAGGGTTATTTGTATTAGAATATGTTAATATTTATATATGTATAATCTTGGGGGTTTTATGCGATTTTTTCATTAACTTCTCTTTAGATATTTGAATATCTGGCCTTTTTCCATATCATTAAATTAATCTAATAATTATATATTGCATATATTATGGAATTTAAGAATTTTTTACCAGATACCTCTGTTATAAACCGTTGACGTTCTGCTAAATAGGCATATGTTATATTGACATAAATGTCATTTTAACAGAACGTCAAAGGTTTTAAAACGTATCTGCTAAAAAACTAAAGTATTCTTTAATATGTAGTTGTATATAGTATGTCGCAGGCGTATCGAATAACTCGGCATTTTGCAAGACTAGGTATATTATAAAACCGTCGGCGTTTTTAACAAAAGAAGGATATTTTACAAAGAGCCTATCTGTTTTCAGTCGCTTTGCAAAATGCCTAATGAATACTAGTCAGATTGCACAAAACATTTACGGGGATTAGTATAACTAACCTAAATTTATCCAACGACATTTCTTGAATTTCTCTTTCAAAATTTGGAAATAATGGCACAAAAAGTGATAACTCTGTTAAATAAATATGGTTAAGGATGATTATTATAAAGATCTAAATTCATTTTACTCTAAAAAAAGCAAATTTCCACAAAGAAGCAGCCCTGTACATAGAATCGAGTTACATTATTAATATTAAGGTTTTAATATTAATAATTATTTAAAACTATGTTATTTATAATTAAAATTTATGAAATAGGATTGGAAGTTGTATAGGAAAATATGGAGTATTTTTTTTAAAGCGTAAATTATTCAATATTGTCAAGGTGTATTACTGGTTGCATAACTGCATACTGCTAAAAAAATCACAAGGTGCATTGAGGAACCTGGCGCATTCGCCAGAAAGTAAAGAAAATTATAGAATTCTTTAGAAAAATCTAGAAACAACCGCCCGGGGGTATATAAGGCCCGCGCTTTGACAGTTGGACAAGTTTAAAGTTTGAAGTCTAAAGTCTGAAGATAGTCTGAAGTTTGAAAATACCGCGAAATACCGTTAGAGTAATAGTAGTTGCATAAGTTGTGTTGTAAATAGTATAAGTTGTGTGTACAGGGTGAAACAAATAAATTCGTTAAGCTCATACTTGACTAAACTTTGATCATTTTTTAATCTGCCTGGCCTCGATTCTAGATTTGGTATTTTGTAAAATGACTTGAAAATAGGCAGTCTTTCTGCAGAAGTGTACAAAAAATATCATCATTGTTTAATATGCCTAATTCTGATTAGGCTTTTTGTAAAGTGACTGAAAATATAGGATTGGAAGTTGTTTTTGTATAGGAAAATATGGGGTATTTTTATTAAAGCGTAAATTATTCAATATGATTAAGCTCGTACCTGACTAAACTTTGATCATTTTTTAATCTGCCTGGCCTCGATTCTCGATTTGGTATTTTGTAAAATGACTTGAAAATAGGCAGTCTTTCTGCAGAAGTGTACAAAAAATATCATCATTGTTTAATATGCCTAATTCTGATTAGGCTTTTTGTAAAGTGACTGAAAATATAGGATTGGAAGTTGTTTTTGTATAGGAAAATATGGGGTATTTTTATTAAAGCGTAAATTATTCAATATGATTAAGCTCATACCTGACTAAACTTTGATCATTTTTTAATCTGCCTGGCCTCGATTCTAGATTTGGTATTTTGTAAAATGACTTGAAAATAGGCAGTCTTTCTGCAGAAGTGTACAAAAAATATCATCATTGTTTAATATGCCTAATTCTGATTAGGCTTTTTGTAAAGTGACTGAAAATATAGGATTGGAAGTTGTTTTTGTATAGGAAAATATGGGGTATTTTTATTAAAGCGTAAATTATTCAATATGATTAAGCTCATACCTGACTAAACTTTGATCATTTTTTAATCTGCCTGGCCTCGATTCTCGATTTGGTATTTTGTAAAGTGACTTGAAAATAGGCAGTCTTTCTGCAGAAGTGTACAAAAAATATCATCATTGTTTAATATGCCTAATTCTGATTAGGCTTTTTGTAAAGTGACCGAAAATTTTTGTGTAAAAATTTCTTCTTCTGTGTAAAAAGCCGGCGTTTTATAATATGCCTAGTCTTTTTGCAAAAAGCCGTATTATTCTATACGCCTGCGACATATAGAATTTTAAATAGTTTGTTTTTCTTTATTCTTTGTGTTCTTTGCTTCAGACGACGGCGACGGTAGGAGATATATCCTGAAATGCTAAACATATTTGTCTGTTTTTTGGCAAATTTGTTTTATTAGTAAAATATCACTGACAAATTGGTCTCCGTTGGATCAACTCAGTAGTGTTTACCAAAAAATTATCTTTTTTATTTTGTAGATTTTCATGTAAACCTAGAAGATTTTTCTTTAACAAATGAACACGCTACAAAGGTAAATACATTATTTAAAACACAACTGTGTCATGGAATATCACTGACATTTCTTCTGCCATAATATAATATTTTAGTCATTGTTGATGGCATGTAGTATTCCAGCATCCTTCAGGCAGAAATCTTCGCTATAGAAAGATGGGTACTAAACTTATCGTAGATTGGAACTATCAAAAACAAGAAATGGCCATCTTATCCGATAGTCAAGCATCAATAAAAGCGAGAGAATGCCTAGTGAAGCTGAACAAATTAAGCAAACAACATAGAGTCCACCTACCCTGGGTGTCAGCTCATCAAGGCATAGAAGGTAATGATAAAGCAAACGATCTAGCTAACAAAGGTTGAGGGTTGGAACCTTGGGTGTTACAACAGCAAAATAAAACACTTATTCACCACAATACACCAAAACACTTTTACTTTTGCACTGAAAGCGCGTTTCGCTAACCATTTTAGAATCATCAGCAGATAATTAAAACTCAATACCCCTTTCAGTCTTAATCATCTACTGATGACGCTAGCTATCTAACTGCTGATGAGCCTAGCAAAACGTGCGTCCAGTGCAAAAGTAAAAGTGTTTTGGTGTATTTTGGTGAATTACTGTTTTATTTTGAAAATGGGAGAACACCAGAACACCTCATCACTGACGAGTGCGCCGAGACCATTCGTGGCATGAACTCTGGTACGACTGATATCTGAGATGGAGTACTAACCTCCGTAAAACCGTCTCACATATTTGCTTTTGTCAAAGCCTTGAGACTATGATGAGCTATACTCAAGAAAGGAAGACACAATTGATCTGTAAGGTCGCGGTGATTAACTTCCCCCTCCCATACAATCTACAATCTTTTGGCATGTGATAAAAAGTTAATCTTACTGACATTTGTAGAAATGATTATTTTCATCTGGTCGTTTAAGGAGCTTAATTTGGCGAAAATTTGAAGGGTTTTAATGGCTGTCATCGTACAGTTTATCTCGCAACGCAGCAGACCGTAAAGCAGGGGCGCAGGTGACAAGCGCACGGTAAGGCCCCGTCGGTCGGCCGCCGGTACTGCTGCTGCGGACGGTCGAGTCCACCTTGCCTTTATTACCGGAGCGTCACCGCAATAAGGCGCTCCGGTACTGATTTTCACTTTTTTATTAACGAAGGGATTTTTTCCGCTTGAAACCGCACTGAGCAGGGCGATCGTATAGTAATTAATTGTCGCTCTGTTGTAATTGAGACCAATGAAGTAGTGATAATGCAAATCCCTATTTCTTTAATTACAGTTAACAAACAAATGCATATTTATTAGTGGCGGTGCTTCAAAAAATACACATGTGCACTGCATCTTTTTAAAAAGAAAATAACTCGCTTGTGTTAAAAGCGACTTACTTTTAACCCGGATGAGAAAAATAGTATATTGTTTTATTAGGAGTAAAAATGTGGCGAGGCATAAAAAGTAATTTTTACTCAGGATAGAACAAGCTATTTTTTTTCAAACGTCACAAATAATTTTTAAACAATATCAAACATTGCAAATTACATAAAAAGATTTAAAACTAATACCTTGTAGGTATCTAATAATTATATTATATCGAGAAACTATATCAAAGTGTTTCACTTTTATGCCTAGGCCTTGAAATGACGTTTTTATATTAGTAATCACGTCGCAGAAATTACTACTTTGTGACGTTTGAAAAAAATATCTTTACAAAAATGTCCTAAGATGGCCATAGTTTTGAAAATTGCAAATGTAGATTGTATGGGAGGAGGATTAAGCACCGCAACCTTACAGATTTATTGTGTCCCCTTTTCTTGAGTTATAACTCATCATTCAGAGCTTTGACAAAAGCCAGTATTTGAGACGGTTTTATAGAGGTTAGTTCTCCATCTCCGGTATCAGTCGTACCAAAGTTCATGGCACGAATAGTTGTGGTCTTGGGGCACTTTCTGATGAGGTGTTTTGGTGTTTCCCCATTTTCCCCCACAGAATTTGCGTTGTTACTTGGCTTCAATCCATTGAGGTGCTCATTGAAAAGAAATTTCCTGCTAAAACCCTGTGACAATCCGAAGATTGTTCTTATTTAAATCAAGGAAAATCTTTGATTTTTCTCGGTCGAAAGTTCTCAAAAATGTCTTCCAGGTTTTTGATTTCACTTGGGAAGCAGAACGGTTCTGGTCCAGTTATGTAGTGTTTGCTCCTTTTCTAGTTAGATCGTTTGTTTTTTCATTACCTTCTATCCCTTAGGAGAACTTTATTTTCTTTGCCTAATTTGTTCACCTTCTCTAGGCATTCTTTAACCAACTTCGAATTGATGGTTACCGAGTTGATCGCTTTGAATTCTGCTTGACTATCGGATAAAATGGCTATTTCTTGTTTTGGATAGTTCTTATCTAAGATAAGTTGTACGCATCTTATGCCTGAAGGATGCTGGGATAGGTGCCTATTGGTTCGGAATATTTAGTCTTTAGTCCAAATACTCCTATCCCCTTTAAGGACTTTATTTTCTTTGGCTAATTTACTCACCTTCTCTAGGTATTCTTTCACCAACTTCGAATTGATGGTTACTGAGTTGATCGCTTTAATTGCTGCTTGACTATGGGATGAGATGGTTAGTTCTTGTTGCCGATAGTTCCTATAAGTTGTACGCATCTTTTGATAGCATAGGTATCTGCCTGAATGATGCTGGGTTGGATGCCGATTGGTTCAGAGTATTTAGTTTTTGGCCCAAATACTCCTATCCCTATAACTGCTGCTTACACGTCTAATACCTAGACGCTTATGATTGAATTCAGAACATTTCTCTTTGTACATATTTATGCTATAGAGGGTGGTTTTAATAATATGCCACTTCTATCAACTTCTATAAACAAGTTACACTATGACAGCGCCTTTTCATTTCCAATGACTGACTGACTTTAACAATAAATGTTAACAAGGTTTGTTATGATAAATAACCCTCTCTGAGGATATGATGTAGCTGTTTTATAATGTAGAAATTTTAACAATTGTAAAAACAACATAAATCCATGTAGGAGTCTTTTTCGCCTTATGACCGCATGTATTTATTTTAACTTTGTTTGCTCGTTAAATGTAGCCGCATATTCAAACTTAAATCTATATAGTATGAGGATGACAATGAGGTTTATTTTTTTATTACTTAAAGAATAATATTATTGTACCATACGATTAAAAAACGGCGTCAAAGATGGCTGGGGAATGACAATTATTGATGATAATTTTAGCGAGAGCCCTATATAGGTGTAATTTATTTGGCACGTACTCTTCTTTATTTTTTAATGGCGCTTACAGCCACTTGGCCTTCAGGAGGTTGTAATTTAGTTTATATTGAGTAAAACTATTTTTTAAAAGCTATAGTTTAAAACTCGAGAATTTTTTTTTTGAAATAGATTTGTGTGTCTGGAAACTATCCTTTTTTAATCTTTCTTTAATTAGGGTTAATTTTTGACAAGTTTTATTTCAGTTTTTAGGAAAGGATGTTTAGAGATTGACCTCGCCAAAATTATCGTCGATTGTCATTCCCCAGCCGTCTTTGACACCTTTTTTCGATCATACGGTTATTTCCTGCTATAGACTTATTTTTTTTCTATACCCAAGCCCAAGGAATTTATGCTAAGGGAATTTTTAGGTATGGCATAATTTCTATATACCGGATTAATTACGATATTTAATTAATTCCTAATATTAATATCAATTTACCAGTTCAATTACGGCTTTATCCTTTAGAAACAATTAGTAATTGTCCATTTCCTGTCGACGCTAGACGGTAATATTAGGAGTAATGGTATCGCTAAAAGTAATAGTTAAATCAGATTTAATTTTAACATTTTGCATTTTCTACGTATAGGCTTAATTTTCTGTAGTTTGTAAAAATTGATAATATATTGACATTTTTATTGATTTTTTGATTTGAAATGATATAACGTTTGATTCTGCATACTTTTAGGAAGACGGCTATTGAAATAAATTAATGTAAATATTTCTGTTATATAAACAAACTGGTTAATTTACCTGAAGTGAGGTTAGTGTCTAGCTCTAACAATCAAAACACACTGCGTGTTTTGATTATTTTGGTTTCACTAATTTTTTTTTAGTTTTCTCTCTTTGATTAATGCGCATCTGATTGCTTTAAATATTTTTATTTTACAATATATCTAATATTTTACATTAAATTTTTATGATTAGTAAATGTCAGCTGTCAGGTAATGACTGCTCTGCGTCGCACATCGTCAGAAGTGCCTAGCCACTACCAGTAACTCTCTATCCAGTCGACACAAAGTTGCACGAGTGAGTTTGGATTGCTCTGGTTTCAGTTTTTTTGCAATTCTCTGTATTTTTTTAAGTTTTAATACGAATTTTATTGCTTTGAATGTCTTGATTTTTATCTCTCATATCAGTTAATACAAAAATTGTGGAAAATCGAATAGTCCTTTTTGGTTCCTAAGGTATTTTAACCCTCATCAGGATGAGCACATTAACTGAACTCTTTGTAAGCATCCCTTTACTCAGAAACGTAGAAACAAATAAGAAATTGGTGAAGGTACACAAATTAATGAGCTTGAAGATCCTACTTAACGCTGAGGACAAAGATACAGATCTTGATTCACAAACACAAAAAGTCACAATAATTGTTGAAAACCCGCTATCAATTCCTCTAAATTTTGATGAATATAATGAAATGACATTGCAAAATGTATTATAATTAAAAATGGAAGTAAATAGCAATGAGCCTACAACAAAAAGTATCAAGGATATTGAAACAGGATCTATTACATCCTTGTAATGTTCATAATTTTTTTTCTTCTGGGAAATAGTATTAAAACAACGAAATAATCAGGATATTTTTCAGCTGAGCTGAACCTAAATGTCAATGAAGTTTCATTAGTGCGAAGCGTGTCATTGCATTTCAGCATTTTACATCCTTTACACGTCAACAAAGGGTATCCATTTTGTACAAACAGTGTGATATGCGTAAGTAATTAGATTTTTTCAGAGGTTCTGATTTGTTTTTAATTCAATTGGGTTGGTTCTACAATTCCGGTACGAATTTTAGTTAATGAGATTTATACTCTTACTGATGAAACGACGGATGACGGATTAGTCATAATAGGCATTCTTAAACCAAATTTAATTTAAATATTAAATAGGTACGAGTACATCCTCGGTTATAAGAATGAAATCTATACTAATATATTAAATCCTTAAGTGACTGACTCACTACAGGGTGTTTCATAAAATATGACTATTGAGTAATCACGATTCTGCTTAAACTGCTTGACGTTTAAAGCTGATTTTTGGCAAACGGATTGACTGTGGAGTGTAGAGGTTCGATAAGGAGGGGTTTCTCGAATATCATATTCCAAGAGGGTGAAAACGCCCCTCAAATATTAAAATATTTGTTATTTAAAAAAACGATTAGTCTTTCTGGAGAACGCTTGGACGCGCATAATTTATTTTGTTTTTTTTTACATATTTTGAAATTTGTAAAAATCAAACGGTGTTCCAAAAAGTTGGGTAATTGATTAACCACGATTCTGCTTAAACTGCTTGACGTAAAAAGCTTATTTTTGGCAAACGGATTATTCAAAAGTCAAATTCCAACGAGATAAAACTACCCCTCAAATATTACTGCTGACATAAATGTGAGAAAATTTTATCCAGTTTGTATGTTAATGGGGAAATTCTTGCTTTGCTTTATCATCACCATTACAAATGATAAATTCTACGCGAACGAAGTCGCGGGTACACGCTAGTAATAATATATTTTTCTCTGTGTTACGTTAACTTTATTATAGCTTAGTATCTGGCTTATGTTTTGAAACTACAGGTTTTTAACTTTTTTATTATTTTAACTTACTTTTTTTGTACATAATGTCTTTACCTTTGTGGCGGATCCATTTCTTCAAAAAAATGTTCTGTGTATTTCACCACTAAAATAGTTTTTTTTTGTAAACACCAAAATACTTTTTTATATTTTTTACTTTTTTCGGTGCCAACATTTTTTCTGGCGAGCGGACAAGGACATTAGGCTTATTTATATGTATGCCATCTGATTATTGTCGAAGGTAATCACCAATAAGGAGTAACAATAAAGGATACCGGTATTATAAAAGAACCATTCAAATATTATCAATTGAACATATTTTATGCTGGTTTTATGAATGGACATCCAGGATGCAATAGATAATTTATATTCTAATACAGAATATATAATTTTTTGACAAGAAACGGCCAGAAACATCGAATGTGTATTTGCCACTTAGGAATATAATTAAAACATAGAAAATAGTAAAATAGAAAATAGCAGGCAAAATTTAAACTGTCCAAATATTGGCTCCCCTATTAATTTTACAGCAAAGTTGTAATCAGGTTTTGTAAAGGTCTGCGTATGCTGAATACAGATGCCACATTTCAACAATTTTGGACAAGCCGATTTTAAGTAATTTACGAAAAACTGCACTATTTTTAAATTGAAACTGACCAGGTAAGAATGCAAAACCAGGCAAATGCCAACATACCTTAAGTTGTCAACCTATGATTTTATGAATATCAAATTGTATTTCCATACCTTAGGGCTTTTGACTAATTCGATCAAATTTTAAATTACAAAATTAATTTCGGAGATTCTAACCATATATTTCCTATCAATTAAACTATTAATTTCATTGTTGTCAACCATTGATATATTCGGCGCCATGCTGACTTAGGAATCGCGCGATAATGGGAATCGCGCGATAACGCAGTAGTCGAAAATTATTTTAATATAGTTAGTTAATCTCTAGAATAAACATAAGATAAAAAATGCTTATTGCTCGTTGGATTATTATGATGAGTTATAATGGTTAGGTTACGTTAGGTTTTTGATTTTGTCTGTATAAACAACGCCTTTTTGCCTACATTATGTACACGCCACTGTAGTTTTGTATCCGTTTTACATTAATTACTACTAAAACCGTATGGAGGTACTTAGTACGTTTTCTGCAAAAGCCCGCCGAATGATTTGCCCCGAAAGAATGTCGCCTTGAGAATGTCGTTGCTGTCACTTTGCTATTTATTTCCTATCGATGACAAAAATAAATACCCATAGAAAACCTACCGGAAGGTGCGTAAAACTACCGCCACACCGTACCTAGCGATAATATAATTGGTGCTGCGACCTGGTGTGCCTTTGTATCTTTTCATGGTGCTCAAAAAGGATCCGCTTTGGCCCTTTTAAAAGTATTTAAAGCCCGCCGACTCTCATTGATAAAAGAAAAATATTCACACACAAGAATTTCCAATGAATACATATCTCTATTATATGGACAGACGAGAACTGGCTTGTCTAAATTAGTGTAAATATTTTTCTGGGCTTGTACTCGGAAATTGAAAGGGTTTAATTTTATAAAAACATTTTCAGGTGCTTTTCGATATGTTTGCAATTATTGTGATGTGTACTTCTTTTACGACTCAGGGAAGATTTCGACTGACGATATGCAGATGACGAAAAAATGCAGATGACGCCCATACCAATCTATTTATTCCGCTAAAAAAAGTTTCTAATATTTTTTAAATTAACTATGGATGGGTTTATATTTATATACAGGGTGTCCCAGAAATAAGCGCAAGTATTTTAAGGATCTCGATAAAAGAAATATATTTTCTCTTTATCGTTTTTCAAATAATAAAAATAACGGAGTTAATTTACTTTGAAAATATCCAAAAAAAATATTTTTTGCTAAAATTTTGAGAACCATTGGATCTTTTCTGAATTTTCTTCCTTGTAAATTTAATCTAATACCTACATATGTTGCCATATTATCAAGAAATTATATTTTTTAACTAAAAACTAACAAAAATTCCAAAAAATTTCGAATTTTCAATTTTTGTTTTTGCGAAAAATAATTAATTTATCGTGTTTCTGGTGTTATACTACCAGTTAAAATACTTGCACTTATTCCTGGGACACCCTGTATAAATCCGTCAGGCGTCGTCTCTTGTTGTGTTTAACCAGTCTTATTGGTTTATTTAAAAAATCAGATCATATTTCAATATGATTGAAGTGACCTAGATGCATATGAACTCGGCTTAAGATCTTTGAGACTTTTGCATTTGTTTGGTGTTATTACGTCTGTTTTGTGTTTTTTAAAGTTAAGGAAAAATTGAGAGAAAATTAAGTATAGATCCAGAGCACAGTTTATAGTTAATATTCGTTGCCCAAAGAGTTATATTAGCTACCAGTAAAATTTGTTTACCATCTCGTATATTGTACTAAAAACTGTAAAATAAAGACATCACACGATATGTAACTAATAATAGATTTTATTACTGTAGAGAGATAAGGTCAATATTTAGTGGTTTAAAAATAAAGGATAAACAAAGAAATAAAAAATTAAAATTAAAGTTAATTAACTAACTTTTAAGGTATAAAATTCAGTAACTGTAAATTATTGAAATTGTTTATGAAACTCTTATTATTTGAGAGGATCCTAAAGAGAAATTATTGTTAATAAAATATTTTGTTTTATTTATCTTGTTCTATTTATTCCTGTTTCTTGTGCAATATTAAAACCTTTTTATTTATACATAAGTTATAGGTATTGATAAATACAGGGTGGCGCCTCTTATACGCCGCGGAGGCTCCAAGGAGAATGACAGTTTGTATTGAAATGAAATTTTGTGAGCATATGTAGGTTAATTCAGAGCACTTATTAAAAATATAGAATAAGTTCTACAGGGTGTCCCCAAAAAAAGTTACATATCAAAGTTGTGTTTTTGTAATAGAACACCCTATATATTAATTGATTTTCGGATTCTGGGAGAAAAATAAAGGTGAGTTTTATAAGACTAAAATGTAAGGTTTTTGACATATTTAACATTTTCTAGAAATAAAGAACAATTTTTAAATTACAATAAAAGCTACCTAAATTGGAATTTACCCGGTATAGCCTAACATGTAGTTAAATTAACTATCGTACTTTAAATCAAATTAAAACTTAATCCAAAAAGTTATACAGGGTGAGACAAAATTAATATTGAACATTGGTCACCTTTAAAAGCATGTTACTCTCTTATTTTAAATAAAACACCCAGTAAGGAATAACATTATTCCGATATTCAATGGAGAATTTATGTCTTTTCAAAATACTATTAAGGTTGCCTACCCCTCAAACAAAGGTTTTCCTAGATATTTTCATTTACATGATTTGATCTGAGTAGATCTTTATTATTTGATAAAATCTAGGTGGCTGTGCTATGTCTAACGTTACTTCAACATAGCTGTCTAATTAGTCCAACTTTAACAACTAGTTATCATTTTGTGTCAGTTAAAACAAAAAAAATTCTCAGAAATTTGTCGAAAATCCAAACTTATCCTACATCAGAGAGAATTGATATGATTCTGAATGCACTGAATGCAGTGAATGCAATGTGCATTCACCAACGCTGTGATTACCCCCCCCAGACATTCTACGTAATAAAACCGATTGTGGAACCGCTATTGACGTTTACCTACCTATTTTTATAACTTTCTAAAAATAAGAACTTTAAATTGTACTCTTTATTAATATGTGAATTTTTCAGAAGCAATTACAGAAAAAAATAGAATAATAATGATTCTTTTCTGCAACATCAAAGTTTTGATATTAAGAATTCCAATTTAATTGCTTGTTGATTGCTAGTTTAAAATATTCATCCGTTTTCTGTCATGTTCATTGGCGATATCATTTGTGGAATTATATTTATTTATACATGGATACATTAAGCTCTCGGGAATTATTGGTGTGTTTCTAATACCGCCTCCCACGTTTTATCTTACATATTTAATGGCCAAATTATTTCTCAAATTAGTTACTCCTTTTCAAATCGACATTTCCTTCGTGATTTTAAACATGTCATTATTTTTTAACGGTTAAGAACGATTGTTCTTTGACGATTTTAAACATGCAAAATATCGGGAAAGGGCTATTTTCTTTTGCATATTTTATGATTTCCTTGCTGAATAAGTTTAACATCAATTGGATTATAATAAACGTCCGTGTGGTTTTAATCCGAGATTATAAATTATTCAGAATTCATTTTACGATATTTTTTCAACTTCAGTCGTTAAAAACTAACTTTTATAGAATCTATTATTTAGAAGCAAAACTTGTGTCAAGTTGGTACGTTTATTTTCAAAAACAAAACCATTGCGAGTTGTCGATAGGAATATAAAAGATCTCTAGTTTCTGAGAAGTAAAATATATTTTATAGGATAATTTTATAAGAGCTTATAGGCTGGTATTTTCTGGTTATGAAGGTGAAAGTAGTTTAGCAGAATTATTCTCGAGTTATTAAGTTAATATAGACCTTAATATAGCAATTTTTCCTTAATAAAGTTACAAAAACAAGACTGTCGGGCTGAGCATCAACTCAGACAAAATCACGACAGTGCCATTCACCAGAAAGCGAAGTGTGAAAAACCTGAAAAGAATCCAACTATATAGATAGAAAAGAAATACCACCATTACAGGAAGTCAAATATCTTAGAATAACCATGATCGATAAACTTCTGTGGAACAGGCATATTAAGAAATTACCAGCAAAGGCCACAAAGGCTCTCATGATATGCAGAAGACTGGCGGGAAATAGATAGGGCTGCGCCTCCAACGTTTTTCGCTGAATGTATATATGTATACTCATGATTACTACTTCAGATGGGATGGGATCAGTTGATTGGTACACAAAACTAAAATATCAAGGCAAAACCTGTGCAAAATGCAGAGACTGGCATGCATCTGCATCACAGGAGTCATGAGAACCAACCTAGCCTCAGCAATGTATGACATTTTAGACCTAGCACTGCACATTGTCATATGTAGATATGCGAATGAGTAGTACATTAAAATAATACATTTTAATGTACGCCATTGAAGTAGAGTAGCTTTTATCATTGTTGTTTTGACTGTTTTTATCTGTATATAGTAGTATTATCACCGTTACTACTGTCAAAGTCACGAATTAAACTTCTACGTCCAGGTGCCTAAGGTGGTAGGTATCCTGAATCAGATTCGATTACGAATGGCTCAGATTTGCTGGAAAACGAACCATCACAATCACTCGTTTTAATGTTAGATAATAATAATAATAATTAACAAAATTATGTAAAGCTGATGATTTTGGCTACTGTAGTATAATGAGCCCAAAGTTTTTGAATTTTTTGAAAATTAGATGCCTGACCCTCGATTTTACGCATAAAGCATAAACATTAACCAATCTCACTGCGACTTTTAAACAGGGGGTTCCCCTTTAATAAACGAATTTTAAACGGGGGTTCCCCTTTTGTCAAGATATCAAGAAATTTCAAGATTTCTTGAATCAAGACAAGAAATCAACTCTCAAGAAATGGTCAAGACAAGATTTTTTTTAATTCTTGAAAATATTTCAAGACAAGACAAGTAATTGCTTGTCAAGACAAGATTTTTGTCTTGCCGATCCCTAAATATAATTAATTGTTTAATTGCTAATTATTATATTATATCTGATTTAATTTGTCATTATAAATGATAAAGACCATTGATTGAAATATCAATAATCTAAATCCCGCTACAGATTAGGCGGTACTTTGTAAGTGCACGACAACTTATTGGTGCACGACGAGTGCTTATCCGTGAATGTATTCTCACGTACACATTACTCATCGACTTCGATATAGCCAATCCCCTTGGGTAGCTGAAGTAGATAATCGGCTAGGAAACGATAACCAATCAAATTAGATATTAAATAACCAACAAATACTTCAATGGGATGATTTCGTTAATATTCGTTCATGTTTCAGATTTTATTAGTATAGTGGATATTGTAGAAATAGGAAGTATTACTTGTACGATGTTTGATAATATTTGAAACATATATTATAGATTGGATGTTTTTTGGTTTTACTTTTTTAAAGAAAGATAATGATTGATATGTTTATAATGTAATAAAATTACAAGAGTTGGGTATGTAAATTGATAGTCTGGAAATGTAGAGTTGAGGTTGGATTCTTTTTCGTTACAACAGCAAAATAAACCACTAGTTTGCACAACCTTCCAAAAAACTTAAGAAATTGCTGCTCATGAGTTGGTGTTACCCAACTTGTATTTTTTTTAATTCAGTGCTAATAATTAACAGTTTCAGGATAAAGTATAAATGAAAAAATAACTAAATAGTTATTGAAAATCTACCCGGTCATAATATAAATTTAACGATTCTTTATAATTTCTATGTATATTTAAATATGTAATTGTTTTTTAAATCACGTATTATGAAGCACAATGTATTATTATTTAATTTGCACTTGAAGGATAATTAAACACTGATCAATTGAAATTCCTTATCCAAGACTTAACCACTGCGTAAACAGAATAAGTTATAAATGTTTAAAGTAGGCTCTGAAAATATGCAAAAATGCAAATATGTATTAAGTATGTGTAATCAACAAAAACGTTACCAGCAAAGCCTCAAAGGCTCTTGTGATATGCAAAAGACTGGCGGGAAATAGATAGAGCTGCGTCCCTAACGTTTTGGGCTGGATGTATACGATGATAGTAAGACCCATGATTACTTATGGTGCAGTTGCTTGTATGATACACAAAACTAGAGCAACTTACAGCAAAGCAAAACATGTGCAAAATGCAGCGACTGGGATGTATCTGCATCACAGGAGCCACGAGAACCTGCCTAACAGCAGTAATGGACATGGTTCATTCTAGCCCACCATTCGCTAACCACTGTACATTGTCATCGGTAGAAAATATGCCACCATCAATTTGAAGTTGGCCAAGAATGCTTAGAGAAGATGTACAAATTAGGGAAAGAAAATAAATTTTTCCTACTCTGGGTATCAGCCCACCAAGCGATAGAAGGTAATGAAGAAACAAACGATCTAACTAGAAAAGGTGCGAACACTTCTCTAACTGGACCAGAACCGTTATGCTTCGCAAGTAGAAAGAACTTAAAGTGGAATTCAAGAACTTGGAAAACTCTATCCGGAACCTCAACTGGATCTTCAACGGTCTAAACTCTCCAAAAAAAATCACACCAAACCAAACCAAACATACGACCGAGAAAAATCAAGGATTTTCCTTGATTTAAGTAAGAAAAATCTTCGGAATTTCACGGGGTTTTAACGGGACACTGTCTACTCAGTGAACACCTCAGTAGATTGAAGCTATGAAACAACGGCGAATGCGGATTCTGTAGGGAAATGGGGAAACACCAGAATACCTCATCACTGAGTGCACCGAGACGACAACCATTCGTGCCATAAACTTTGGTACGACTGATATCGGAGATAGAGAACAGGAAAACCTTTGTAAAACCATTTCAGGCACTGGCTTTTGTCACAGCCCTGAGACTATGATGATTTATAACTCAAAAAGGGGACACAGTAGATCTATAAGGTCGCAGTCATTAACTTCCTCTTCCCATTCAGTCTTCATCTACATCTTCCATACGCTTCTATTTTAAATTTGTTAAATGCTCTAATTAATTCATCTGGTGATTGAATGATCACCCCAATCACGTCCATCTTTTAGGTAAACATCTTCTGTATCTCCCAATTACTCTACCCACTTATTAAATCAGATTAATATCCAAAATTTAATTCAATGATGGAAAAAAGAATTTTCATTTTTTAGTAAATTGTTTGATTTCAAATCTCACTGAAAAAGGTTAATTTTCATCATTGTTTAAAGAAAGTAGCGCAAGAGTTTTTGAGAGACGCTCCAAGGATGTAGTTATAGCATCATCCCTCGCCGAGCACTCTACTACAATGGGAATAACAATGTTAATCAGCAGTAAAGCATAATCGTGGCCGCCTGCCCGTTTCCTGCCCCCGCTCCCCTTAACAGGTAACTCAGGTGTTCGGTCTAGGTCGGTCCCCTTCGCCTCAGTCGCGAGACGGCCTCCGCTGCGTACGGTCCTGTAACGATCCTTCTCTCGTCCGTTTGCGAGAGCCCGAACGAAAAGTTTTCCCGACAGCCTTCGAGTTTCCGCTCTTTTAAGATCGCCCAGCTTCGCAACTGCAGACTCTAACGCCAATTTCCCCAAGTCTATCGTTGAATCGCCGTATAGTGACCGACCGTCGTTGAAAATCTAGTGTTTCGGTTCCAGTGAACCCTCCTCCTCATTCCTCGGCATTAAATGGAATACTTTCGCGTCTTCGCTTCTAGTTTGTGACAATGTTAATACGAAATCGTATTACTACTTGGTGCGCGCAGGCAAATGGTGAATCTAGTTCCGAGGATTTTAGCAAAAGATGTAAAAATTTGACGTAAAAGAACGTCGTCGTCCCGAGATGCCACGAGAAAAAGAATACATGAGACCTTCTGGACCACGTACGTACTGGTTTTTTTATGTCTAGTGCGTGGGTGGGTGGTCACTTCTGTATGTTTTAAACTTAGTGTGTGTTCTGTTTCGGTCTTTCTACCACGACGGAACGCTTTCGGTTTTTAACAAATTAGGCAATACTTCGTAACGTTATTTGAATTGAAGCTGTTTAAAAAGCCTTCTAGCTTGATTAGTTTAGTCATAGAAAGAACCAATTTAATTTAATTTAAAAGATTATAATAGGTAAATTTACACTTTACACTCATACAAACATATGACACACAATTCTTGTATTAGCTAAGTTATTATTCTTCCCTAATTCAGTTAGTAATAGTGCCTAGTAACAGCAAATTGTGTCAAAAAATTGATGCTTAGTACGTAGTAGTTACCATTTTAGATACAAAATACAGCAATATTTCCTACAATTGTGAGGTTTATTACATTTTTTCCATAGCAACTGTTAAAATTGCCGTATATCTATCAAAAATAGTAGATAAAATAGTACTTTAACCGCAAGGGTAGATTAAATGATACTTTAACAGCGAGGATAGGTTAAAAACTTTATTTCTTCTCGCACGTTTTATAATTGCTTCCATTTTTGAAAATTTTTGTATTCCTTTTCATAAGTTATTCGGGATTTAAATGGAAGTAGTTTGGATATGGCGTTTGGTAATTTACTTAATTTCGTTTTGAGCCATTTCTGGCTCCAATTCAATCAGCAATCGAAAGAGAATTAAAAAATATTGACTCAAAACTGACAACTAAAGAGACAGCTTTATTTATTTGTCAAATTACATAGAAACCAACGCCAACCCAGCACAATATTTTTTCTACTGGTAATAAATTCCTTGAAATAATAATTTCTGAATATTTTTAAAAACGTAACTCGGCTTTGGAAAAAAATATTGGTTTATGGTTAATGACATGCCCTAATACTTGAATTCAATTCGAGACAGTTTTAAAAAGCAGCTAGTTATATGTAGGTACTTGTCTAAAGGGTATTTTTTATAGTTACCTCAACGTTATTTGGTATTTTAAGAGCACCTACATTATTTTGAAGTAGGGGATTTAAACTTTTTTAAACTATCCATTTAAATAACTGTCGTATCATATTAGATTTGAATTTTTGAAGAAACAAATTATCGTAAATATTTTTATCATATAGAATAAACAGCTGGGTGTTACATAAAATTTAAAAGGAAGAAAAAAAAACCTTTTTCTCTTCATTTAGATTCTCAAAGATAGTGGAATAAATTAGTGGTTGCAATTATATTTTATACTTAGTTTACGATCATTCATAATGTCTAAAAGAGTACATTAGAATTAATAGAATATTACTATAATACTAGCAACTACTTGCGGTAGTCAGTTGTATCTGGGAAATTAAAATAACTTTGGTTGCACATCATAATACCACCACCAGCAAACTCCATAAGATGACGCATGCTGTCATTGATGACGTGCAACGAAAGTTGTTTTAATTTCCCCAGCCTAATAATTAGCTTATACAACAATAAACTTTTCATTTCTAACCACTGGCAGATGATAATCAAAATATTAGCCTTCATGTTTTGCGAGATTCTACCGAGGATTCTACTCACAATTTGTAAACTGATATTGAGCGCAGCTTAAACATGCTGTAAGATATGTATTTTCAATGAAGGCCACAAAACTTGAGCAACAATATCAATGTTTACCTATTTACCGCTTAAAGTGTTACTAAAGTTGCTGTACCAGATTCGATAATAGGTTAATTTCATATATACATATATAATCGGGTTACGACGTTTTCCGTCTTCCGATTCCTAATCTCCACCTCTCTCTATCTCCCCATCCATCTACTTCCAAACCTCTGTACAAACCTTCTTTATCAATACCCTCTCTCCAGCTCTTGCGTGGTCTTCCTATTTTTCTTCTACCTTGAGGGTTCCAATTTAATATTATCTTTGGAATTCGATGTTCTTCCATCTTTGCACATGTCCATACCATATTAATTGCTGGGTTCTAATGTCATCTACGATGTTGTGTTTAGTTCCATTGGCGTCTTATGGTTTCATTTGATATTTTATCTTTTCTGGATTTTCCAGTGCATCTCCGTGGCTTTTAGCTTTCTTTCAGCTTTCTCTTTTAAGGGCCATACTGCAGAGCTGAAGGTAATTATACTTTTTACTATGGAATTGTGAATTCTTTTTTTGTTTTCTATAGTTATATTTTTATCCCATAGTATTCCATTTAGCATCGAAACTGCTTTTTCGTAGTTTAATTTAAAATATTACTAATGGTAGTGTGGTCTAGAGTAGAGTCTAATAAATATTACAGAAGTACTAGTATTATTAAACTACTTTAAATAGAAAACTTTCCATCGCGAAAACTTGCAATTTTTCGTATTTGTTGTTGAACCGTTACGCGAGTAGGTACGTTGTTGCCGTGGAACAAGCCTAATGAGAAAGAGCAACAACAATTTATAGTTTTAAGTTGAACGTAGACTTGTGGTAATTAAACTGAACCACCGTTGTAAAATAATTAGATAAATATTTTATGAAACGGACGCTTCGTCGGGCGTAACCGAATCGGAAAAGCATCAAACTTGCAACGTTGGAAACGGGAGAATCTTTTTAAATAACGATTTAGTTTGGTTTGGATTTAAAATGTCTGAATTGAGCATTTTATTTCTCATGACTAATAATTAGACTAAACTTTCTTACCTACATTTCTTCAGAATAAAATATTCAATGTATTGTTAATTCATCAAGCTTCATTCAGAACCTCGAAGTTAGTGGAATAATTTAGTGGTTTCAATTATACTTTATACTTATGAGTTTACGATCATTCAAAATTACTAAAAAATACAATTAAAATTAATAGAATATCCTCGGTTTTAATAAAAAAATGTGGTGGTTAATTTTTTTAAATGTATTTTTTATAATTGTTTGTGCTCCCGTATACATATGATTGAAAGTTTTTTAAAATAATATAAGTGATTGATTATCTAGGTACCTGATTTTGTTGAAAACAAAAATTGAAAAATTGTGATAGTTTTTTTTAATATTTTGGTTTGGTTAGTCTGTAATTATGTATGTATATTATAGTCTATTATAGTCTGTAATTATGTATATATATATATATATATATATATATATATATATATATATATATATATATATATATATATATATATATATATATATATATATATATATATATATATATATATATATATATATATATATATATATATATATATATATATATATGTTACGGTCCGAGGTCCGCTTAATGTCGACATTAACAGGTTAATGTTTGGGTTTTGTTTTTGGTTGTTTTGTCGTGTGTTATTCTCGAGATTAACCGGGTAATGTCGATATTAACTGAATATCGGACCTTAACCGTAACCTACATTTCAAAACAGTTGAAAAATATGTAGGTGGCGCCCTCTACAAGTAAGAGACATATGAAAATCAAATTTCTTATGTCAAAAAAATACCCGGGCGCCAATTTTCATCCAAATATCGGCATTAGTTCAGAGATTATTTGGAAAAAATCGAATTAAAAATCAAATTTCTACACCCTGTATCTCCAAAACTAAGCATTTTAGGACATATATTTACACGTTTTTTACTTATTTTTATCTGCAGAATATACTGCTGAAGTTTCCTGAATACAATTTGGACCACCTTGTATATTGAAAATATTTTATGTAATCCATTTTTCATGGATTAAATACCTACTTTGTTTATAAAAATAAGTAGGAAGTGTTTCTGATGCATGCAGGCACTCTTGACACAGGACTTAATGTAGGTCGGCCCTTATAGTAACAACCTATCAACGCAACGCAAGAGCAACGATCTAAGTCTAAATATAAAAGACGCATCGTATCAGAACGGTGACCAACATTTTGGCATTACGCTCATGTTAAAAATATCGAAAAGAAAGTGCATAGGAAAAAGTTTTTCGAGCACTCTCCATAAATACCTATTATTTACTTAGTGTATTTTTTATTCTAATATTGACTTCTTTATATGAATTTATAAATTGTTTATACAGAATTGCATTTCCTTTTGTTAACAATAAAAATCTTCTGTCAGGCATTATTTGGTAGGTACATGCTTTTATATTTTTATGAAGAAATAAATAAATAGTTGGCACTATCTTTACTAAATTCACCTGCAGAAATTCTCATTTGTCAGTACTGAATAGAAAATTTCAAAGATGTTTCCACCTCAAATATTTATGTGGATAGATTAGAGAAAATTCCAAAGAAGTGACAGATGATACCATACTAATTCGAAAGTAATACTAGTAATTTTAGGCTCAAAACTAAATAGGATCCTTCAGGCAAAAATCTACTCTATCAAAAGATGCGTACAACTTAGATAGGGACTATCGGAAAAAAGAAGTAGCCATCTTATCTGATAGTGAAGCGTCCTTAAAAGCGATCAACTCAGTAACTATTAATTCGAAGTTGGTCAAAGAATGTTTAGAGAAGCTGAATAAATTAGGCAATGATAATAAAGTCCTCCTACTCTGGGTGCCCACCAAGGAATAGAAGGTAATGAAAAACGATCTAACTAGAAAAGGAGTGAATACTCTACTAACGGAACCAGGACCGTTCTGCTTCCCAAATGCAAACCAACTTAAAGCGGAACTCAAAAACCTGGAAGACTGCATCCGTAACCTGAAATGGGAATCCCCCAACGGTCTAAGGCGCTCGAATATGTTTCTCAGGGCTTACGACCAAAAAAAATCTTCGGATTATCACAGGGTTTTTAACGGGACAAATGTCTCCTCAACGAATATCTCAGTAGATTGAAGATCAGAAACAACGGCCAAGGCAGAATCTGTGGGGAAAATGGGGAAACCAGAACACCTCATCACTGAGTGCGCCGAGACTACAACCATTCGTCCCATAAACTTTGGTACAACTGATCTCGGAGATGGAGAACTAACCTCTATTAAACGTCTCAGATACTGGGTTCTGTCAATGCTCTAAGAGTGTATGATGAGTTATAACTCGAGAAGAGGACTCAGTAGGTCTATAAGATCGCGCTTTTTAACTTCCTCCCTCCCATACAATTTACACTCTACAATACTTGTAATAACAATAATTCGAACTAATGCTAGTCATAAAATATTTCAGTAATACCTCAAGTAATACGACTATTGCCAAGTAATGCCATCATCTTGTATAACAAAATACAACAGCGCTTTACCTTGCGATATTTACTATACTTTTTTGAGAGGAAATTCTCCAAGAACTTAATGAAATTTCGTATTCAATTAGATTTAGTAAACTTGAACCAAGATACAATGAGCGAGAAAGTATTTCTTCTTTCAATTTCAATGTATTTTGTCTTGGTGTCATTAATCATTCTTGTAGGGGTGATTTTTCCCCTCAAGATCAGCATAATCCGATGCACTTATGCACAAGAGCATATTGGAGGGCGAATGGATGATACTACTGACAAATTGTGTTAGGTTGTGCGTGGAGGAATGCTTATATATTATCTACTAGAATGCGTATTTTGTAGTCAAATATATGCAATTAAGGTTTATCTCTCGGTTTATCTACAACACTCTTCGCTCAACTTTCCATTCGTGCGTAATATACTTTTTACAACATTCATTATATATTACATTTATATTGATAATTCACGAATGCTCAACGAGAATGGATCGGTTTCATATCTACATATTTCATGATCCTTAAAAGATTATTATATATCTCCAACAGCTTAAATATTATATGACGGATAATAAAACATTTTAGTCGATAATCCAATTGTCCTACTATAAATTGAGGGTTGGTATTGAATAAAAAGATCACCCCCGATTTATAAAACCGTTTTAATACTACACTTTTAACACCCACATTAAAATGAATTGTAATATTTAATATCTGAATTTTTTATATACAGGGTGTCCCAAAAATAAGTGCCACCCCTATTTTAAGGGGTGGTAGATCTCGATAAAAGAAACATATTTTCTCTTTATCGCTTTTCAAATAAGTCCAAAATAACGGAGTTACCTATTTTACTTTGAAAATTTCCAAAAAAAATAAATTTTTGCTAATATTTTGAGAACCACTGGATCTTTTCTGAATTTTCTTTCTTGTTAATTTAATCTAATACCTATGTTGCCATATTATCAAGAAATTGTGTTTTTTAACTAAAAACTAAAAAAAAATCCAAACATTTTTTCAAAAAATCTCAACATTTTTTTCCGCGAAAATAACCTCATAGGCGTGTTTCTGGGGTTGAACTATACTACCAGTTAAAATATTTGCACTTATTTCTGGGACACCCTGTATATTTAAATGATAAATGTTTAGTATTTTTAATCATCATCATCATCTTCAGCTTATTCAACCAGTTATGGTGTAGCATTCCCTCACATATTTAAATACTAAGTATATCTAAATACTTTGTAGTTGGCCCATTACTGTCTATTGGCTATTGTTGGCTATGCGGGCACAAGTTATCCCTGCTGATTTCCTAATATCATGGTCCCTACTTCAGGTTTGGTCTTCTTCTAGAGGTTCGTTCTCACATTATCAGAAAACTGTCCAAAATAGTTAACCGAATTAATAATCTATGTTTTTTCGTTTACAACATATCTATGACTTGGTGTGATCACAGATTAGATATCCTATAAGTATACAGATAAAAATCTTGGCTCTAATTCGTGGTACGAAAATTGTTTTTTATGAGGATGAGCAAACGAGTAAAATTTCCTGTGCGCAAAAATAAACTCGCGTTTAAACAGCGTAATAACACTAATAACTGGGTCGGTCAGGTGCTGTGCACAATTTTGGAGGGCATAATGGGCGTGCTATGTGCGCAAACTAGTAACCTAACTTCTGCGCGACTCCGAAAATTGGAACCATGAAAAACAATGCTTTTGACGATAAGGAGGCAACGGCCCAGCTACGTCGAAAAACCGGTTCCCATTAGAACACCGAATTTAAGCGACGTAAGGCGATACTAGTGGATGGACGGGTGACCGGTTCGTAACTCTGTATCGTGCTGTTATCCAATAAAGGCAAAAGTGTAAAATCTATTGACACACTCATTCACGCCGGTTCGAGGCCGGATGAAATCGGATATCTCGTGAGTAAGAGTCGATTTAGACACTTGCCAAGTCGGTAGGCCATTGACCATGATATGGCCGACGACCGTGGTTCGGATTCCGCGTAAACAAAGTAGGCCCCGTCCAGATTAGCCCTGGCAGCAAAAGGGAGACGTTAACTTCAAATCTTTACTTTACTTTACTTTTGACGATAAGTTTATAATCTGTATAATCTGTGGTGTGATCAACTACATTTGACAAGTTTCTGACCGGTTTGGATAATTGTGGGAACAAACCTATCGTCTCTTAATTTCTCGTGGGTACCATGTATGCTATAATTTTTGTGGTCCATCTGTTGTCCGTCCTTCTTGCCAGGTAACCTGCGCATCCACAGCACTTGAGGGATTTGATTCTGTGGATTACATTTTCATTTTCATTACATCCACTTTATTCTTTTGCGGTCTTTTAAACCATATCACTACACTTTACCTTGGTTATTCCAAGCATATTTCGTTTCATTGGGCGTTGTGCGATCTGCAGTTTCCTGTCATTATAATGTCCGTTTTAAGTGTCCAGGTTTCGTATGCATAGGTCATGACTGGTAGTACACATTGGTTTGGGTTTTTTTTGCGGCTTAAACGGTGGTATCTTTTTTTATGTTGACTTAAAAGTTTGATTTTTTCACAGCTTCAAGGGACTGTAGACCTGAGTATATGATTTTAATTTCAACTCGATACATCCACGCGTTCCCGAGATACAGTGTCTTGACAGACAACAATGTGTCCTGTAAGGGTTCCGTTTTTGGAGGTACGGAACCTTAAAAACAAATAATGTTTTTTCTAAATAATTTTTAAGTATTTTATATTCAAAAAAATTGTTATAATGATTTTTTGAATAACTTATACAAATATGACCAGATGCTCGTAGAAGCATCCATTCGTTCGACCTGCTGATGGCAAAGCGAATGCTTTTTTTCGAGTACCACGGTACGTTCTGTCTGAATATGATTATAAATAAGGTGGGCAACGCACCGCACCGGTTCCATACTCTATTTGAACCAGCCGACCAGTTATCGTTTTCCCATAACCTTGACCATAACCCGACACCTTTTAGTTGATGGCAGCACTACTTCTTTTTTCTTGTATTCGATAGTTATTATTATTATTGAGAGGTCGAGGAGACCGACAGGAATATTTTTGTTAATTGTTAGATTATAATAAGCCAAAGATTCTTGATAGTAATTACATAAATCGTTTTTTTAATAAAAAAATTGTTTTGTCTGATAATTTATATTAATACAGGATGTTTCCTAATTAGTCTAAAAAAATAGGGTGTGATTCCTTGTATGATTTTAAGAAAAGAAGTTTATATGAACATGGGGTCTAAAATACTTCCTTTCTAATCTACAAGGTGTTGAATTTAGATATTTTCTTCAATTTTTAGAGTGGTGTCCAGTTCGAGACCAGGGTTTCCGAAACCGGCGCTGTCATATCAAACAACATAAACCAACTTAATTAAGAATGGAAATTCTGATAAAAACAAAACATGTAATAGGTATCATACGATCGAGAAAAAACGGCGTCAAAGACGGTTGGAGAATCGATGATAATTTTGACGAGGTCAGATCCTACACGTCTTTTACTTGGCTAGTACACTTCTTTATTTTTTAATGGTGCTTCTTTATTTGTTCATTTTTTAATCTTTTTATAATTATTCTTCAAAGGAGAAAAGAAGAAGGAACTTATAAAGAAGTAGAATTAAAAAGTATCAAATGACTTCCGTACGTAGAGTTTATCTGAAGTCAGTTGGAATAGATTGGGACTCTTAATTTCAGCACTGTCTTTGTCGGCATCGTCGGAACAAAGGCCTTAAGAGTCTCAGTACTTCCAATTGACTTCGAAATACTATAACTAAAATTGATTTTTTAATTATTGTTACCGAGTCCTGAGAGTATGGGGATTTTGAGTGCCGAGTCCCGGTTCTGTGATGGCTCAAAAGAACTGGGAATTTCCGGTACTTTCGAGACCGAGATTTCCCGATTCTGAACCTTAGTGTGCAGGTATAAGAACCGTTATTTCTGCAACCATTCTATTTTTTTAAATTTTTATCACCCTGTATATTAGAAAGGAATTACTTTAGACCCCATGTTTATATTCGGGTACATATAAACTTTTGTCTTAAAACATAATATAAAGAATAATACCCTAGCATTTTCTAGACTACTTAGTAAATTGTACCCTATATATTTTGCGAGATGGTGCTTTGTTTGTTTAAGAAAACTTTAATTTAAACATTTTTTTTTAATTTTGCGGATAAGGTACCAAAACTGAATATGAAATGAAAATATATGATTTCCAATGCAAAATTAATAATACCTTAATGCATTGGGCAATATCTTTCAATATTT
This sequence comes from Sitophilus oryzae, assembly GCF_002938485.1. Classification (NCBI taxonomy): domain Eukaryota; kingdom Metazoa; phylum Arthropoda; class Insecta; order Coleoptera; family Curculionidae; genus Sitophilus; species Sitophilus oryzae. The sequence goes on from NW_022146270.1 coordinate 1,770,440, forward strand.
AATTGCAATACACTGATATTTTTTATTCAAATACACAATGGAACTTAAATTAGTGGTAATATATTAAAGGTACTTAACAGTACTTGTATATATTTAACGTTTATATATCAATGTAGTAGGTACATTCAAATTGATTTATACATGTAATTTGTTTGTAATAAATTATTCTGTTTTAATTTGATATAAAATTTGCCGGCTAATCAAATTCTATGACGAAGTATTTTCCTCTTGTCACTTTCACTTCTTGCAGGATCTTGATATATAGTATGTATATATAGTATGTTTCCTTGACACTGAAATACATTTTTTAATGTTTGCAATGATGGTGACTCGTGTCGCTATAAAAGTATACCTTTTAAATATTTATAAATGTTTTTATTTTTAAATAATGCATGAATCAGAGCAACTTTCTTGTGTTGAGTAACTGTTAGTTTTGTTGGAAGATTTCGATGAGACTTTTTATTTCTTTATACAAATGGCAAATATATAGATGACTTTGTAATTTGTTGCAATAACAATTATTAAATTGTGAAATATTCCTCTAATATTATTTTATTGTTTCCTCATTGTAATTCACATTTTTGGTCGGCTATAAGACATATGAAATAAATATTACCATTAAAACAAGCACTTTTTGCCAAACAATATTATCCTGAAATACTCCAGCATGTACAGCAACAAAAAAAATCATGACATTGGTCAATTTGGTCATGCGACTATTGATATGGCAGTTTAACAAATAAATTGAATAAAACAAAATTTATTTTCATACACAGAAAGTCTATGAAGTTACTTTGAATGAGTTCTCCGAAAGTTTTGTTGTTAGCCATTTGACCATTTTCGGCGATCCGTGATCTGTAAATCAAAATTTTTAGTTCCTTTATAATTTATTGGAGGACAGTAAAATTAAATTTACTATAATAGAAATTATATATACCGGGTGTTTCTCAGAAGTGGCTCACCCCTATAACTTTCATTTTTTCTTATTTTTTTGTTATTTTTTCTGATAAAAAACGAGATTTGGTACATTAGTTTGGTTATATCGACATTAATCGGGTTTCCCGGTCACTTCCTGTTTCACCAGAAATGACTACAACTCTTGATTTTTCCCAACCAACACCTTCGGTATTTTTTACTTATAATTATACTTATTTTTTACTTATATTATAATATATTTTATTATGAATAGAATGACATATCATAATATATTACCTTTTGACATTTTCGCATATGGTTTATTTGAAATTGTAACATGCGGTTCATAAAGACAATTTGACTCGATATACCATGTGTGTGATACCAAATTATTCGTAAAAATGTTTTTTTTTCAAATATGCTAATGAGCTACCCACGTTCCATTTAAGAAAATTGAGATATGATTAAAAATACGATTTGGGCATCATTTTACTAGCCAGGACAAGACACTAAAAACATTAGACGATCTATCTATTTTCCCAAGGCTCCTTGATTAAAAGTTAGTGTTAGCGTTAGTTAGCAATGGCACCCTAGATTGAAATTTAAAATACGATTTTTTTAAAACGAAAATGTCAAAAGTTGACGTATAATAATGTCATTCTTTGTGAGTGTCATTTTCTATCGAATAAAGCAAAAAAATACCGACGGTGCCGTTTAAAAATTAATTAAAAGTTGTAGACATTTCCGGTGAAACAGAGGAAGAAGGAAAGTGGTAAAAACAATTGAAACCGTCAATTAATCCCGATTTATATCATATACTAAGGAACCAAATCTCGGTTTTTATCTGCAAAATTAAGAAAGTTATAGGGGTGAGAAACCTTTGAGAAACACCCGGTATTTTTATGAAAATATAATTGGAAACCTGATATTTTTTAAAGTCGCCGTATGAAACTTGTAATTGGAGGTAAAATTGGGCATGCTGAAGAAATAATAACTTACATACATACTTTTAAGCTTTTTCAATACCTAAATAATAGAAAATCCAGTTGTTGCCAACTTTTTGGCACACTTTGTATAAAAGAAATAACGTTTTATTTACAGAAATTTTTACATTTTTTAGTCTAGAAATTGAAACACAGTAGAAGTGATTTTATTAGTGAATGGAATGCTATAAAATGCATATATAGCATTATTGTTAATATTATTGGCTCTTTTACCTTCTGTTTCACTTTTATAATTCTATGAGACTAAAAAAATAGAGTTATTATTAATACTATATCTTAAAAATAGGACATTCAACGTTTACTTATTGAGATGTTTTTTCTTCTATTTTGATGCTATAAAATATACATAGTATAGGTAGAATATAATTCATTTTTTGTTAATGAAATCAAGAATAGAATTTTTAGGAACAGTTTATGAGAAAATATATATTTTAGCTCATAGAAAAAGATGTTATCAGTTTTGAAAATGTACTATGTATTTCTACAACTGTTCAACAACTTATTTTTATATTCCACTTAAATAGAACTATACAGGGTGAGTCTTAAATAAGAGCAAATATTTTCAAGGCTGGTAGATTTCGATGAAATAAACATATTTTTTTATTTTTCCTTTACCGTTTTTCAAATAAGTCCAAAACAATCGACTTATTATACTTTGAAAATTAAAAAAAAAATTTTTTTTGCTCCAATTTTCAGAACCACCGGTTTTTTTCTGAGTCTTCGTTTTCCTAAATTTAATCTACTACCTATGTGGTCATATTATCAAGGTATTATATTGTGTTTTTTAATTAAAAATTAAAAGACATGTTTATATACAACTCCTGAAAATATTTGCACTTATTTAAGACTCACCCTGTATAAATTCCACAATTAATTCCTTTAGTGTGTTGGCTTTTTTCACTTAAAACAATACATTAAAAATGTAAAAGTTAAATTTCTAGACGTAGCTATCCAAAGATATTATTTTTATATACGGGGTGGTCCGAATTATCAACATTTTTATCAAGAGGACTTTTTTACTTAAAAAAATGGTAGAAATGAATATTTTTTCACTTATTTGTTTTATGCAGGTATACGGACGAAAAGTTATTACTCTTCAAACCAGTTAAAAATATGTAGGTGGCGCCCTTTACAAGTAGGAGTCATATTGATATCGAAATCAATTTTTTGATGTCAAAATATACCCAGACACCAATTTTCATCCGAATATCGATATTACGAGTAGTTCAGGATTTTTTTTTCAAAGGAAGCATTTTTTGACAAAAGTTTATACGATTTTTTTTACTTAGTTTTATATGTAGAATATTCTGCCGAAGTTTCCCGAATACAATTCGGACCACCCTATATAATAACATCGTGAATATTTTATACTGTCATTAATCACATTCTTAAATAGATACGTGCTGTGCAACTAAATCTATGCTACATTACCAGCTATAATGCTGTTCGATATACAGCAAACCGTTATTGAAAATTGGGTATTTAATATTTTTATTTTTGTTTCAGTGGCGTACGTGATGGCCGGCTGGCCCTGGGCGGGCTTGCGGACCGTATCGTTCGCCCGCTGCCTGCTTGCCCCCCTAGCATCGCCGTTCTATCGTTTCCTGGCCAGATTTTCAGGTAAATATAATCAGTTTTCATTTGTAATGAGAAATGTTTATTGAATTGGTCTACAGTATGGTGCATCGGAACATTGGAAATTTCACGTAGATTTTGAAAAGATCAAATGCTATCTCCCAGAATATTAATTTTTACTAATCGCGAGGAATAATGATATGTATGTATAGTCTGTGAAACAAATAAATTTGAATTTGACAGTTCCCGCGGGCTTTTCTAGTGTTAATTTTCTTAGGTTAGCAACTGGCGGCCATGCTGACGCAATGCCGTCTCTAATAGAACAGCCTCGGAGCGAGATTTATGACGTCACGCTAGTTACATACTACAGATTAATATGTTGTAGAATACATGGAAAACATAATTATTCCTCGTATTTTTGGTTTATATTTTAAAAATGATATAGTTTACATGAAATATACATAATACATATACAGTTAATATAAATAAGTTTTTTTTTGACTTTGAGTCTTTTTTCTACTTTTTTAATAAATAAGTTAATATAAAAAATACATATACAGTTAGTAAATAAAAACGCTGATTAAGTTTTCATTTGGTTTTTCATTATTTTTTTTTTGGTTTAAAAAAACGTTTCGGCTAACATTATAGCCTTAATCAGTGCTGTGTCATATGATTTTTTTTTCATTTTAAACCAACAAAAATAATGAAAAACCAAATGAAAACTTAATCAGCGTTTTTCCCGAACCTAAATCCCAAGAAAATCAAAAATTTTAGAATAATTTTACATATAAGATGACAGCGATCTTTATTTCATAGCCATCGCTGACGCCTTTTTTTTATGATATTGTATTATTTGCAAATATAATTTTTCGAACATTGATACTTGCAAAATATACATATAAATTTTGTGAATGCAAATAATAATACATCACTATTAGTAGATATTGAATGTTTTTTTGTTATATTAAATCGATTTTCAAACCAAAATTTAAAATATATTTTACATTTTACCCATTATCTTATGTACCTATTTATTATTTGTATATTGTAAAACATTTTCTGCATTTGTGTGGTTCATAGTTTATTTGCCAAAGTATTTATTGCTATAAATAGGTATATAATATATTGTATTTATTAACTGTATATTATGTATATTTCATGTACACTATATCATTTTCAAAATACAAACCAAGAAAACGAGGAATAATTATGTTTTCCATGTATTCTACAACATATTTATTAATCCGTAGTATCTAACGAGCGTGACGTCATAAATCTCGATCCGAGGCTGTTCTATTAGAGACGGCATTGGTCTGATTTTTAGAAATGTCTAAAGCTGATGACATTTGACTTTTGACAATTATTTTTTCGTGTTGATTTTTGCGTGTTGATTTTTGCAAGGAGAGGAAGAACTGTCACTTGTTTTATTATTTTTCTTTTCTATTTCACGAAAGTAAAAAGAGTTACCTATCTGATTCGTTCAGTCACTCAATTTAAAGAGTATCAGATAAATATCAGTAACTTTATTGATAGAGGGATTTTATATTTGCCATGTTGGTGAAAAATAACGGTGAAAATTCAAAGTTATTCATTTTATAGACTATATTGACTATTTCCATTTTAAATATTGAGAACGGTGGCTCGTAGCGATTTTTACCAAGATACATTTTTTACGTAGAAAGTCATGGAAATGTGTATTTTTTCAGTCAGTGGTTTTATACAGGTACGGACGAAAAGCTATTAGGTACTCTTCAAAACAGTTAAAACATATGTAGGTGGCGCCCTGTACAAATAGGAGTCATTTTGACATCAAAATCAAATTTCTCGTGTCACAAAACCCCCAGACATCAACTTTCATCCAAATATTGACGTTACTTCAGAAATGATTTGGAAAAAATCGAAATAAAAATGAAACTTCTACACCCTGTATCTCCGAAACTAAGCATTTTAGGACATACATTTATACGAACTTTTTTACTTATTTTTATCTGCAGAATATGCTGCCGAAGTTTCCGGAATACGATTCGGACCACCCTGTATGTCTAGCAATTATACCTCATAAGTAGTACATGAATTATCGATAGTCAAATGTTTTAATTTTTAATTATTGTGTCTCACTGACAGATCATTCAAATTCTATAGTACTTCTAGAAGTCTCACAGACTTCAAATTTTATATAATAACGATGTCTTATATTAATACTAAAAATTTATAACAAAATTGTTGATTAGGTGCTTCAATAGAAATTAAAATAAACTGACTTGGTTTTTACATCATATCTCGCAACTTTTTGTAGTGGAATGGACTACCTTTTATCAGAAACCAATTTAACATAAAAGAAGCCGGCATGTCATGTCGATCGACTATACCAGTGAGGTTTACAGTTTTCATCGAGTTAGAAAATCACACGTTTTTTGGCACCTCAACCGAATGAGCTGCCTGGTCCGGTATTGGAGGAAAAAGGTACCGCCGCCGCCGGACCCGTTCTTGTACAAACTTATATTTAATTCCTTATTTATTTGCACGTCATCGTCGAAGGCGAGCATGCTCTAGGCTCGACGGTCAGCGGAGGGGCATCTTCGCGAGGCGACCTTGCCTTTGGCGAGGCGGGTCGCCCGGATGACCAACGCCACCCACTTTGAGAAGGCACATTCCTCGAATGTTTCGGAGGTGCGGTAGATCCTAATTGGTTTTTATGGAGATATGTTGAGACTTATCTGGTAAAACAAGCTCTGATATTGTGAATAATTCTTCTCTCATTATTGCGGATCTAAACTATCCGCCAATGAAAAAGGACATAAAAATCAAGACAATGGTGTCGAACAGTTTTAAGAGAAGTGTTATGCATTTAAATGTCATACAGTGTGTCATTAAATTTTTGTTAAGTTCTCAAAATATAAGTTCTCACAATATACTTATGTATCATTATCGTCATGGTGATGTCTCCGTTGCATGTTCTTCTCTTCTTCGCGCTTATGGTTCTTGTTCGGCTGTTTATTGTCATCTTTAATGTCAAGAACTGTTCTGCTTCACATATGGAAACCAACTTAAAGCGAAACTCAAGAACCTGGAAGAATCTATCCGTAACCTGGAATCGGATCCTTCAACGGTCTAAAACAGTAGTTCCCAAACTTATTTTTCTCGTGGGCCACTTTCAAAATTTTACTGGTTTCGGTGGACCCCCTGCTGCTACATTTCTACCACATTCTTAAAGTCGCCAAAAAATAAAAATTGTGTCACTTCTGAGTTCTGTCCCTATATTCCGATATGTAAAATAAAAACGAAAAATGGTACATTTTATATCACTTTATTTATTAAAAGAATAGAATTACAAGAAAAATATTAAGGTAATATAGGTTCAGGTCATAATTTTAATTAATGGGAAGGATGTATCTGATGGAGTGTCAGCAAACGATCAATGTTTGGCTTTATTTTTGTGAGCAATAACCGCAAATCCCCCGCTCTGTGATGTTTAATTTGCTCCTTTTTTTTGTTAAGAGGTTTGTAACGGCACTAAAACTCCTTTCGACAAGGTATGACGAGGGAAAAGCTATTAAAAATTTCCTTGCGATTTCCCACAGTCCAGGATATTTTTCGGGTATTTCTGCTTGCAGCCAAAATGTTGGGTAGCCTTTTCTAAATTTCACCTTCAGCTCCTCATTAGTGCTTAGCTCGAGCAGCTCCTCTTGTAATACAACATTGGCCACTTCCGTTTCATCAAATGGATTTATGATCCATGGTGGTATATCCATCGTCAGTATATCTTCAAACCTGGTTTTGAAGTCATCATGCAGAGCACTTAAATGTTGACTGTAGGTATGGATATCCTCATCAATACATTCTACCTGCGACAAGTTTGGAAATTGAGAGAATTCGCGCCGACTAATGTTTTGCTTCATAAATTTCAATTTCCCAAGAAAAGCCGAAATTATCCCCTTTGTTTTTATTAAATTCAGGCTGTCCCCTTGTAACTGCAAGTTAATATCATTAAATTTTTTAAACAAATCTGTCAAATACGCAATGTCTGCTTTGAATTTGATCAAGTTTTCTTTTAAATCTGGATCTCTACTTTCTAAGAACTCTAATATGGAATCGAAAACAGAGTAAAATCTCGTTAAGCATGCACCTTTCGACAACCAGCGTACTTCAGTATGTAAGAGCAGTCGTTGGAAGTCTTCATCATTTTCGTCGCACAATTGAGCAAATAAACGCGTATTCAATGCATTGCTTCTGATTTTGTTGACAGCTTTTATTACAAAATGAAGAGATTGGTTCAACCTGTCACTTAAATGTTTTGCCACAAGATGTTGTCGGTGGATTACGCAATGAATAGCTGTAAGTCCTGGTATAATTCTTTTGAGATGACTTATAAACCCACGATATCGCCCGACCATTGCAGGAGCTCCGTCTGTTGCCACTGAAATAATGTTTGTAAATGGGATCGATTTTTCCGTAAAAAAATTACTCAGGACATTAAATATTGATTCGCCTTTAGTGTCAGTCTCCAAAGTTCTGGCAAATAGCAATTCTTCGTGAATTTCTTCCTCAACAATAAATCGGACATATGCCAATAGTAATGCTTCATTACTGGGTAACGTTGACTCGTCCAGTTGTATAGAAAAATGAGTTTTTTGCAGATGATTGCACAAAAAGCTTTCGATATCAGAGCTCATTTCATCAATGCGTCTTTGTACAGTATTGTTACTTAATGGAATTCTTTTTAGTACGTCAAATGGAGATTTGTGCAAAACAGTTTTTAAAACCTCTTCAACAGCGGGTAAAATTAATTGTTCTCCGATAGTGTGCGGTTTTCCAGATTTTGCTATAAGTAATGAGATATTGTAAGATGCCCGCAAGCCATCATCGTTACTTTGAGATGTTGAAGCGAACATACTGTGCATGGTGGGTCTCTTTCCATATTTTTCTTTCAATGTTTGAAAATATTTTAAATCTTTACCTATTTTATCAGTATGACACCTTTTTAGATGATCTTCGAGCTTTGATGGTTTCATAGAGTCATTGCTCAAAACTTTGTTGCATAATAGGCACATGGGCAATTGTTTGTCTGCCTCTGATGGAACAAAACCATATTTCAAATAATCGATACTATATTGTCGACATTTTTTCTTTGCTGTAGCCATGTTTCGTGTCAGTTACCTTACCTGTAAAAAAAAGTTTTAGTAACCAAGTTTTTTTTCTGAATATAGGTATCACACCGCAGCCTTTGTCAGCACGCGGAAATAGAATTACGGCTTGTAAAGGGACCAACTAATAAACCGCTGAGACAAATACAGACGTTTTCACAAAACGGTATCAATTTTAAAGTACATAATTTACCACTAATTTTTAATAGTATAAATAAAATTGGTGTACTCAGTATCGAATACTGATCATATTTGTGTAGGAAAAAATAAAAGTCGAAATCCCAAAATTGTCCATAAAAACGATAACTAACATTTTATTAAATCAATGAGTTCACGCGCTCCGTGTATTTGCGTATTTTTTGTCTGCGGCTTCATTGTTAAAACGTGACAAACTGGCATCGAAGTCCAAGCCCCGCCCTTTTCCCGTCGCCCGCGCACCGCTCGCTCTTTCCGAAAAGGAATAGTTTTGATAAAATAGTTACTTCAAAACCAATTTAAAATGATTATGAAATTACTGTTTTATAAAATTAGTAGTTATTTGCAAGAAAAATTACAAAATTAATTGCTCTGCAATATTGCTTATTCGGCCTTTTAGAGAGGCAGTGTTTCTCTCGTGAAAAAACAATTGAATAAAACGTGCTGTGTTTGTCTTCAAATCGAAAGAGGACAATTAAAATATCTGTAAGTTACTAAGTTACCTATCTATACAGGCCGTTGTGATCAACCGACTAGTACACGTAAACAAAATACTTAAGTACTATAACAAAAAAAGGTAGGTTACTTACTTTTCTCCGGCACTAGCAAACACAGATATAAATTTTCTCACAACTTTTTTCCAAATTCCGCCTTTTTTCGAAATTCCGGAAACAAATGAATGCGTTTGCCTTTGGCATCAAGTATTTATAGTGGTGATCAAGTTCATGTCTGAACAAGCATTAAGCATTGTCGGGCGGATAGCGCTTTGCAAGTCTGTACACGAAATTGTACGTAATATCGAATACGCAAGTTTGGACAAGTAACAGTCGCTTGCCTTATTAAAATATTATCTGCTTAGATAGGTACTTAAAACAATGTAGGTAGGCCCTTATAAAAACTATGCTTACATTTTTGCTCTTTACTATCAAAAGCAGATAAATTTTCGTGGACCCCCATTAACATCTTATGGACCCCCATTTTTTGTTCACGCCTACGTAGACCCCCAGCAAGTCTCCCGTGGACCCCTGGGGGTCCACCTGGACCACTTTGGGAATCACTGGTCTAAAACATTCGAAGAAATTTCTGTGTATTTACGACCGAGAAAAATCATGCCTGGACCCCATTAGGCCACACGCCACGCTATTTCACGTGAGTCCACGTGTTGCAACGTGGAAAAGAGTGTACACATGAGATCTGGGACAGACGACACACGTGTGATAGCGTGGGGTGGCTTGTTGCCTAGTGTGTACGCAATACATATAATTAAATGGAAATACATACGCACAGATCTTCATGTCGTGGGGTGGCATGGCGTGGCGTGGCGTGTGGCATAATGGGGTCCCGGCTTTACTTCATTGTAACACAAAAAATCTAAATATTGACAAAATATAAATTCTGGTTATAATAATGCAATGAAGTGGTCAAATTTTTTTTAGTAATTGTTAATTATAAGGAATAGCTTAACAAACTATCAAATTGTTGTTTTATAGACGTGAATCGAATTTTCAATTATGTTCGATTTATAAGTAATTATCAACAAAGTCTTCTTTCCTGTGTTTCAGTTCTTGCAATGCTCGAATTGCAGCTCTACTAGTTACCCAATTTACTTTATTTAAGTATTTTAAATATTTTGTAATGGCCTTGTGGCTGCAATTAGAGATTATAAATTATATACAGTACGATATATATTATAAATATATACAGTACGATAGAAAAAAAAACGAAATTTTCCACAATTATACATGAAATGATAGCCATCTTCATTTCCAAACCAACTCTGACGCCGTTTTTTTTCTGTCATGTTGTACAATAAATATGGCAGGCAATAAATGAAACATTTATAAAGATACAGTATTTCGTCGAATTTGTAAAAATAGTTTTTATCAAAAATGTTTACTACTAAAACTATTTATTATTTTCGTTGACTTTAATTTTGCATTTATACTTCGTAGATTGTAGATTGTACGGGAGGGGGGAAGTTAATTACCGCGATCTTATAGATCTATTGTGTCCCCCTTTCTTGAGTTATAACTCATCGTACAGTCTCAGGTCTCAAGGCTTTGACAAGTCACTATCTGAAACGGTTTTACAGGGACCAGTTCTCTATTTTCGGTATCAGTCGTACCAAAGTTTACGGCACGATTGGTTGTCGTCTCAGCGCACTCAGTGATGGGGTGTTCTGGTGTTTTTCCATTTTCCCCACAGAATCTGCATCTGCAGGAAAATCTTTGATTTTTCTCAGTATTAAGTTCTGAGAAATTTCTTCGAGTGTCTTACACCGTTGGAGGATTTCCATTCCAGGGTACGGATTAGGTCTTCCAGGTTCTTGAGTTCCGTTTTAAGTTGGATTCCACTAGAGAAGCAGAACGGTTCTGGTCAAGTTAGTGGAGTGTTCGCTCCTTTTCTAGCTAGATCGTTTGCTTTTTCATTACCTTCTATCCCTTAGGAGTATCTTATTGTCTTGGTCTAATTTGTTCAGACATACTTCTCTAGACACTCTTTGACCAACTTTGAATTGATAGTTACCGAGTTGATCGCTTTTAACGCTGCTTGACTATCGGATAAAGTGGCTACTTCTTGTTTCCGATAGTTCCTATCTAAGATAAGATCTACGCATCTTTCAGTAGAGTAGATTTCTGCCTTAAGGATGCTGGGGTAGGTGCCTACTGGTTTGGAATATTTAGTTTTCGGCCCAAATACTCATATCCCTGTTCCTGTTTGGTTTTGGAAGCATCAGAGAGTATACCACTTACTGTGCTGTTACTTACTGTTCTTACTTACTGCTGTTGCTTACTGTTTTTCAATTTTTGCATTCTTTTATTCTAAACTTCTGTAGTTAGTGTTTTTAATTTCTCTTTACTAACACATAAAAATGAATTAACTTATAAATTCTTCTCCGCTATGCAAAGTCCATCTATGTAATCAACTTACCGAATTTTTCCTCATCATATAAATTACAGTAATTTCAAGGCTATCTGCCACAGGGGGGGGGTGAACAAGTAAAATTGCACATCTCACACTCTGCTGAAAAATGTCGGCTGTGCGCATTTCGACTTAATCGATATCTTTCAAGTAATAGCTTAAAGATAATTAATCTTTATTCTGAAATAAATGGCCTGTTTAATTGGTTGTTGCTGAAGAAAAAACAACGATGCTGAAATGGTAGGGCTTGATGCCACACACCAAGCTGTGATTCGGGTACACAGTAAGCCAAAGATATTAACAATTTTAATTTCTGGTCTTAATAGGATATAGTAAATTTTAATTTAGTTAATAATTATTTCAATAATAATTAAGTTTACATTTAAAATAACATTTAAAAAATACAAACATTGTACCGTATGGGGAATGACAATCGATAATAATTTTGGCAATCTTATTTATGAAAATAAGTATACTATAGGGTATAATATATTTTTAAAAAGTTTATAACGACAAATAAAATAAAAAAAATTATATACTTACATTTAAAACAACATAATTTTTCGTTCATATTTCATGAATGACGGCTCCTAGCGAAAATCTAGTTACGCCACTGAGTTCTACTTGAAAAACTCCATGGGACTCATTTTTCACCTTTTCGATGAGTTATAAGATAATGGAGATACGAAGGGAGTCGAAGAATGCAAAATTTTCAAACTCGCCCCGTATTTCAGGAACTAAGAGGGCTAGGATAAATCTGTGGACATAATTTTTAGTTTCATAAAAAAGTAGTATAGTGATGTGAAAACCGCATCTTCATAAACGAGAAACTCTTTAAAACAAACGAATATGGGACACACGGTATCACAGAGACTAGTTCCCCGTCTCTGATATCAGTCCTACCAAAGTTTATGGCACGAATAGTTGTCATCTCGGCGCACTCAGTGATGAGGTGTTCTGGTGTTTCCCCATTTTCTTCGGAGATAAACGTTCACTGGGATTCCGGTTTGGGAACCCTAGTTATGAGTATTTCTCCACTATTCCGTTTCCATTCAACAACCGCCGATTTTCTTAAATACTATCAAAACAGTGACTATACATTCTTTAGGAAAATGTTTAATATTAAGTAGTTAATTTATTTAAGAACTCACGTAAAGAAGTAATTGGACGACATAATCGACGAAAGCTTTTAACCTACCAAATAAAAATGACGATTTACATAGCGATATAAATCAGAACGGGTCGCTTTGAACTTGTTAGATTCGTCTACGAGCAGCCGTATCGCCGACCATCTACTTTCATATTTACCACATAAAAGTGTTTTTCGCGGTTGAATTCATTCTCCCACCCGATGCAACAGATAAAATGCAAAAACGTTCATGGAAGTAATTACTAGAGACATATGTTCCTTGGCCGTTCTAAACTCCTATAGCTTAGAACAGAAGAGGTTACGTAAAGGCGATCTTGGATTTTCAGTCGGTTTGGTCGAACCTAGCTGGCGAGTTCAAAGTCCTCGGAAGAAAGCTTGCCGTGACCATATAACGTCAATTAATACCTTGCTGCGTTCAATTCTACTGTAATAGATAAAAACTAGTACCTGAAAGATGCTTTTTAAATAGAAATTATTTCTTAAGTAAAAATTACTAGAATATTCTAATCGGCATTATTTGAAATTTGAACAAGGATTTGTGAATGCATAAGGCCCGATATGTTATCAATCAGATATTTTCCTTGTCTTCCTTTGTTCTCAACTTTGACTTGAGATGATCTAGAGATCATGTTCTCATATGAGCTTAATTGGTTCTGAACCCTTCTGAAAATTTTATTGAGAAATATTTGCCGGTCATTTCAGCCTCGTCTCAGTGTTGTTTTAATTGTAAAATGTGAACGTGCATTTGGATTAATTTTAATTGTATTTGTAAGTTATGACGACCTTTTTATTATTTGTTATTTATTTAGGTTCTTTCTTGTTAGGTCTGATGATGCTCGTATATGAGCGAAACACGTGTAAACATTGTATAAACGTTGAGACCAAGACTTTAAGTCTTTTTTCTACTTTTTTAATTTGATATTTTCTAGCTTTCTCTATTTTACTATTTTGTATAATATTGCTGAATGTATTAGTTAACCCATGGTATACCAATAGGTATGGTAGGCTATTAAGATCGGCAAAAAAATTTGTTTTTAATTTCACTCAAAATGAGTTATTTGGGTCATAAATGACCTAAGTACAAAATATTTTCTCATGGTGCCTCTCTGTATGTCTGTCCGTCTATCCGTCTGTCTGTCCGTCTGTAACACGATAACTCAAAAACCGCTAAACCGATTTTAACCAAATTTGGCAGAAAAATGCTGTGGCACCCGAGAATCTGGCCATTAGTTTTTGGTGGGGGTGGGGGGTTGGTAAGGGGGTATGGGAGGGGGTTAAAAATTTTAAAAAATTGTAACTCCAAAATTACAGTAGATAGCGAAACGCGGTTCAAATTAAGATTAGGAATAACATTTGCAACAAAATTTATAATAACATCAAAATCAGTCAAAGTCGCAGATTAACATATTTTGGTATGGGCCGCTATACGTGCCTCCCGGCGCCAATTTTCTGTGTTTATTTGTGTTATGTTTTTATAGACTTTTGCATCTTTAATTGAAAATGTTATTTTTTTTCTCTAATTTAGTTAAGTTGGTTTCGAGGTTGGTTGATGTTGTTTGATGTAATTTTTAAGCTGCCTATGTGTTTTTTTTCGCTTGTGTTTATTATTTGTGTTCATGTTTACTTTCTCATGACTTAATAATTTGATATTATTTTCATTTGAAACTCAATTTTTTATCGGTTTTACTTTTGAGAACCATCCCTTGCTTGCTAATTGACGATTCCACAATCATTGAACGAAAATATTTTGGTACAGTTCTGGAAACTCTAATTAATACTACCAATTGGAGTTCAGATATTTTAGCCATCACAGAACCGGGCCTCAATAATTAATTTTTTTTACGTGAGAAAGTCCTTTGATACTTTTTAGCGGTCGAAATTAAGCTCTTCTAAATAAGTACCTAATGATGCTATTTCTTATCGTTCTTGCTTCTTTTCTCTTTTGAAGTAATACGTAATATTTATTATGTTATGTTTTAATAGATATTTGCTTTTTTAATTCAATATTTTAGGGCTTTTGTCTCAAATTCAGTTAAGTTGGTTTATGTTGTTTGACGTGAAATATGAGTTACCTATACATTTTTCTGTACTTGTGTTCATGTTAATTTTTTCATGACTGATTGCTTAATAATTTGATATTATTTTCATTAAAAATCTCAATTTTTTTTCCATTTTACTTTGAGAAACTATCCCTTGCTTTCTGATTGATGAACTGCACCACCATTGTACAAAAATTAGTTAGTACCGAAAAAAACCCGGGAAAACCCGGTTCCTAAGAGGCGCGGTACCGAAATTCCCGGTTCCGAAAAACAGCTCCGGTTGCGGAAAGCCTAGCTCTATTAGAGTCTAATATGGCAGTCAATTACATATACACTCAGTCTGTGGTTGGTTCTTTGTGAAACATCGTTGAAATATTATAGTATTTTAATAAAACACGCTTTTTGATGTATCAGATTTAATAAGAAGCCTGTTTCATTAAATTACATTTACGTGTATTTAAAAAAAAACGTGTGATGTATCAAAAAACTTCTATCGCAATTTGTTTCTTTCCAATTTCACTAGTGTAATCTCATGTTAGAACTTGCCTAGTACGGAACGCGGAATTTTAACATCGCCAATTATTTACATAAATTAAGGCACATCATAGTTAAATTTATTTATTTTAATAAGCGATAATAAAAAGTAGACACTTGACATTGACTGGAAATTATCGCTAGCCCACATCTGCTCCCACATGCCGCTTTGCGTTCAAAAATAACGATCGTTTTGCAAAGTTTCGCAATGCCGCGCTAATATGAAAACAGCACGATTTATTGGTTTACAACATTCGTATTGTTGCTAACATTTTTAAAATTATATCAAAAGAAATTTTAAATGTCCTTCGTATTGCAAAGAGTTGAGATACAAATTTGTTTTGCAACGATTTATTTGAAATAAATAAATACTACTTATTTATGATGTGTTCTACCGTATGATGCCGTCATAGGAGGCTGGAGAATTACAATCGATGATAATTTTGGTGAGGGCAATCTCTAGACGTCATTTACTAAAAATCAAACAATAATTATAGACAGATTAAACAAGGATAGAAGTTTCCAGACACAGAAATCTATTTCCACACAATTATGTTTTTCTCGAATTTTAAACTACACAATTTAAAAATCATTTGGCGCCTAGGATTTGATCTCGCCGAAATTATCATCCAGTCGTCTTTGACGCCGTTTTTTTTTCGACCATATGGTATTTTCTCTATGTGTATTATCAAACTTTTTTTATTTGAATATGTTATTTTCCTACTATTTTCCGCTGTATTCCTACTAATTATGTAATCTATAATAGTAGTAATTTTTGTTTTAAGTTACTTTTCTGTATATTTTTTCCCTTAATTAATTTATTCTGCTATTCGAGGAGGAGTGGTATCCAACAAATCAGAGATCATTAAAATCGGTCCAAAAAGTACAAAACATTAGTCGAACTTACATTTGAAGGACAGAAACGAAGTAATCCATCCAGGCTTAAGCCCGGTAGACACGGTTCAAGTTACTTTCATCAAATTCATTTTGACGCTGTTTGGATCTTACCAACTGACTTAAAATCGGTTGATAGGATCCAAGTGGCGCTGGCGTCCAAGTGAGACCCGCGTAGCGTACATCTGTATTTGATTCAAGTACACTTTGACCGTTTCAACTAGACTTTAATACTTATTTAACGGACATTAAATACGGATGCTATTATTACACAAAAATAATAAACAACACAGAACACAAATCACGCTAGACGCTGCACAACCACGAGAACAAGCAGGCTTTAGCACGATTGATCACAAACATACACTAAGAGAAACTAACGAGAGGATACGACAAAAGACCCAGGTAATAGATGTCTTCCACAGAGTCACATCCCTCAAATGACAATGGGCAGGACACCTGGCAAGAAGAACGGACAAGATGGACCACAAAAATTACAGCATGGTACCCACGAGGAGTTAAGGGACCTAGAAAAAGACCGAACCTGAGATGGGACCATGATATAAGAAAATTAGCAGGGACGACTTGGGCCCGCAAAACCAACAATACACAACAATGGGCCCAACTACAAAGAGAGTATGTGAGGGAGCCTACACCATAATTAGAAATCATTGAGTAAGCTGAAAATGATATGTTGACGAAATACGGATGACTTTATTTCAATACAATCACATATTTATAGTGATTCCCACGAGACCAACGAGACGAGACTTTCATCTCTTTCAAAGTCTTGTCTCGTCTCGCCGTACGAGAGTCTCGTGAAAGTATCGAAATTTCGTCATGCATAATCCTTGTTCCAGTCCAGTACGGGATATGTATTTATAGTTTCTACAAAACAATCTTGGGATCACGTGACATTTGTAAAGAAACCGGAATATTTTTGTAATTCCTCTAATTTTTCTTGTTTATTTTTGATTAACTAATCGATATTTATTAGGCTACAACTAGCATTTAAACATTCAGGGTGTAAAAAAAGATTGATCTCAAGTCACGTATTCCCAAAGTTGTTTTGTATGATCTATAGTTGGCTATAATATAAAAGTAGGATGAAAAAATTACAAATGTTTAAAAATTAATCATATATTTCATAGTAATACGTAAACACAAAACAAAAACCAAAAACTTAACATTAATTTTGAAAAAAAATCATATATGTTATAGTAATACGTAAACACAAAAGAAAAACCAAAAACTTAACATTAATTTTGAAAACAAGTAAAAACAATAATATAGGTACTAACAGCCTCCTCGGTCGCAAATGTTTTTGTTTTTCACTCAGTCATTTAGGCATAATAACATCGTGCAGATTCATTATTAAGGCGATTTCTGTGTTTTCTAATGGTTAACGCAGCACGAGAGAATAAACTTTCCGCCGGGACTGAGGTAGCTGGTATACTCAAGAGATCCCGGGCCATCAAACTTAAAATAGGAAGTTCAGAACCATGAGTTCTCCACCAATGTAATATATCTGTGTCTTTATTACACCGGGGAATTGAATAGTATTGTTGAAACTCCTGCATCCATTCTCCTTCGGCAGGGGTAGGATTTACTCTGTATAAAGCATCAACATCAATTACAAAGTCCGACTTTTCAGGTCCAGGATTTTCTCGTCCTTGTTGTGCCACCGCTGTTTCTGTGGAACGTTGTCAAAATAGACAAATCTCTCGAAATTTCTGAATCGAATTATCTTTTAATTCTTGGACCCATTTTGTCATATCAAACTTTCTAACTTATGACGTGGATCGAGAATTAAAACTGCAGCATAAATCCAGTTCGTTTTACGATAATGCTTTAGTATTTTGTCTCTCGCAGCCTGAAAACCAACAATAAGCTGCTCTTCGACACGGGTTCGATTTGTTTTTCTATCCCATTCAAATATTTTGCTCTCAAGATTATCTATTAGTATATTGATACATACAACCACTATAGGTAATGTGACGTACTTCTCTGCTCCGAGTTTTTTGGAAAGTATTTGAAAGTTGATTAATAATTTGTGCACTTCTTCTAGCAGTATCCATTCTTCATCTCTACGAGCGTATGGTTTTAAATCAACAACATTTTGACATAATACACCGAGTCCATGTCTGCCTTTAAGAGCTATCTGCAACATATCATCACTGGAATTCCAGCGTGTTCCAACATTCAACACAGGTGTCAGTAGCCGAGAATTACCAGTTGCTTCACATGCACTTCGGAACTTAAGTAAAAGTTGGTTTTAAGTGTTCACCTGCTTAAGGTTTTTTAAGTGTTCACCTGCGAGACTCTCGTACGAGACGCGAGACTCGAAACGAGACCAATAAAAGTCTCGTCTCGTATTGTCCGAGTATCGTCTCAAATCTCGTTTCGAAAACAAGTCGAGACCATACGAGACTCTCGAAAACGACACTCTCGGGGAATCACTAATCACATATCATCCAAGAGTTGCCAAAAGCGTGGAAAATTTCGAAGTAGTACAAAGACTAGAAATAAATTAGTTAAAATAATATCAAGTACTCCATATAATTAATGTTTTACTGTCTATTAAATTCTAATTCATTTTACTAACTCATTTAAATATGTGATGCTGCCATACTGCATCTTTCTCTATTCGTATTGACGTTTGTTGTACAAAAAAGATTTATTTTAATTCGCTAACAATGTAACAACCCAAGTTTGAACAACTATCTTGGCTAAAAATTGACACTGCACAATGACAGATACAAAACATCGCAATAATTCTTTCCGACACTTCGAAAGAAACAATGGATTTGTCGTTTTTTTTTCGAATATTAATGCTTAAGCACCTTCGTCAGTGCCACGGCCGCAAAAAATTACAAGACAGAGCTTTTCTTCAAACATAAATATTCGTTTGATTCGATGTATTCACAAAGTAAGTACTTGTAAACAAAAGACTATTAGCCGTGATGGCTTGTACCTTTATTTTTATTATGTGATATTTATTTATGAATAATTGTTAGTGGTTGCGATAGTGCAAGTATTATATTTCTTGAGCCGTTAAATATATCTATACAATGTATGACTTATACAAGGTCTCTTCTAAACGTTAGATATAAAGTACGTTTACTGGATCTGTGTTTTGTGTATTCTGGAATCTCAAGAATGCAGAATGCACACACTGTATTGGAGTATGTTCAATTTAAAAGCACATTTAAATAAACAGCATATATTTTATAGATCGCTACCTATATACACGCGGCAGAAGTCCACGTTGACTTGATGTGTACGTCACCGCACTGGACGCATCGTCATTTTTTTAAGAGAATGATCGATTAAAACGGTAGTAGACCGAGCTTGGAGAACAGTGCAGTCGTTATCAGTAATGCTTTTATTCATTTTTAATGGTTTTCTTCATTTTTTAATTTTTATAAAGATTATGTCTCATTTACGTTGAAAAAAATAAAACTGATTAAATATTTTTCAATTTTTTGTATCAGTAAGTAATGTTATTTAAAATATTTATAGCACGCTCATGAATTGCTGGCTAACAGAGAATTTTGTTTCTCCCTTACGGATGCCTTTTAGCTACAGAACTAATCGACGTACTGTGCATTAATGGGCTGGTCTAACTGAAGATAAAAAAGATTCAATTGTAGAATCTTTAAACTTTATATCTGATTTGACTGGTTTACGGATTTTGAATTATAATTTTTATTTTGTTGATACATACTATTTTTAAGTATCTTACGATACAGAAATATGCGCAAGTATTTTAATTGGTAGTATAGTTCAACCCCAGAAACACGCCTATGAGGATTTTTCCCGAATTTTTTTTTTGAAAATTCGGAATTTTTTGAAAATTTTTTTAGTTTTTATTTAAAAAAAATAATTTCTTGATAAGATGGCAACATAGTTAAAATTTTACAAGAAAGGAAATCCAAAAAAGATCCAGTGGTTCTCAAAATTTTAGCAAAAAATCATTTTTTTTTTGGAAATTTTCAAAGTAAAATAACTCCGTTATTTTGGACTTATTTGAAAAACGATAAAGAGAAAATATGTTTCTTTTATCGAGATTTACCACCCCTTAAAATACTTGCACTTATTTCTGGGACACCCTGTATATTATATTTGTCTAAATATTAAATCCCTGATTTATCCTAATCCTAAAAAGTTCATTATTTCAAGATTCCCGAATTACGATAGTCATTCACACGGAATTGAACTCTCATTTATATAAACCGAACTCAATAATTCAACATCAAGAGTATTAAAACATTCTACCCAGTGTCGTACATGCATTCCCTAAAATGGGTTTTATTACAACTTCTATTATTTCCTAAATCAAATAACAACTTATATTATGTTTTAGAATAACCAAAAATGTCAGAGATAATATGCTTGTAGATTGTATGGGAGGGGCCAAGTTAATCAACGCGACCTTACATACATATATATCTACTAGCGTGTACCCTCGACTTCGTTCGCCTCGAATTAATCAGTTGTAAAGAAAGAAAATTAATCAGTGATAAAGCAAAGCAAGAATTTCCATTAACATACAAACTCACACCCCACAGTCAATACGTTGGCCAAAAATCAGCTTTAAACGTCAAGCAGTTTAAGCAGAATCGTGATTACTCAGTGGTCATATTTTATAAAACACCCTGTATACATTTTTAAAAAATCTTAAAATATGTAAAACAACAAAATAAAATATACGTGTTTAAGAGTTTTTCTCTTTAAATAAAAAATATTCTAATATTTGAGGGGTGGTTTCACCCCCTTAGAATTCGAGTTTCGAAAAATACCTTCTTATCGAACCTCTACACCCTAAAGTCAATCAGTTTTCCAAAAATCAGCTTTTTACGTCAAGCGCTTTAAGCAGGATCGTGATTAATCAATGACCAGATTTTTCGAAACACCCTGTATACTTTTTTAAAAAATCTTGAAATATGTAAAAAACAAAATAAAATATACGGGTTTAAGCGTTTTTTCGGAAACTCGACAGTTTTTTAAATAAAAAATATTGTAATATTTGAGGGTTAGTTTCACCCCCTTGGAACTGGAATTTCGAAAAATCCCTTCTTATCGAACCTCTACACAACAATGTATCATCAACCTGTATGCCAAAATTGAGCTTCATACGTTGAGTGGTTTGAGCAGCATCGTGATTCATCAGTGAGTCAGTCACTTAAGGATTTTATTTACTATTAGTATAGATTGTGATTGTGTCCCTCTTTCCTCTTTCTGGCAGTTATAACTCATACAGTATCAGGGCTTGGACAAAAGCCAGTATCTGAGACGGTTTTACAGAGGTTGATTCCATCTCCGACAAGTCGTACCAAAGTTTATGGCAGGAATGGTTGTCGTCTCGGCGCACTCAGCGATGAAGTGTTCTGGTGTTTCCTCATTTTGCCTACAGAATCTGCATACGCCGTTTATTCTTAGTTTAAATTTGGATTGTTCTTAATTAATCAAGGAAAGTCTTAGATTTTTCTCGGTGGTAAGTTCTGAGTTAAATCAATTACTTTTCATAATTATTTTATAACGATATTCTAGAACTACAGTTGAGCCAATAACGTATTATTAAAACCGAGATTAAAACAGTAATAGACGATCAGACTAAATCCCACTAACAGTACCCTGTTCGTACGGCACTGATTTCATCTATTGAATCCGTCTCTCTTGATTCATTTAAATTTAACTCGGACGTGTGGATTAACGATAAACCCTGGAAACACTAAGAGGTAGAAGTTCAATGTTTTAATCCAACGTAAGCACAAGCCGATTGATAGACTTAAAGGAAACCGATGTTTTTTCGATTTTCGTTTACTCTAAACTGTTTGATATTTCTTTTTCTTCTTAGTTTTTTATTAACTGTTAACCAAAATAAATCAGTAAATTAGCAAGTATATGTCTAAAACATCTTTATTTTATACAGGGTGTCCCAATATTCCGTAGGGGGGTTAATCACTGCGACCTACATATCTATTGTGTCCCCATTTCTTGAGTTATAACTCATCATACAGTCCCAGTGTCAGTAATGTCAACTATTCGTGCTATAAATTTTAGTACGACTGATATCGGAGATGGAGAACTAATCTCTGTAAAACTGTCAGATACTGGTTTTTGCCAAAGCCCTGAAACTGAATGATGAGTTATAACTCAAGAAAGGGGGACAAAATATATCTATTAGCCATTATTATTAAATCATTTTTATTTTTAACAATTATGAAATAAAGGTGTATATTGGTAATTAATTTGTTTACCAAAATTTAGCAAATTTTTACTAGCCATTTCAGTAATACTTTAAACAATATATGAAACTGTTAGTTGATAAGGAAAGTATTTTTAGCGTTGGTTTTTCAATAACAAATTACGAAACTTTACGGATTTGTCAGAGGTGGAATGTCAAAGGAATTTACCTTGTTTAGTTAAAGGTGCCTTTATCAGCGGCTTTTTTCCGTTAATTAAACATTCACACCAGTCTAAATGAGTTGTGTTATTTAGATAAGACGTGAAGGAACGGACCTACGTATTGTTAACTTAATTTTATATGTTTCTTAGTATTCATTGAGATATTGTTGTACGTATAGATATGATACAAACATTTTAATAAACTTAGTGAAAAATGACTCATATTTAGATGTAAAATTCAGTGGTTTAGGTTAGGTTATTTCGCTAAACCAAACTTTGGCCAAACTTAGATTTGTAATAACTTATATTTGTTAATATGGCAACATAGGTGGTAGATTAAATTTACAAGAAAGAAAATCCAGAAAAGATCCAGGGGTTCTCAAAATGTAAGCGAAAAATCAATTTTTTTGAATTTTTCAAAGTAAAATAACTCCGTTATTTTGGACTTATTTGAAAAACGATAAAGAGAAAATATGTTTCTTTTATCGGGTGGTAGATCCCCTTAAAATACGTGCACTTTTTTCTGGGACACCCTGTATATTATATTTGCCTAAATATTAAATTCCTGATTTTATCCTAATCCTAAAAAGTTCGTTATTTCTCTTCTGTTATTTTGGACTTATTTGAAAAACCGCAAAGAGAAAATATGGTTCTTTTATGGAGATCTACCAGCCCTGAAAACATTTGCACTTATTTAAGACTCACCCTGTATAATCAGTTTATTGCAATAGCTTCTAATATTTGTTTTGACACTTTTTTAAGATACAATGCATGCTATTTGTTTAAGAACATTCAGTGTTAAAATAAAATTATGAATGTGCGTTAACAGTTATATGTGGTATATTAGCATTATTAAATGTAGTATTAATGGAAATATACTGAAACATATTATTTTTTGTTAATGTCAGAAAAATTACTATAAGTAACTAGCAGCTGTTTAGGAATCTAGTAGCATAAAATATTGATTTGCTCAGGTTCTTACCATTTGAATTTGACGTTGATTAGCAAAGACGAAGACGTTTTTGGCCTTGGTCTTTGTCTGGTTGTCTAATAAGTAGTCTTGGTGTTGGTTTTGCAGGGTCCTGTCTTAGTCTTGCTGCAAGACCCTTGTAGAATGTTGAATGTATAGGAGGGGAGAAGTTAATCACCGCGACCTTTCAGATCTATTGTGTCCCCCTTTCTTGAGTTATAAACTCA
The DNA here is from genome assembly GCF_002938485.1 of Sitophilus oryzae. Lineage (NCBI taxonomy): Eukaryota > Metazoa > Arthropoda > Insecta > Coleoptera > Curculionidae > Sitophilus > Sitophilus oryzae. The sequence continues at coordinate 1,794,420 of NW_022146270.1, forward strand.
TCATGTAGTTTCAAGGCATTGACAAAATCCAGTATCTCAGACGGTTTTACGGAGGTTAATTCTCCATCTCCGATATCAGTCGTACCAAAGTTTATGGCACCAATAGTTGTCGTCTTGGCGCACTCAGTGTTGAGGTGTTCCGGTGTTTCCATATTTGCCCCACAGAATTTGCATTCGCCGATTCATTTTTTTTTGATTCAATTTACTGAGGTATTCATTGATGAGACAATGTCCTGTTAAAAACCCCGTGAAAATCCGAAGATTTTTCTTACTTAAATCAAAGAATATCTTTCGGTCGTAAGTTCTAAGAAATTTCTTCGAGTTTCTTAAGGGCCGGCTACACGTACAAACTTTACCACGAGCTTACCTGCGCAAACCTGTTTGTATCGGGAACTCGCTGTGTGTAGACGGTAAAACGGTAGCACGCACAAACCAACAAGTGCGGCCTGCGTAAACGTCGCGCTGCTAAAGATTTTAGTTTGCGCAAACCAGTTTGTGCGGTGATATCATACGTGTAGACGGTATCAGCGAGTTCAAGGTACAGTTTTGTGACTTTTGTGGGTTTTGTGTTATTAGTTATCAACTCTCAGAAAATGTCTGATATTCGTACTTATTCCAATAAGGAGTTTATGACGAGTTTTATTGAAATATATTGATCGCTGCCATGTATATGGAAGATAAAATTGAAAGATTATTCCGATAGAAACAGAAAAAATGATGCGTACAAGAAAATGGTTTTCTATTTAAGTCAGTTTTTACTCCACTTCGATCTATATCGTTTATTTTGCTGTTTTTTCTTTAACAATAAGCAATAAAAAACAATAATTCGTCACTTGACATTTCCACCGACGGAACCACAAATTCAGAATAAAAATAATGATGAATGTACGCTCTTACTTGCATCGTTTGGACACCGCACAGTGTTCCTTCTAGTTTGCGCAAACTATACCGTGCAGGCAAGTCGCTGTCGTGTAGCCGCCGCTTTAGAGAATTGGAGGATTCCCATTCCAGGTTACGGATGGAGTCTGCGAAGGTCTTGAATTCTGCTTCAAGTTGATTTTCACTTGGGAAGCAGAACGGTTCTGGTCAAGTTAGCTCGCTCTTTTTCTATCTAGACCGTTTGCTTTTTCATTACCTTCTATCCCTTGGTGGACTGGCAGCCAGACTAGGAGGGCTATATTTTTTCTTTGATATTCTTTGATATATAAGGTTTCTTTGATCAAGAGTTGATCGCTTTTAATGCTGCTTGACTATCGGATAAAATACAAGACCCTTGCAAATTTAGTACTGGCATTTTAATAAGTTTTTCTACTGTTCCGATATTTATTTTGGAAACTTTAAAGACTCTGTATAAATTCAAAAATTTAAAATCCCAACACTGATGTTTCATTCGTTTTGATTCTCACTGTCGATTGAAATGTGATAGTTAACATAATGGTCTCAATAGTTAGCAGAATATTATAAATAAATATTTCTTCTTTTGTGTTTTATTATACTATTTGACTATTTTAGCTAATTAGAAATACGCGGTTTGAAGTAAAGTCAGAACTCTTTACGCTACCTTATCTAAGGCCTTTTAAGCGCACTCGGTACGTACTTGAGGTACTGTACGAACGTGGAACAGAAACCAAATGGAAGTGTACTTAAAAGGTGGGTGGCTATCGAGTGGTTAAGGAATTTGCAGAAACAGACGTGAAAACAAATAAAATCCGCAACCGTGCGTACAGGGTGATCAAATATAATACATAACTATAAAATTAAGTATCAACTCTAAACCCAATGCTCTCAGGGTGAACAACCTTAGAAAAAATTGTCATGCCTCCATGCCCAAAGGATAGGGATATGAGTATTTAGACCGAAAACTAAATCCAACCAATGAGCAAACCAACAACATTCTTCAGGCAGAAATTTACGCTATCGAAAAATGCGTATAACTTAATCTTAGATAGGAACTATCGGAAACAAGAAAGAGCTATATTATCCAACAGTTAAGCAGATAATAATGTCCTAATACTATGATTGCTAGCCCACCAAGGGATAGAAGGTAATGAAAAAGCAAACTATTTAGCTAGAAAAGGAGCAAACATTCCACTAACTGGACCACTAGCAGAACCGTTCTGCTTTCCAAGTGGAAACCAACTTAAAACGGAACTTAAGTACCTGGAAGACTCCGTTCGTAACCTGAAATGGAAATGCTCCCGAGAAAAATCAAGGATTTTCTATGATTTAAGTAAGAACGATATTCGGATTGTTACTGGGTTTTTAACAGGACATTTCCTCAATGAATACCTGAATAGCTTGAAACCGTCTCAGATACTGACTTGTCAACGCACTGAGACTGTATGATCATCTATTATAACTGAAGAAAAGAGGACATAATCGATCTATAAGGTCGAGGTGAGTAACTTCCCTGCACCACAATCTACTATCTACCTACTAGGCCAAGAGCCAAGTTTGAATCACCCTGTACATACCTCGATAGTTAATCGGAAAATAATTGAAATTAGTTGTGTATAGTGACCGATTTGCGGCCTTGCGACTAGCCAGACGAAATAAAATTCCAATGTTATCGCGTTTGTTTTTACTGCATAATGGAACCATTTAACATTAGTTTTATGCAAAGGTATCCAACAGTGGTGCAAAAAATCGTAGATTTTAACGAAACAATTAGCAATTATATGTGGGAAATGTTGGAAATATTTTAATTGCCTCTATAATAAATAGAAAGATAATTTACGACACGAAACTAACAGTTTTAATATGCAATACACTCTAAAATTTAATAAATTGACCTTTACTCAGTTCCCTAGCTTTAGCGGATATAACAGCCCAAGAAGTATCGTGTAAAAATTATATTTAGCACGATATGTCCCTAAAAATCATTTTTATTTAAAAATCATACCTATCTGTTTTATGAAGACATCACTTCTAATTAATAAATATATATAATTAATAAACAAATAATAAACAAAATTTATAATTAATATAATTTAATTATTAATATAAATTTATAATTAATATAAATATATAATATAATTTATAATTAATATAATATAATTAATAAATGGTGTATTATACGTTTAAACTGATCTACTACCGTCCGTTACATTTAGGTATACGCCAAAGAACGTCAAACGTATAATAAACTGGGAAATGTTCGCGACTTGAACGTATATACATATACTATAGGTCTCTATATTCCTTCTATAATAGTATCATATACAAACATTATACAAGATGATTAACGTATATTAGCAATTTATGATATACTAGGATTACACGTAGACTAAATACGTGTATTAAATGTTATTTTTCTTTATAAATTTGTACGTGAAACAGAACCGTTTTTTAAATGTTATTTTTACATACAGATTTATACGTATACAGGAAACGAAATTTAGTAATATAACCACCTAGTATTATTGATTTTCATTAATATGAAGTATTTTTGAATCAGTATAAACATACCTTTCAAAAAATAAACCATCAAAAAAGATGCATCTTGAGAATAAAGTCATTTTTTAATTCCATACTCTGCTTAACAATCCCACAGGGTGTTTGCAACTTTAACTCATTTTGTTTTTTTTTGTTTTCTCGTATAATAGATAGATGTGGATTTTAATTTAAAAGCCAAATAATTTAGCATTGCTTAAAAAATCACCACTATTTTAGAATTTAGAATGTTAAAATAAAATAGAACGCCACAGAAAATTCGTTTCATCCATATTAAAACCCCTTCGCGATCTTCGTAATTTTGTAGATATCCTCCTTCTTTTGTCTTTTTATACAATAATTTTGACCATATAATAATTTAACATTTCATATAGGCATTACAGCACTATAATCGCAAGGTAAATGTAAATCGGTTTTACTTATTTTTACAAAATATTGCACCTGGAATTATTTAATATAAGAAACTAATTGGCTAATAATAGACCAACCGTACTTGTGTACTGTTTTTCTGGTTTAAAAGTCTTATTTACATTATTCCAGAAGTGGTTTTCAGTTGTATTATACAACGTGTTATGGCTTTCGTGAAGGCAAAACCTTGAATGAGTTTTGGCATTGAGACAACAATAACTTAATGCATAAGGAAATTGATAATTATCGATGATAATACTAACAAACGTTATATTTATGTTGCAGATTCTATATACACCAAGATGCAAAAAACGCAACAGAAAATTTTTTTGTCAAATTTAAGGTGTTCGCAATCTCAGCTTTTCATAAACTTTAGCATTTGGATTATTATACAGGGCTGTATAGAATGTAGAATGAGTGGGAGAAGGGGTTAATCACCGCGACCTTACAAATCTGTTGTGTTACCTTTCTTGAGTTATAACTTTTCATATACAGTCCCAGGGCCCTGACAAAAGCTAGTATCTGAGACGGTTTTACAGAGGGTAGTTCTCCATCTCTGATATCAGTCGTACCAAAGTTTATGGCACGAATGGTTGTCGTCTCGGCGCACTCAGTGATAAGGTGTTCTGTTGTTTTCCTACAGAATCTGATGCATTCGCTGTTTTTTTAGCTTTAATCTACTGAGGTGTTCATTGAGGAGACAGTGACCTGTTAAAAACCCCGTGACAATCCGAAGATTGTTCTTACTTAGATGAAGAAAAATCCTTGATTTTTCTCAGTCGTAAGTCCTGAGAAATTTCTTCGAGTGTCTTATTGCAAGTTCACAGTTATATTCCCTATTCCCAGTTACGGTAGAGTCTTCCAAGTTCTTGAGCTCCGCTTTTAGTGGGTCTCCACTTAGGAAGCAGAACGGTTCTGCTCCAATTAATGGAGTGTTCGCTCCTTTTCTAGCTAGATCATTTGCATTCTCATTACCTTCTTCATCCCTTGATGAGTTGGCACCCAAAGTAGGGTGACGAAAAATATATCTGTTTGAATTTGACGAAACATTTTTCGGTTGCTTTTTTTTTGGTTCTGACTGTATTAAATTTATTTGTTCAAGATTTATAAAGCTATATATTCTGAGAATATTGCCTGAATATTAAATTATTTTTATTCAGATCTAGAATAACATTATTTTTATCGAATGTTCAACTTTCTCTATTTAGATTTTACGAATGTTTTAAATAGTTACATATAGGTACATATGTCCACATTTAGTTTCAACTGCTCATTTGTTTCTGAATGAACTTGTTTTATCTAATTGTACCAAATATATTCTTTAAACTGGAGAACAATGCATCGGTTACTTCAGTTATAAGATACATGATAACAATTACAATGTAATATGTTATTTGGTAATGCAGTAATAGTCGACGAAATAAGATCTTAAAATACAAGTTGTTAGAAACTGTATTGTTTCTTGTCAGCGCAACTTTTATACATATATACTTCTGCAAATCGTTTAAAATAGTTAAATTATATACTCAGATATTTCAGTTTTTCCTTTAGTTGAAAATTTGGATTTCCCAAAATATTATTTTGATTTGAGAGTCGAAAATAGGCTATGTAAATGAAACGCTAAATTTGTAAATAGCTCTACTTATTTTATTAAATGAAATGAAGAGTGTCGTACTCTGCCTGGAATTCACAAGGGAAAGCGCACGACAGAATAAACCTTGATCGCTATTCCAAAGCCTCCAACTATGCTGTTCTGAACTTTAATAAAAATGTAATATTATAATTATATGCAAATACTATCCTCATACCAAGGATTATAGTTTAATACATTCAAAACTTGCCCTATTTATTGCATTCAAAACTAAAGAGGTTTTTGTTATTTAACAGGTCTCCACCCGCAGGTACAGAGGTCTCTGGGATACGAATTTCGGAGCTGAAGTTGATATTTTTGGTGCCAATATCTTTAGATTAAAGATATTGGTGAATAACTCTCGAACTAAAAGAATACTCTCGAACTCGGAGCCAATCTCCCTTCACTCTACCTTCTAGATAAATAATTGTATTAATCGCTTCGACTCCGCGTCGACCGTCGAACGAGCCGTTCGTGGACCTACTATTATTTACTACGAAGCAGAGTGGAGGAAGATTCGTTCTAAGTTCGAGACGCTTCCGCTTCGAGTTCCAGACGACCTGTGTGCACACGCTCAAGTATTGCATTTCTGTGCTTTTGACTACATACTTCTTGTTTACTAAGATTTTCGCCCAGTCACGGTTGGAAAATACAATATGATCGAAAAAACGATGGCTATGAAATGAAGATGGCTGTCATTTTATATGGAAAATTATATTGGGAATGTCATCGATAGTAAATTTCCAAGCGAAAACTGTTTTTTTTTATCATAAACATTTTCTAATTTTTCTCCACATTTTAAATTATAGTAAGTTAGTTTCTTTATTGTAACTATTCTTTTATCTGGCCCATATTTAATTAGTCCAATTACGAAGTATTGGACTAGATTTTCTGCTAATTTTATACAAAACTCTGTCTACGATAGCGTTATCTAATTCATTTTTATTAGCCGTTTTAGCGTGTTCCGCTCTCGGGTGATATACGGTTAGAATCTGTTTAAACGATTTTTCCATGTTTTCCATAAAATTAATGCCACTCGAACACGAACCCTCTACCTTACTGCAAAGTCTCTGCAATCGGCAAGCACTTGCAAAGTAACATTGATTTATTTCCTCTGTTAATGCGAGAAGACAAATTATATTTCCGTTATGATACGGTACAATGTTGAATTATTTTATTTCAATGAAAAAAAATGTCCATAATTTGTAAATTGGCGAAATTAAACGGTTTTTAGTTTAGCAAATTATTTTAAGTATTCATAAATACGGCAGCATGGGATTTGTAATATATATATCCCAAATTCTATAACATCATTAAAAAGAAATAAGTATATAAATTGATAACTTTATTAACCAGTTCATACAATCGTTATTTGACAGAAAATCACACTCAGTTTTTGACATTTTCACACATGGTTTATTTGAAATTGTAACATGCGGTTCATAACAACAATTTGACTCCAAATACCAAGTATGTGGTACCAAATTATTCGCAAAAAAATTCTTTTTCCAAAAATGCTAATGAGCCACCCTTGTTTCATTTGAATAAATTGAGATATAATTTAAAATACGATTTGATCAACTTTTAACCGGCCAGGATAAGACCCGAAAAACATTAGACGATCAAATATATTTTTCCAAAGCACCTTGATTAAAATTTAGTGTTTTTAACACAGCCATGGCACTCTAGGTTGAAATTTAAAATACATTTTTTTTAAGCGAGAATGTCAAAAGTTGACATTTGATATGTCATTCTATTCAGAGTGTCATTTTCTATCGAATGAAGTAAAAATATACTGAGGGTACCAAAATTTGGGTGTTAATAATCAAAAGTTACAGTGATTTCCAGTGAAACTTATGAGACGCATCCGGTATAAGTTACAGAAGTTGAATATTAAGTATAAATCGATTTTTACTCACGAGATATCCGATCTCATCCCGCCGCAAACTGGTATGAATGAGCAGTGTGTGTCAATAGATTTCATACTTTTGCCATGGAACAACAGCACGACAGAGTTTCCAGACGGCCATCTCGCATCGTCTAACGTCGCTTTGCTTTGGTGATCTATCGGGAATTAGTATTTCGACGAATTTTAGCAATAATTACAACATATTACTTAGGCGTCAAAATTCAATTTATGCAAATCAGGTTTATAGGAGAAAGTTTAAAATGAAATATTTCAATATTTTTGTTAATTGAAATTTGCTTTAAACAGAAAAACACCTCTTAAGCTAACATTAATCTATCGATGAAAAAGATTTTTTCATTATAAAATATCTAATGCGTTTAGAAAAACGTAATAATCAACCTCCACTTATTTAACTAGATGGAGGATCGCCCACTTGGCAGAATTGTTATTTAAATATACGTATAGGAATATAGGAATGTGTTTATTTTTTAAAGTGATCGTTTTTGAACATATGTTAGTCGGTTTAATGTATCAATATTTAGTAAAATCTGACGGATTTTATTGCTGGATATTGTAAGTATTAATTTTCCCACAGCTACGTCACCATTGGCCATTAGCATTCTGCAAATGTTCTAAATCGGGAACAAATAAGAGAATAGAATATAACTGGTTGTTCGTAATATATAAATTGACAAGAAAAATGTTAATTTTTCATCAGTAAGCATAAATAACGAAAATATAAACGCTAATTTATTTTAAATTTATATTATAATTATTAAAGGTATAACATTATTTAAATCTATCTTCTTTAGTTAATTTTTTTTATTTTTTATTTATTAGAAAACTGTTTCTTGTATAATTAGTTATAAAATCTAATAGTATACGATTAGTAATAAAATATAAACAAAATAAAATAAACCGGGTGTTTTTCAAAAGTGGTTTGTCCCTTATAACTTTTTTATTTTTTCAGATTAAAACCAATTTAGCGTTTGGTATATATGAATATGACATAAATCAGGATTGATTGACGTATTCAATTAGTTCCTGTCGCTTCCTGTTTCACCGGAAATTACTCCAACTTTTGTTTTTTAAATTGTACCCTCGATATATTTTTACTTTATTTGATAGAAATTTACATTCTTAATAGAATGGCATATCATATGTCAACTTTTGACACCTTCGCTTAGCTCTCTCAAATCTCGATAAAAGAAACAGATATTTTCTCTTCACCCTTTTTCTAATAAGTGCGAAATAACCGAGTTATTTATTTTGAAAATTAAAAGAGGTTTTAATTATGAGAACCACTGGATTTATTTCTGGTTTTCGTTCTTCCAAATTTAATCTACAACCTATGTTGCCGTATTATCAAGGTATTATGTGTTTAACTAAAAATCCAAGAAAGATTACAATAAAAAAATAGCTTGAAAAACGTCATAGAAGCCTTTCTGGGATCGAAATATACCACACTTAAAAATATTTGTACCAAGACTCACTTATTTGTATACTTGTATTACTGTGTATAACTTGTGTTACTTGTATTTAAGACTCACTTTGTATAATTTTCTACTATATTTTTATTTTAATATACAGGGTGTCCCAGAAATACGTGCAAATATTTTAACTGGTAGTATAGTTCAACCTCAGAAACAGGCCTATGAGGTTTTTTTCGCGAAAAAAAAAATTTGAAAATTCGGAATTTTTTTTAGTTTTTAGTTAAGAAACATAATTTCTTGATAATATGGCAACATAGTAGTAGATTTAAATTACAAGAAAGAAAATAAAGAAAAGATGCAGTGGTTCTCAAAATTTTAGCAAAAAATATTTTTTTTGGAAAATTTTCAAAGTAAAGTAACTCCGTTATTTTGGACTTATTTGAAAAACGATAAGGAGAAAATATGTTTCTTTTATTGAGATCTACCACCTCTTAAAATACTTGCACTTATTTCTGGGTCACCCTGTTGAACTAGGTTGGTTACCCTGTTGGTCACCCAATTTTAGTGGGTATTAGATACCTACAATAATAAAAGCGTTGGAACTAAATAATAATGAAATAAATATTGCTCTGATAATGGGGCTAGAAATATATATTTTTATTTAAATATGTATGCACGTTTTACAATTTTAGAAAGTGCATTGCATAAGCGATGAAAAGAAAAAATCTCTTTTCCGTTCCTACTCTACAGTAGGAATTCTATACTAACAACCCATTTCCTGTAACCATAAATAACCTTGCAAATTCCTCCCATGACTTTTTTAATTTGATTCTCTTAGTTCTAGTAGTAAACCCTGAACACTCTTGCCTTTTTATTTTACGATTTTGTGTCATATAATTTTTACTTTTTATTTGTTTTTAATTAAAATTTTAACAGATCAAGGAAGCTATAAATAGAAAAATTGCAGTAAGCAATATTTTTATTTCAACTTAACATAATGTGCGCTTGCAAACCTTACTCTTTATTGGTTATTATTTTATTTTTACTCCTTTTAATTTTCTGTTTGAACCCCTTTTTTCAATTTTACTATTACAGTAGAATTTGTATAATCGTATTTATTGCACATGGTTTGAAAACAGTAATACTGATTTGAATTTTAAATTTTTATATACTAGGTTATAATTAGTACAGAAGCAAAATGATGTTATATCATTAAATTTTAACAGAAGAAATAGAACTAAAACATATATATTATGCAGACATGGGTTTTAAGATTAAATTAGATAACTCACAATAGTAGTATTGAACAATACTCGAAGCAATTTAGGATAACATGAATACTAATATTTAGTAGATAGAGTTATATTACATAGTAGGTTCATCATTTCTAATCAATCTAACCACACCTACCGATCTAACTAAAGATGTAGATATTTTATCGAATGATTTCTTACTAAATCTCGTGACAGAACTTTCCTTCGAGATTTGTTTACTATTTCATATTTTATTAAGAACCGTACCATTAAGTAATCAAAACGTATGTAAGTGCAATATTTTATTAAGAAAATAAACAAATTTAAAAAAAAATCAGTAAAACTTTTTCTTTCTAACCACAATTTCTTGACGGATTATAATCAAGGGTCAAAATGACATTACTAGCAAATTTTGAAGTGTAATAAGAAAAGTATAACTTTCTCTACTGGTATAAAATTACTACCACTAATTTTGACGGTCTAAATGCTTACATTAAAATTAGAGAAACTAACTTCTAGGCTAATTGAAACCACTAATTTATTCCACTAATTTTGGGGTTCTGAATGAGGCTTAAGAGACCATTTATTGACAGAAAGGGCAGAAATGAGATAAAAAGACAAGTTAGTTAAATCCAAGAAAGAGAGGTAGATAATCTGACACTTTCAAAGTTAAAAAACGTCAGAAATGTCAACTTTATTTTTTTATTTACTATTACGACAGTGTTAAAATATAGTTTAGTTATTTATGTTTGTTAATTAAAAAACCAATAAATTTAAAAATAAACAACTTCCGGCAAAAGCGCAATATTTCTTTGATATAATATCAGGACGAAACTAAATTGATTTATAAAAATGATTTGTATTTAAAGATATTTATAGACTTTTGAGTTAGTGTGGACAAAACCGGATATGAATATTAAAATAAAAGAAACTATATTTTATATAGTGTGACCAACGGATCTGTAGCTACGGGGTATCGGCAGGGGAACGCCGTTGTAAACAAAACACTCCCAATTTCATTCATAAAATAGGCATGGGCGTACGGTGTTCTATGAAAATAATGTGTATCATAAATATAATACTCAGATTATTAATTTTTTTCAAAAAACTTTATGCTGTTTGAATCGTTACTGTTGAGTTAGCAGATAAACACTAAAAGCTTTTATTAAAGCTCCCTTAAATATTTTGAATCATCTTATTATTGTGTTATTAATATAATAGAAGAAATAATTACAGCTGGGGGTTGGAACCTTTGGTGTTACACAGCAAAATAAAACACTAAATCAGTACAATACACCAAAACACTTTTAATTTTACACTGGACGCACGTTTCGCTAACCATGTCTGCCATCAGCAGATGATCAAGACTGAGTCTTGAGGTATATTTATTTTATATATCTGTACTAACTATATTTTTTTCTATAATACATAATTTTAGATATAACTATTTCCAGCAAAAAAAATCTTGAAAATAGTTAACTTTGGAAATGCAAACAAAACATAATTTTACTCACCAGTAGATCCAATATTGCCTATTACACCAGATATGGTATCGCTCCACCAGTAGTTTTTAAAGGTTAGGTCATTGTCTACCCATATGTTTCATCCAAATAGATAATACTTGGCTATATTTTCGAATTTCGCGTATATATTTATATCTCTCTCTGCAATATAATGGGCCGCTCCATTAATATTTATCTGTTATTTTGACATTTACGCCAAAAGAATAATTTGATTTTAATAACCCCCTAAGCGTTTCCCTGCAAAACGAAAATTCGATTCTTCCTGCAATTTTTGCAAAAGCTTTCTAATTGCGGGGACGAGTTTGAATTCGAGATAAAATCTATTTATCAAATTCCTGACCACTTCGAAAAAGTCGTCGAGCTTTTCGACAGCAGTCTCACGTGGTCGTTTCTTTCCAGAGCTGAATATCATTTTATCGGGGTTAGTTTTCAGTCTTTTTTTATCTTCTGTGTGATTTTTTTATAGCCGATACGCTAACTCCGGTATAAAAAAATATCCGCTCAAGTATATCAGCTCAACTTAAGCGAACTCTCTGTAGCTTCTTCATCGCAAACCTTATTATGAACACAAGGAAATAAACCAAATGAGATTTCATCCACGTTATTATTAACTTACCTATATAAATTAGCTATTATTTCTCTTGTCTGACTATGTAACGTCTTACCCTTAACAAATTTATTCATTTTAAAATACAAATATACGATCAAGCTTGATATTAATAATTAAAAACTATGAACGAAAAACATTATAACAAGATAATAAAACAATAAAACACAACTTAACTATCAAATATACGAAAAATATAGGAATAAAGTTTAGGATAACCGGTATAAAATAATGAAATAAAGTAATAATGATCAAAAAAATGACACCGCCACTGGATATTTCAATAGTATTCAATATTCCTACTCTGTTCAGAAGAGACCCTGAAGTTGGGGATAAAGCAAGCGAATAGGAAAGGCGTAAAAGCCATGGCAACCGCGTGGTAACAAATCCTGTGACGTACTCTCGCCAATCATGTTCGATGAATAGGCGGCCATGCGCGGCGATGCCGGTTTGCCAAAGATATCGTTGAAAGATCTTCAACTTTCATAATAAGCAGATTATACAGAATGAAAGAAATAAGTTATTAAATAAAACATATCGAACAATATGATCTACGTTAAAATTCCTTAGTAATATACGTCAGAATATATGCTAAACACATTATATATAATAAAAATACATTAAATTTATAGTCATGTCTGGCAATTTTGCAATTTTATAGATAAACGTGGCAATGTCGATTTTTTTTCTCGCATTCCTTCCGTAGCTTCAGATCCGCTGGTCAAACAGTACTTTGAAATTTATGGTGAACACTGTGGACTATTTTTTATATTTTTCCATATAATGCTTAATATAGTATGTTAAAGTAAAACGTTTATATCAATATATCTATTTAAAATATCTATATACTGACACAAACCTATATTCTTAATGGTTTCGAAATGTTTCAGTTAGATAAAAAAGGATTTCCCCTGTCAAACTTAATCTCCTATTACTCAATCGGCATTGTTTAACATAAGGTAACGAGCAAAATAGGCGCTCTAAATAGGTGTCAACTTGAATCATTATTATATTTATAGTCGTGTGATTTCAAAACATTATGGATCGTAGTATCGATGTTTTAATTATCGATAGTAAATTATCCAACACTTCAGTTGATCACCTAACCTAACCAAACAAAACGCGAATTTGTATACAGGGTGTAGAAGTTTCATTTTTATTTCGATTTTTTCCAAATAATTTCTGAAATAAGGTCAATATTTGGATGAAAATTGGTGTCTGGGAGTTTTTTGGCATGAAAAATTTGATTTTGATGTCAATATGACTCCTACTTGTAGAGGGCGCGTCATACCATATTGGTTAGGTCTGTATTGGTATGGTCTGTATTTTAATGCATGAGAGAGAGAGAGATGTAAACATTTACGAACAACTGACAGAGAGGCAAAACAAAAAGCATCATACAGTGTTGTCGGTTCGTAAGTGAAAAAAACATAATAAATGAAGATAATATATTTAAAATATTTAGTAATGCTCAATTCTGTTGCTTGAAAACTTGGAATAAAATATATCACTCAAAGTCACTCTTTACAAATGCCATGTTAATAAATATTCATTGTTTGTTTAGAGTAGTTCAGAAATAGTGATAGTAATCGTATTTTAAGGTGTAAACCTTCGTTCTAAAACTATGCAGTGTCACGGGCTATACGCTACAGAACTAATAAGATTTGTACTAAATTCAAACAGCTGTCAAATTTGACTTTAGTTACTAAACTAATAACTATGATTATTTGTTATTGTAGTTTTGACAGCGACACAACGTATTTCAGAGAGCGAAGCTCAATAAGAATCTATTACGCATGTAGTAAAGTAGGTAACTAATTGTGGAAATTAAAGATCCTTAGATGCAACATTTTTCGTAAATGTCTATACTTGGGCGGTTTGAAATTTTGATCCAAAATCCGACAATACCGCATAAAAGAAATTTATAAAGCCAACTTTTTTCTCTTTGAAATATATTTCAAATTTTTCATTAAGCTGTCTCCATCACGTGTACGTTAAAATCCAGACCACACTTCTACGGTGACCAAATCTGTATGTGTCGATATTTTGACTTATCGATAATAAAAAAAATTTCAATAATAAAATACTCGTAAAACGAATCTGTATCATAAATTCGATAATTATCAAATAAATTCGATTGCGTTTCGACCAAATCAGATTAGGGTTTATTCAGAATTGAGTTTTCAAACTAATAAAAAGAATCAATATTACCACCCACTCTAGTCGGTTCGGTCTTTGGGATGAAACCGAGTATGTCGTTTAGATGTAAAAATATGGATATTTTATTCAAATGGTTTCATTTTTATTCTTTTGCATTGTGTGGAGATTTAGAGATTCCCGTTTCGATATTTTATGTTGTTTTAACATCTTTTTGATATTTTATGGCGATAAAAATGGTTGGGTCGCACACCACGTTTAATCATTAATAACATAATTTTCCTACGACCACTCTGTAGGTGAAATGTATATGTAGGTATACCCAATGTACCCGCGGAGTAAAAATATAACCTTATATCTCTAGATCATAATATATACAGTTCATACCAAATAAACTATTAGATACGTGATTAAGTTTGACCGGCACAGCATTGTCCACTTTTATATATTTTCTTTTAATCGAAATATTTTAGGAAACAAAAATAAATTAATTATAAATATATAAACAGTTATTATTTACATCAACAAAACTCACTTTCTTAACAGCACTTAAGGGACATAAAGGGCCATTACTACCGCTTTCTCGTTCAGAATATTCCAATAAAGTTGCCATGAGTTTTTTACGACCATTAAACTATCTTGTACACTTCGCACTAAAAGAGGTGGTAAAGAGAACAATGTTCGTTAAAACTAAAAAACTCTTCTACTCTTTCTACTAAGAAAAAAACTAAAGTGTTAGAACGAATGACAATGTCAGGAAATAAATAAATATGTCCATGGTTGGCAACAATTAATTTAAAAATCGCGGCCTCGATGACGTAACTAAAAGTTTATTTGATATGAACCGTACTTACGTGGATATATTATCAACGCCATAAGATTAAGTGTGTTCAGTTACATCGTATTCAGATAGAGCGGAGCGTCCGCAACGGACCGTCCGCGACTTCAAGCAAGTACCATGAGTTTATATGAACGATTTCACATGAGTCGCGTATGCTCCGTCCGGATGAGCTATATTGAAAAAACATGACGCTCCGCTCCATCTGAAAGCGCTGTTAGAAGTTAATTTTATGTTTCGTTATTTATAGTTGTGTATCGATTTTTAAAATCCATATTCAAATTTAGCCCGCGGACGATAATTCCTGTTTGTAAACATCTCGATTTTAAGAATTATTGCATATAAATAGAACCAAATTCGTTATAACAGAGATAATAGTTTATGGTACCGTATGATCGATGACTTGGAGTGCTTGGAAGTCCTGTATGCCTGTCCAATGACGAATATTTCTCAGCCAGGATAGCTTCCTTCGGCCTATTCCCCTTTTGCCCTCTTCGATTTTACATTGAAGAATTAGACGTTGAAAGTGATAGCGTTCTCCTCGTAGTATGTGTCCCAAATAGGCTATTTTCCTCTTCTTGATGATTTCGAAGAGTTCACGTTCTTCTAGACCAGCTCTTCTAAGAATGTCTTCATGCCTCACACAGTCGACCCAGGACACAGCATTCGTCGTAGGGTCCACATTTCAAGGCTTCAATTCTATTGATTGTTGCTACCTTCAGTGTCCATGCTTCCACACCATACACTGAACCAAAAGTCGACATAAATATAATGAAAAAGTTCATTAATATAATGAATTAAATCATTAATTTTGAGCCGATGAACGATTTCATTTGCACAATGAAAAGTAATTCATTAACTCTATGAACTTTAAGTTCATTAAATCAATGAACAGTGTTCATTAATTTGAAGAACACATTCATTGGTACAATGAACAGATTTCATTAATACAATGAAATAATTTCATTGTATTAATGAACCGCATCATTAATACAATGAAATTTATTATATTGTATTAATGAACCGTTATCATTAATACAATGAAATAATTTCATAACCTATTTAGTTATACATTTAAAAGTCGACACTATCAGTAACTCTTGTTACACCGTATAATCGATGATGAAGATCCCTGTCATTGATATGAAATGTCATTGATAGTCATTTCCCAGCCAACTACCTGATATAATTCTACTATAAATAGATTTTCATTTGAACAAGCCCTTAGCTACAAAGGTAACAAAATTACTAATAGTGCCGACTTACTTACGAGCACAGTAAATTTTTCCATTAGGGATTATTAATAAAAAACAAGTGCAATAAACTAATAATAATTTATTAAACTCGATATAGCATATACAAATTAAAAATTTAAAAAATCGAATCGACGAAGTAATGTTATTATCGACGTAGTAATGTTATTATTAATTTTAGGGTAAATTATAATAAGAAAATTAATTTTCCAGTCGATATCCTGAGGGATTTCTATAAAAAGACCATTTCTTCATTATATTAGCTGTATCCTTAGACTTGATAACGTCTAGACGAATTTGCAACAGGCTTTCCAAGTCGCATCAAGTGGGTCCGATGTTAAATTGTCGAATTTGAGGGCTTGAAGGCAGGTCTCAGCATCTTCTTCCGATTCTAAAAGACGTATATCAAAATAATTAAAATGCCAAATATTAAAAGAACATTCGAATTTACCATAATCAGTTCCATGCCTCGACTTGATACTATGTTTTTCTTCTTTTTGTCTTTTTATCTTCTGAAACATATTTGGAAACCGCTGTTTTAATGAATACCCACACCAGAGATGGCACACAGCGGAATTTGATTTGACAACACAACAAATTAACTACAATACGATAGGACTTTTATTTAAAATATTTAAAATATTGAAGAGAACACTTACCGCTCTAATGAAACTAAAGCCTCACTGAATAACTCAACCACACAGACGTTATTAAAGTACCAAAGTAACCGATCAACATAGCGGACATTTAAGCCCTAATATTTTATTCATGATATTAATAACCGCGTACATTAATATAATGTAGTGTGTTCGTTGTATTAATAACATTGTTCATTGTCACAATGATTTAGTACATTAATATAATGAATATGTGTTTATTAAAGTTTCAGCACTAAAATAAAGAACGCGTTCATTGGGACAATGAACGCGTCCATTATATTAATGAAAATCTTACATTAATTTAATAACCAGATTTTCATTATATTGATGAAATTAGGTTCATAGTATTAATAAATCGGACATCGATCTATGATTAACAAATCATTATATTAATGAAAAAAATTATTGTCCCAATGAAACAACAGTTAATAATCAATGTTCATTAATATTATGAAAAATGTTTTTTTCAGTGTATAACAAAACGGACCAGATCTATGGACATTGCCCAAACCAGAGCAATATTTTCAGCAAGAAGGAATTATAGAGGAAATATTTGGAAATGGGGGCTGCTTTAATTTGATAGAGGTTGTTTTTTGTATTTGAAATCTTTCCGTTAGTTCTAATAAGGAAAAAACCGGTGAATACCGGCAATTTCATGTATTATATTACCGATTCCCCGTAAATTGAATAGTTGGTAAATTTGAAATCCTTAAATGCTATTACCTCCAAGGAAACCCTGTTAAAATTATTAAAATAGTTTGCTATAACTTTTTTATTTATAGTCAGATATTTTTTGATAAATTAATCATATTGTTATCTAATCTGCTCATAAAATGCATTTGATATTTGAAAATCTTAAAAGCATCACATTATAGATATCGGCGCTGTTAAAAAGAATAATAAAAATAATAACCACCCACATTTTATTGGTTTCGGCGTTAGGAAGCAACCGGGTACGTCATTTGGATGCAAAATATCGAGATTTTATTCAAATTTTACGACAGTTTAAGTTCCAAATATGAAGAGATTACGTGAAATTTTTCGTGTCTTTTTTATTTCTTCTTTGGAATCGTCTCGGTGAGGACGTTGCGAATAAAATTCGATGGCTATAATTTTACGGTATGATCTTATTTGTGTGACACGTTTTCGTGTGAGTTTATTTGTCTTTATTTGTTAGACCTTGCTTTGTGACATCTTTATTTTGTGGAGGTCTTGGCGAATAAAATGTTTTAAAAAATTCAAGGTGGTCCTTGAAGACCCAAAACAAAAGTTATGTATATTTGTTGATTGAGTCCTACTTATTTGGTGATAAAATTAATTGTTTTATACAGGGTGTTTCAAAACAAATGCGAAAAACTTCAGGGGGTGATTCCTTGTTCAAAATAAAAGGTAGTTTGCTTCATAAACGTTGGGTCAATAGTCAACCATTAGGGAGATATTGCAGTACAAAGATGGCGGAAATATAATGTTTTTATTTTTTATCTTGAAAACGAAAAGAGATAGACTAATAAAATTTTATGGAAGCATTACTGTTATGAAAACACACTTTCTGGTAATTTTTTCACTTTTTTCAAATGAGTGGAAGGGGTTGAAATAAACTACCCCTATCATTCTTGTTAACGAAATTTAAAGAAAAATCTTATCAAACACATTCAAGTGGCAGCTATGCTGTAAAATATGTCAAGTTGCCGCATTTATTTATTTCTTGACATTGAGTTTTTAGTTTAAATAAATAGTGTTGTGATACATTAAACTTAAAAATGTTTACTAGCAGACCTTGCAGTCGAACATTGTTGTTTTTAGAACTTACAAGATATCTTAATAGCCGTAAAAAACTCATCGTAAGTTTATTAGAATATTTTGAACGGGAAAGCGGTAGTAATGACCCTTTATGCCCCTTAAGTGCTGTTAATGCAGTGAGTTTTTTTGATGTAAATAATAACTGTTTATATATTTACAATTCATTTATTTTTGTTTTCTAAAATATTTTGATTTAAAGAAAGTATATAAATGTGGGCAAAGCTGTGCCGGTCAAGCTTAATCACGTGCCTAAAAGTTGATTTGGTATGAACGGTATATATGTTTAATTGACATTGTTATGTTGATTTTTAGTCTTATTTAGTCCATACATTTGTATTGTATGTATTTTTATTTTATTTCTATCTAACCGAACCTAACGTAACTACCGTAATGTGTTTGTGTTATATTAGATATAAATATTTTTTTCTTTACATTCCTGATTATTCAGAAAAAAAGTTCTCTAAGACCATGTTCACTGACTTTTGTCATTATTTGTGTACATTTTCTACCTTAAGTTAATGACAAGCTTAAGTAACCTTAATTAGATGTATTTTTTCGAGCTTGTTATGGTTCCTCCACTGCCCCACATTTTTTTTCTTTAAAGGAAACACTTCCCTATAATTATATGACAATTCTGTGAACTCAAATTATAGCATTGGTGTTAAAAGTCACTGTACCAGTGCTTTATTTTTCGAGTCACACGAAAATGTTCTAATTATTACTTGTAAGTACTTAAAAAGTAAAATCGGTTAAATTTTTAAATTACTTTACTTATTATACGAGTAGCTAATTATAGATTTGTATTGTGCTTAAATTAAAAATTCAAAAATCATACGCTACACTTCAAATAAAACAGATATTTTTTTTACTCCGAATAGAACATGCTATTTTTTTCAAACTTTCACAAATAATTTTTTAAACAATTTCAAACGTTGCAAATGATATTAAATTATTTAAAAACCTTGTAATTATTATTTATATATCGAGAAACTATGGTTACACTCGTTGAATTTATTAACACTTTATGTCAGTTGAATAATATATTTTCGTTGTGCTGAGGCTTAAAAGTGGTTTATTTTTATACCTAGGCATTAAAAATGACTTTTTATATGGCCAATCACGTCGCAAAAATTAATACTTTTGTGAAGTTTGAAAAAAAATTAAACTGACATAGAGTCAAATTCAATGAGTGTAGCCATAGTTTCTCGATAGATCTATAGAAGGTATTACTTTTAAATAGTTTTTATTATTTGCAATGTTTGAAATTGTTTAAAAAATTATTTGTGACGTTTGAAAAAAATGCATGTTCTATTCGGAGTAAAAATGACTTTTTGTACCTCGCCTGTAATGTCAATACTATTTTAAAGAATTTAAAAGAAATCTAGCCAGTTGCAGTATTCTAAAAAATTTCCAAAATCGCGACATTCATTCAACTTTTATATCGTCTGCGGTATCCAGACGAGATTCATTCATCGTATCTGCTATTTTCGTCCAACCAAAAATACCTTCCAGACGTACTTAAAATGTCTTTACTTGTCGCAATAGAGCATCCAGATTTTTCAGAACAAAGACCTAAATTCCGATAAATACACGCTCATTGAAACAAAGAATCGAAATTAAATAGATTTTGAAATTCCTCTTAAAAATATATAATATAATCCAATTTTACTATACGGTGCGTGTGCCATGATATCAAACTATTAATTAAAAATATCGGAATTTTAATATTGGTGAACTCATTGTTTCAGTCAACAGATGTAGCTAGCTAATGAAACAATGTCGTAATCCTGAGACTTGGTATTCCTTGATTCTTTCGCAATATCAGCTTTAAAAAGCGATCGCAACAGGTGCACATGCGGTTATTTATGAAAATACTAACGACATCCATACATACACAGTTGCCAATAGTTTCAATACTACGGAAAGGCAAAAGCCCAAGCTAGGTCT
Source organism: Sitophilus oryzae (assembly GCF_002938485.1). Lineage (NCBI taxonomy): Eukaryota > Metazoa > Arthropoda > Insecta > Coleoptera > Curculionidae > Sitophilus > Sitophilus oryzae. The sequence goes on from NW_022146270.1 coordinate 1,815,290, forward strand.
ATATTGGATGGATATTTTCTGTTTTTAACTGTTTCCTTTAATAGATAAATTCGTGTTCTTCAATATTCTTACATAAAACTAATTCAAATATTTTAAATATCTTATCATTTTCTATGGTGTTAGACCGTTTATTAGGTTGTTAGCTAGAATTGAAAAAAGTCTATTTTAGTATGGTCGGTAAAATAAAAGATGCTCCAATTAGAACGAAGTTGTTTTAAAAACTTTTGTAAACATAACACAATTTATGTCAGTTAGGAGGCATTCTTTTTAAATTCTAGATTTTCTATTTTTATGTGAAGCAGTTCAAACTAAGTTATTTTTTGTTTCACCTCCAGAGGTTTCATTTTACTTATCGTTAGGTTTATTCTATTAACTATTTTGAGTGATTTTTTTATTTTACTTGTAAAGGTTAATTATATCAGTGGAAGAAACAAATTATTCTCCCATGATTTGTTGCATAATTGACCGTTTTAGTTCTGCAAAGTAAAACACTATATCACTACAATACACAAATACACTTTACTATTAACACTAAGTTGCGCGCGTCTCACTTGGACACCACTTGAATCGTATCGGCCGATTTTAAATCAGTTGATACGATCCAAACAGTGAGACGCGCGCATTGTCCAAGTGCATTTGATCCAAGGACACTTTGACCCTTATTACCAACCATCTATCCTAATAAATTAATCCTTAACTTTAACCTTAACCTCAATTCTTTATCCTTTAACCATTATCTCTATTCATATATTATCTTTACATTTACTTACTTTAACGCTCTCATATGCATATATTGTTTGTAATTTGAGACGTTATTGATTAATTTTAAATTATTAACTTCTATATAATGATCTTTATAAAAAATATGTTGACCAACACAAGATTTATCCGCTCTAACATACCTTAATTGGGCCATATATGTTCTTTCAGTCTAGTTATATTATTATTGATCTCTACCTTGCCCAACATATTTTTGATTACAATCCTTAGATACATGAAATTTTGTAAATATGCGCCCTTTCCAGTGGAGGTGTTTTATCTTTAGAATTGCCTAATAGTTGCTGTAATCTCTTAGGGCTATACACAAGTTTATAGTTGACTACAAGTTTATAGTTGGCCATTTTTATTGTTTTGAATTAATACAGGCTCTTTAAATTTTCGTTTCTTCCTATCCGGTCAACTGTCAGGTACCATGTGAATACGGAAAACTTCTATAGTGCAATTTACATATGATAGTAATCAGGGAAATCAGGCAATCTTTGGTCGAATCATCACTACATTCCGGTAATCAGTCGCTAAACTTGTTAGTATTATATAAGCAAAACAAAAAATTCTAAATTATTTTTATATAATATATACTCTTTTAAGTTATCTATTGATTTGTGTGTGTTTTTTCCTGGAATCAACTGGCAACAACGCTACCGCTTTTACCAGACTGCAGGGCGGCGGAGAATGAATTTTTTACGCTCGCAGATTCCACAAGAAACACTCGGCTCGTTTATAAGCACATTAAAACTAGTTTTTCACCAAGATCATCTGATTTTAATTATAACGGCTTCGGTCAGAATATATCTGGCGATCTGACGTTGTTTCAGATCGTTTTGGAAAACCATCAAATCAATTTCGGTATTTAAATATTCATTATGAGATGCGAAATGAATTCTTTAGTGTATTTTATTACACACTTAACGAAAAATGTCAATCTGTATTTAATTTAATTTTACTGTTGATTGCGTAGGAGCATACACAATCAACGTGTAGGTAAAAACTCTAAAGGTATCTTTAGACTGTATTTATCAAAATAACTAGATGTAAACATAGATGACACGGGTCAATGAGAGTCAATTGATCCATATTGCTTCAATGGAAATGGAATAGCGATGATACTATAATAAGAGGATTATAAATAAAATAAAAAAGACACATAAATAAATTATAAATTAGGCACAACTTGTAGATGTTGAATTATCTCGTTTTGGCTAGCGAAATTCTCATTATAATTAATTGTATTTTGTTAAAAACCGTAAACTATATAAATTAATGACACAAAGCTTTAGCATATTTTTAATTTAAGACTCCTCATTCACCGCACTGGGTATTAAATTTACCCTTTTAAAAATCTACGCTATTGAAAGATGCGTACGGCAAACTGTGGTACAACTGACCTTAGATAGGAACTACCGGAAACAAGAAATAGCCATCTTATCCGATAGGCAAGCAGTCTTAAAGGCGATCAACTCAGTAACCATCAATTCGAAGTTGGTCAAAGAATGCCTAGAGAAACTAAACAAATTAGGCAAACAAAATAAAGTTCTCCTACTCTGGGTACCAGCCCACCAAGGGATAGAAGGTAAATGAAAAAGCACACGATCTAGCTAGAAAAAGGCTAAGGCTGTTTTCCTTGTCACCAGATCTTAGCTGTTCTGTTTATCAGGCAAAGCATTACGAACTTTACATACTAATAAAACAGAGTCGAGACACACAATTACAGCCTTCCATCAAAACTGCCGCATAGGAATTGATCATCATCATTTTGCTTTATGCTAGAAGCAAAATGATCATGGCATTTAACAGATAATATTTTTAAGAAATAAAATAGCTTCTGAGCCTATTTGAAAATAAACATATTTCTTTAAATTTAAAATATGCATTTTTAAGACACTCTGTATAAAAAATAGTTATTGATTTTTAAAATATTTATTCGCAGACTAGGGAGAGGGAAATGAGACAACGAACAGAGATGATAGGTGTTAGGTAATAGCTTTTAGACCACCGTACGAGCCGCATTGATCTTATTTTGGTTTGTAAGTTTTTGTTATTGTGACATACTTAGAGCGTTATTAAAGCTAAAGTAATGTTTCCTCATTGTTTAACTAGTGTTAACTAAAGCATTTTTTCTGTTGAAATATTCTGTGCTAAAGCTTTTCCTTATTTATTTAAATCTGACAGGTATTAAATAACATGTGTAATTTAATGAATTATATATTCTGTGAATAATTTCTAGTTTAAAATTAAATTAAAGACAATCGTTTACTTTCCATTCGTGCCGATATTTTTGGTACAGTATGATTTAGTGGACAATAAGGGCCTTGTTGTGTGTACTAATAATTTCCAACCGTTCCTGGGCGAATATTTTAGCACACAAATGAGCAGTCAAAACCAAAGAATGGTATCATTCATAGTATAAACATATTGGATTGGCACCAACCATATTAACTCCCGAATCCAGAGACCTCAGTACTTGCAGGTACCTGCTAACTAACAAAACCTCTTCAGTGATGAATGTTTTAAGTGTGTTAAACCTCAAACCTTGCTTATGAGGATAGTATTTGTATTGTTATTATTTCTGTTTTATTAAAGTTCAGAACAGCATAGTTGGATTCTTTGGAATAGTTATCAAGGTTTTCTCTGCTGTGCTCTTTTACTTGTAAATTCCAGCCAGAGTACGGCACTCCTTTCATTTAATTTATTAAAATAAGTAGGGCTATTTATAAATTTAGCTTTTCATTTACATAACCTATTCCCAAATTTCCCTAATATTGCTTCTGTCGAACGCATACTAGGTGGTTCACAATAAAATATTTTTAACACAACGTAGGATCCTTTAATTCATTAAACTGCTTGTTATACAGTTGACTCTTCAACTTTGTTGAACGACTCTGGATTGTTATACTACATTTCTTTAAAAAATATAACTAAATTTGAGCATAGTCCTCGTCTCCTGATTTCTTCGACGAACCCTGTACAATCATAACATATTCCATAATTTCTTGAATTTACCAATAAAATAACAATACTAGACACAAAGTTTCAAATAATACAAAATAATTTCGAATACGGTTCCGCGAAAAAGTAAACTTAAAAAACAGTAAATACAACTCAGAGCAGAAGTTACAATTTCCTCTTTATTCCATTACTCTCCAATCCTGATTTATTTCATTGCAATGTTATGTTTACGTTATCTGCGGACGACGATGTCGGTTGGCTGTCAGCAATCGGTACCGGCACCGGAGAGAAGCTCCGTGGATTCGTATCCATCCGGACCTACACTGAGAGAAAAAACGTTGTAAAATCAAAAATAATGCTAATGAATCAAATAAAATCAAACATGTTTTGGCCTCATTAATGGTCATAATTGAATTAATAAGATATCTATTGATTTTATGCATATACTCGTATACAAAAAAAAATGATCATTGTCATTGTTAGTGGTATATCAGATTTAGAATAAAAATACTGCCTATTTGATTTAAAGAAATATACATTTGCTTATTAGTGTTTTCCTTTTGTTTTTCAAATACATTCCTTTTATTTCAAGCTTTTCTCTTTATATTTTCAAATGCAATGCTTAATGATTCATTAATATGTCACTTTGTTTAAAACTTGAGTTGATTTTAATCGAATAGGATCATTTAACAATTTAAATGAAATAAATATCAAATTCATTAGGAAAATAACTTTATTTCGGAATTAATCTTTTGGTGATAAGTAGGTAAATACAATTGTAGTGAATGTCTTCCAAAATCAAAAATAAATAATAGATATAAGGGTATCCTGGTGAATTTTGTCTAGTGACGAATAGTTTTTGTAATGTCCTGGAATTGATCTGTATTTATTAGATTTCTTCAAAGGTCACAGAGATTCTAAAAAAGAAAGCAACGTTTTGTTAAATATATGATATACTTTTCTCCATCTTAAAACTGGAGTTAACCTGAAACAGAAATGTTTATCTACAGGGTATACAAGATTTGCAGGTTTTCTGAATCGTATAATTGCAAAAAACAGTATTTTTGAGATTCCTAACGCCACTGTAGATGAGAAAACCGCGCTATGTTGAATTTAAAAAGTGGTGTTCTTAAATTTCTTGAAAAAAAAATTCTTCATTCTTTCACGAAAAGATATTGTCGTTGGGTAATATATTAAATTTACCACCCTGTACAAATTTCTGTTCTGTACAGGATGAGGCAACGATAGAGTAAAGTCCATTATCTCAATAATTGTTTGGAGGTTTACAGATAAATGTTAAATACAAAAGTTATAGGGAAGGTTAAGATACACGTTTTAAATTATTGTAGAATATATTTGTATTGTCTATTTTTTTGTATTATTGTATATTTTTTTGTATTGTATATTATTTGTATTGTTATATTGTAGAATATACTGGATGCTTCATAAAGTAAAAAAAAATAAGGAAGGTTGGAAAAAATATATTTTTTATTTATTTATTAATATCTCTGATATTATCGAAATATATTTACTCATATATAATATATTATGTAAAGTGGTCCAAAAGGAAGCCAAAAATGCAATAATATACAGGGTCTTCTATTTAAAAAAAACATACCGATCCACTTACACATTTTTGAGCCACCCTATAGAAGTTGAAATATTTTCCTGAAATACATCCTCGTACATACTTTAGGTTTGAACTTAAACAAAATTGTGAAGTTTATTATTCTAGGAGCTACAGATGCCCGACGCACTACTGCCGGACCCTGTATATTATAAAAAAATATTATTAGATAAAAAAGTTATAGAATTTTACGTAGAATTTAAAAAATAAAATAAAAAATAGGGTGTTGCATTTAACAAGTTATATCCGCAACACTTTTTTGAAGCACTCTGTATATTCTACAATAATTTTAAAATGTGTATCCTAACCCTCCCTATAACTTTTATATTTAACATTTTTTGTAAATCTCAAAACAAAGGAGATATTGACCTTACTCTATCGTTGACTCACCCTGTATATTCTGTAATGTTCATCAATATATTTTTTTACCTTTTATACTGATACGAGCTGTAGTAAGTTCCACCTTTTTAACAATTTTGCTAGCTTGACTTCGCAATGACTTATTCCTTTACATCTGAATTTTCATCATCTAGTGAAATATTACTTTGCAAACTTGAATTGTTGAATTCGTCCAGCGTTAAATTCAAAATCACAATGCATCATTTCGGCCGGCGTCGGTCGTTTCCATCACTCTTCAAGAAAACCTTTGGCCGCCATAATGTTACTGAAATAATATTAACGTTTGATCATTCTAAACAACTACTTAAACAACACATTACCTGTAAACGATACAATTCTCCTTTTTGTCACTAACAACTGTAATATATACAATAAATATCATTGTACTATTCAAAATCATGGAACGCGAGAAAAATCATACAACAACGTGTGGCTTAATCGGGCTTATCCCGTCAATACCGCCAAACACCATCTTTCGATGTCCACCTCAAATGCATGACTTTCTATTGGCCAATATTAATCACGTGCCTAACAGAAATGTTAGCAATTCTTATAGAAATAAAATACTCTCGCGCTTAAAATAAATTTATTATAAGGATGTCTTATTGGAATAAATAGACAAGCAACACTTTTCAAAAATAATAAGGCAATGCCAGTTTATTTTAAACGTGGTTCTTTTGAAACATATAGAGTAATAATTACTTTAAAAGGACTAAATATTAGATATCCGATAAAACAGTATTCACTTTATTTCGAATGCTTTAATTTTTATTATGTATATATATAAAACAATATTATATTATCAGCAATCGTTATTAAAACAAATAATTAGGTAAAACGAATTCCATACAACGAGTTAATTATTTTAACGTGATTTATTGTGCATTTTAAAATGCATTTTTTTTCTGAGTGTACTCGTCTATACATATACGTCAGATTTATTATGATTAGAATAAATACCGTATAATATGAGACGACTATAGTATTAAAATTTCAAACCTTTTGCAATAAAACCAGAATTATAATTCATTAACAAAGCACATTTTTAATTAATTCTTGGCACCAAATGATGCGGGTCATCGATACATAATTATTATCTCGAACGCAAATGAGAGTGACCGCTTCCGTACAGAATTGAATTCATTCATAAAACCTAAATATGTCGGTTTGTCTGTTAATGGCCAAGCGAAAACTATGTTGACTCAGTCGGGGCTCAGATCACTGACCGTGTTAGGTACATTACTTCCTCCGGCCTTGAGTTTCGCGAAATTATTTAAGCTATCATAGCGCCATATAAATAATTAATTACGAATTTTAATATTTACAGGGCGTTGCATAATAAATTAGACATATAGGCACTATATGAGGCGAGGAATTGGCGGGATATTAATCCGCCTACTACTACTTTTGGTCTAATGTTTTTTCATTCATATTCATTATTGGCGATGTAAAATAGTGTTACTTATTTAGTACGGTAATATTTCATATATTTTATTGTCGTTTGTTGCGGCATGTTTATCAACAGTACAGAGCGATCAACATTGAAATAGTTGACTATTCTGAATTTGCTTTTTTAGTTGGCTAAGCTATTCCAATATATTTATTGACTGTAGTGTCAAAATACACTAAAAATTAAACAATATACCTAGTTAATTTTTTGACGATATTTTTTTTAATGGGCAGGACACCTGGCAAGAAGAACGGACAACAGATAGACCACAAAAATTATAGCATGGTACCCACGAGGAATTAAGAGACCTAGAAGAAGACCGAACCTGAGATGGGACCATGATATTAGGAAATTAGCAGGGATAACTTGGGCCCATACATACATACATACATACTGCCATTACTCGCTGATGAGTATTCGACACGCATCAAAAGATGGTCACGCAAGGCGTTTTCTTTCATGAGCTGTTCTGTGACTGAAAAGCCCGATACGTGATGTTATTTGCCTTATTTGACTCCAGACGTTCAAAAATCTCATTGCTTTATTGCCTCTTTACTTTTTGGTTGTCGCTGTTAACTGAGTTTACAATTTTTCTCCATTGAGTTCTATTGTGAACTGATTCATCCCAATGATTCTGCACTGAACTTGGGCCCGCATAGCCAACAATAGACAACAATGGGCTCAACTCAAACAGAGTATGTGAGGGAGATTACATCATAATTTGAAGTGGTTGAATAAGCTGAAAATGATGATGATGATGATGTTGATGATTTAAATCATTTACCATAATATATGAGGCTAACCAAAACGAGATGAGAAATAAATGGTTTTAATCTGAAGGTTTTCTAATTCAGTTAGAAATTTAGAAAGGTTTTCTAATTCAGTTCAACTGATAACAGTGTCATATTACGGTATCAGAAACTAATTTAATTCCTTGTTTTATTCGAAAAAAAATTGTTTGGAGCTATCCAATATACAATAAAATACTTTTGATGTTATAAATTACACACACTGGAACAAATATTAACACACACATTAGTAAATAACACAACACTGGAAATAGTAGAAGAATATATATATATATATATATATATATATATATATATATATATATATAAAAAACATAGAAGAAACTCGATCATATTAAAATTTATAATGCCACTTTATCCAAAGAAGAAAACATTCGACCAATGTGTACTACCAGTGTACAGGGTGGTCGAAATTGGTCTGTTTTAACAGAGAAAACCTATTTCCTGACTATATAGAGCAAAACCGACATAGATGTCATGGGCTCGATTTATGAGACACGTTTAATGGCGTAAACCGCCTGTTGATATTTTCACTGCCAACTGAGATACGGGGTCTTTTTGAATTTTTTACCATTTAGAAAATTGCCCATAACTTTTGTATTTTGCGGAATAATAAAATTCTGTAAAAACGGTCTTAAGGCACTTTTTTAAGCACAATCCAGTGGCGTAGTCAGTTTTTTTCTATACATAATAATCTATAAATAATATAATATTTTATATCTAACTATTGTCTATTCATATAATGGTAATTCCTTTAACGTTATTTTTTACTTGAAAACGTAACTTAAATTAGATGTGGGCTTCGGCTTACGCCTACATAAAACGTTTAAAGAAGTTGTCAGCTTCAATTGTTTTCTTCCTTTTTAAAAGTATCTTATACAGGAAGTTTCAATTCGCGATAGAAAAATGTGACCTAGTTTTTATACATATAAAAAATAACCGTCTTGCACACCTTTTCCATCTATATTTAGCATATTCGCATATCTTTTTAAACTTGAAACACAAGTTTTTTTATTCTGTTCTGTCGGTGTTGTTATATATAATATTCATCCGACAATGATGTATAAATAGAATTCGGATCACATAAATAGCAAAGGCTGTATTTTTGTTAAGAGACAGGCATACGCGATGTTGCTATTAATTTCCATATAAATTTAGGTTCGGAAGGCGGAAGTATAGAAAAAGGTTTTTGATGCGGACAGGCGCTTTAGAAAAAAATATATACTCACTTAATTTTGATTAACTAAGCGATGAAACGGATTGTAACTCGGGGCATTTGTAATTGGCGGTTGGAGAAATATTTTGAGATATGTTTAACGTGTGACAGCAACATGTGATTTTTTTTCCTTGCGTCAAGTTTACATATGTTTACATGTACACAATGATTAAAACAAAAAATAATATAAACTAACCTTTTTTTTTAATATTATTGACTACATTACCATTACACAGAAGGGTTGATTATTATAAATTCTAATTATGTTTTTTTTATTACATGATGGAATTATTAAGTGGTATGTATTGTATAACAATAATCGGCAATAATACCTGTATGTAAAATCGCTTATTTCTGGGGCTTACTCAACCGGGTCTCACAATGCAAATTCACCTCAAATATCCATTTAGTTGGTCATTGGCAAGCAGGCTCTCATTGTACATGAAAATAACAAAACAAACATTTACTGATCTGAATAAAATTGATAGTTAAATAGTAAAACTCACCCGGGGGTACTCCGCCCCCTAACCACTGGTATTCTATTCAATATATCCCATTCCATATCTTCCATCTAATTCAGATATTATTCGGATCTATTGGTTAATCTTCAACAACTAGCTGGTGTCACCTGAAATAAGTATACGCAAATCTGCAGCTAAACAGATTCGCATCCCCAATAGGCAAAAAGACTCGCATCTTTAATAGTCATAAAGACTCGCATCCTAGTAGTCAAAAGACTCGCATCCTAATAAGCTTAAAGACTCGCATCCTAATAGTCAAAAGACTCGGATCCTTAATAGTCTTAAATACTCGTATCCTAATAGTCAAAAGGCTCGCATCCTTAATAGTCTTAAAAACTCGCATCCTAATAGTCAAAAGACTCGAATCCTTAATAGTCAAAAAGACTCGCATCCTAATAGTCAAAGACTCGTACCTTTAATAGTCAAAAAGACTCGCAACCTCCAAATGTCAGCTCTGTGACAAAACACAACACAACACTACTTTACACCCGGCCGTCCCGTCTACTACTGACTCGCCGGCAAGCTAAAAGCTAAGCCTGTCCTCTTACATCACAATTTTACCTAATCGCAAATATGTATTTACATCGCTTATCAATGAATAATATTATTTTCTCTAATCGACTTTCAAATTAATAGAGTGTTCTAGCATTACTAGATAAATAAATAGAGAGTTTCCGAATTATAAAACCATTATTATAACCAACTTATTTTCCAAGTTTTACATGTATTTCAATAAGTAATAGTCAGATGAAATAAACTATCAAATTTACTATGTATTTCGTTTCTACGTATAAATTTCATTAGTACCTACCAGTGGCGGCTCGTGACCCGTGGGACTGGGTAGGCGACAAAATTTTAGTTTCGTCTATTTGTAGTCCCTTGAAGTTGTGAAAAAATCAAACTTTTAAGATAACTTACATAATTTCTTAACTATTTTTTAAATAAATTTAAAATTTAATAACGCATTTTTTCATAACTCATTTTTTCAAAGAAAAATAAAAAGTTCCCAAATTTATCATTTTAGTCAAATAACTATCTACTTAACGTGTTTATTTTTTGTCAATAATGACATGTATTGACTGTTCCCGTTCTAAATATCCTGAGAACGATTGCTCGTAGCGATTTTTACCAAGAAATATTTTTTACGTAAAAAATCACGGAAATGTTTATTTTTTCACTCAGTAGTTTTATACAGGTACGGACGAAAAGTTATTACTCTTCAAAACAGTTAAAATACGTGTAGGTGGCGCCCTCTACAAATAGGAATCATATTGACAACCAAAATCCAATTTCTCATGTCAAAAAACTCCCTGACACCAATTTTCATCCAAATATTGATGTTACTTCACAAAATATTAAAAATTTGGAAAAAATCGAAATAAAAATGAAACTTCTACACCCTCTATCTTCGAAACTAAGCATTTTAGGACATACATTTATACGAACTTTTTTACATATTTTTATCTGCAGAATATGCTGCCGAAGTTTCCGGAATACAATTCGGACCACCCTGTATAAACTGATATACTTACAAATTAGCAAGAAAATATTCAATTAACGCATGTTCAAAGTTTAAAGTAAATTTTCATAATAATTACTCACGCATCAAAAGCACATTATTCTAAAGGAAAATTTATATGCACATAATTTAAATATTTCTCAATGAAATAGACTAAGATGATTTGTCATATATCCAAGATTAGCAAGCAATTCTATCACAAGTAATACGTCAAAGGTCAAGGACTCGCAATAGGTACTACCTTTATAATAAACACGTTAGCTTAAGCTAATCGTATCGGCGTTAAGTAACTTTTAATTAAAAAGAGTATTATTATTTTAGACCAAGGACTAACTTTACACGTAATCTGGTATGACCGTTTATTATTATTTATTACAGTTTTGCACATATAATCTTGAGTCAAACGCTGTCAATATCTTATACTGAATAAAGCTTTATTCATAATCCCGAAATTAGTGAAATAAATTAGTACTTTCATTTAAAAATTTTCCTTGATTTATGTAAGTACGATCTTCGGATTGTCACGGTGGTTTTAACAGAACACTGTCTCCTCAATGAGCACCTTAGTAGATTGAGCTAAGAAACAACTGCGAATGCAGATTCTGTAGGGAAAATGGGGAAACACCCGAATACCCCATCACAGGGTGCACCGAGACGACCATCATTCGTGCCATAAACTTTGGTACGACTGATATCTGAGATGGAGAACTCTATGAAACCGTCCCAGATACTGGATTTTGTCAAAGATCTGAGACTGTAGGATCGGTTATAACTCAAGAATGACGACCTCATAATAGACACATGAGGCCGCGGTGAATAACTCCATTCAATCTACAATCTCTACTACTTCACACTTCACCAGAAGATACTACAAGAATCTTAGATTTATGCCAATCTTTGAGTTCTGGTCTGTTGCTTTGTATGTCATTGAACGCCTTTTGACTGTTGCATAGATTATTGAATTGTTTGTTGAAACCACGAATTACATCTTGTTCCAAGTCAACAAAACAAGGTGCAATCCACAGTTTATATACTACAAGTGATCCACTTACGTATTCAATAGTCCAGAGGGAGATCAATGCAAGTTTGAAATCAAATTTTCTAATAAAAATATAAGATATAAAACGTTTTCAGCGTGAGTTTTTATTGATTTTGGAATAATTTAATTGCTACCTTTTTGAAAATGTGTTATACATTGTACAGATTTCTGTTGAAAACTATTTCTGCTATTTTTCTATTACCTGTTTAGACTTAGGTATTTTGGTTTCGTTTCTCAATCGCGCAAACTTGAGTCACGAATATGGGACTGCATAATAATCGGTGTTTAAGGTCGAGGCACGCGATGTTCCGTATAGAAAATTACCAAAGAGTTTTCTTTTTGGACAATCGCCATAATGGATTTTTCTTTAATAAGACCGAGTTATAGGCCGTATAATGGGTTAATAGCATCATTACGAAATGGAAAATTGAGCGGTGATAATGAAAAAATTACGCTATGTACTTGGAAGGATTCACGTGTGTCTAGAATATTTAGTTTTATATTTATTAAGTATATATGCTTTTATAATCCTTCAGGCAGAAATCTACGCTATCGAAAGATGCGTACTTATCTTAGAACTACCGGAAACAAAAAATAGCCATCTTATCCGACAGTGGCAACGGCCCAGCTACGTCGAAACACGGTTCCCATTAGAACACCGAAGTTAAGCGACGTAAAGCGATGCTAGTTGGATGGACGGCTGACCGGTTCGAAACTCGGTATCGTGCTGTTGTCCAAAAAAAAAGGGCAAAAGTGTAAAATCTATTGACACACACTGCTCATTCACGCCGGTTCGGGGCCGGATGAGATCGGATATCTCGTGAGTAAGAGTCGATTTAGACACTTGCCAAGTCGGTCGGCCATTGACCATGATATGGTCGAGGACCGTGGTTCGGATTCCTCGTAAACAACACTAATTCGACCAGAACCGTTCTGCTTCCCAAGAGGAAATCAACTTAAAGCGGAACTTACGAAGCTGGAAGACTTATAACCTGGAATGGGAATGGGAATCCTCAAACTGTGTAGTAATTAACTTCCCCCCTCCCATACAATCTACAACTAGTCCAACTTTGTATTTACCTATTTAGATTGTATAGCCAGAACTGATTAATTTTTATCCGCGAAGACAGAACATTGAAATGTTAAAGCAATCTATGAAGAAAAAGCGAAACTGGAATCTGATAGTCGTTCATAAATAATTCAGTTCGACGTGTTTATTGATCTTAAATAAATGTAAAACATGAGTAATTGCACAGTTATGGACAATAAAAATTTCATGGCCTTATTATCGTGATTAAATGTAAGTGAAAAAAGTGTCTTGGAACTCGAAAGGAGGGCCATTAAAATTTCTTTGCCATTATTCCAATAATCGTTTAAGTATCTATCCGTTTACTGACTGTTAAAAACATAAACATTTATTTCATTTGCACGATTCCGTGATCTAGAATATACTGGCTTTTTATATATTATTTTGCAATGGAAAAAATGTGTTTGGATTTTTTCTTTATACTAATGTTGTTTCCTGTACCATCTCTAAAACGAGTAATTGTAATTATAAGTTAAGAATCTGATTTAAAGTTTAGTTTTTTAGTTTTAGAGTTTATTTACGTGTGCAATTTCTGTCACTCGTCTTTGGTAGGCTACCAATGTTAATAAACTTCCTTGTCATAACTTCCTGCTAACATTTTGACTGCCCTGAAACAGGTGAATTTGGGAACTTTTTATTTTTATCATAAATTTTTCTAGAAGAAACTCCGATAAAACAGTTTTCCAAATTTAAACTATCTGCTCACCATGTTTATTTTTGGTCAATGGTGACGTGTATTGACTATTTTCATTCTAAATATCATGAGAACGGTTGCTCCTATGGATTTTTACCAAGAGATATTTTTTACATAAAAAATCACGGAAATGTATACTTCACTTAGTAGTTTAATACAGGTACAGGCAAAAAGTTATTACTCTTCAAAACAGTTCAAACATGTAGGTGGCGCCCACTACAAATAGGAGTCATATTGACATCAAAATCAAATTTCTCACTTCAAAAAACTCCCAGACACCAATTTTCATCCAAATATTGATGTTACTTCAGAAATTATTTGGTTTGGCAATCTGGCAAATGGTGGAGCAACCATTCTCAAGATATTTAGAATGGAAATAGTCAATACATGTCATTATTGACTAAAAATAAACACGTTGAGCAGAAAGTTATTTGACTGAAATGAGAAATTTGGGAACTTTTTATTTTTTTAAACTAATCGTAAATTTTTCTTCGAAGAAATGATGATAAACAGTTTCTGTTGAATTTTTGGCACAAAAACATTTCAAATTTATGATTTCAGTCTAATAACTATTTAGTCAACATGTTTAATTTATGTCAGTGATGACAGGTCTTGGTAATTTCGATTCAAAATATCTCGAGAACCATTACTCGTAGCGATTTTTACCAAGAGACTTTTTTTTACGTAAAAAACGTCGTAAATGTATATTTTTTAACTGGCTAGTTTTATACAGATACGGACGAAAAAGTATTACTCTTCAAACCAGTTAAAAAATATGTAGGTGGCGTCCTCTACAAGTAGGAGTCATATTGACATCAAAATCAATTTTTTCATGTCAAAAAACTCCAAGATACCAATTTTCATCCAAAAATTGACGTTACTTCAGAAAATATTTGGAAAAAATCGAAATAAATATGAAACTTCTACACCCTGTATCTCCGAAACTAAGCGTTTAGGACATACATTTATAGGAAGTGTTTTACTTATTTGTCTCTGCTGAATATGCTGCCGAAGTTTCAGGAATGCAGTTCGGACCACTGTATATTGATATATGAAGGGGAAAAACGATCTAAGTCACATTTTCTTACTTTTGAGATAAATGATTTTGAAACTTTAAAGACTAAAGGTAAAGAAATAATAAAATGTAGCGAATTGTAAGTTTTTATCAATAGTTATATGTATAGACATTGACTGATTAACAGACAAAACAAAGAAAAATAATTTATAGCAAATTTGTTAGATAAAATAAAACTCGTATTCGCTTGGTTCAATGGAAAAGTGATTTTCCAAGTCCATATGGAATAATTCTGTATGTAGTTACTCCGAGGATTACTCGTGCTGGAATAAAGAGAAAAATGTGTTTTTACTCTCATTTTTATTATTAATATTGTTATTATATTTTCTTAATATTTTTTTATTTATTTCTTATTTTTATTATTATTTTTTTATTAATATTATTAGCATTAGATTATTTTTTACTTAGGAATGGCGATTTGTTTCTGATAAAATGAAACTAAACTACTAGACAGTTCCCTTATGGTTCCACTAGAACCATTTCCAGAATTTAATTTCTTTGAATTTAAAACTAGTGACACAATAGGCGTAATCAGACTTCTTTTCTTAGGCAGAAATAAAAGGCAATATAGTTTAATTGATCTGCGTCGTTTAGATGAGCATTGTTTGACGCACAAGGCAAATTTGTGTAGTAGTCTTGCAGAGCTTCATCTACGAACTTTTTCAAAAATTGTAACTGCTCATACTTGAGTTTAGGCAAAGGAATTAGGTCAGCATAAAGTTGTTGTGGTGCTGAATATATAGCTATTTTTATTCGTAAGTATTAATATTTTAATCGCTGATTTTAGAGGACTTGATAATTATTTCAGTGTTACATTATTCCTATTTTGGAACGCACACTTGATGGGCATAAGATGGCAGTGTTATCTCAATTTCCATTTTTTTGGACTTAGTCCGTTTTTCCCGTGTAGTCTTCATATGTATGTATAACTTTTTTAATAGAAGACTTAAATAATTTCAAATTTTCTGCAAATAGTGGTTAGTAATTCCAAAAGGCAAACTAAGTATTTTATTTAATTACTTTGAAGTATCACATTGTGTTTATTAAAAAAGTTTTCGAAATGAAAAATAATCATAAAACTTATGTCCATATGGGTATGATGAACTTATCCGCTCGCGAAATTCCATACTAATTAATATTATTTAATTTTTTCTTTTCCACATCATCGTTCTGTTAAAACGTATAATCGTTCGCTTATTGTTTTCTTTTCGTTCACGTATTTTCCGTGGGAAAACGTATAAAATGAAAGTGCCTATCATAAAAACACGACGGCAACGGCGGAAAAAAGAACCGGACTTGAATGGCCGTGAGTAATTATGCCAACAATCTAATTTGCGACCAGTATCGTATTACTTATTGTTTGTTTATTTTTATCTCCGCTTTGGACAAACTTATTCGATTACGATACACGATCTGGCGATATCGAGGTCTGTCGGCTACGATGTGTAGAAAATTATGTTAAAGTGATGTTTCTCTTTTTTTAATACCTGTCCAATAGATAATAGGACTTGCGTAAGCTAATAAACATTTTAAACACTATATTGAGTATTATATTAAAAATAAACATATTTCTTTAAACTCAAAACATTCAATTTTAAGACACTCTGTATACATAAATAAAATTATTGATTTTTAAAATAATGTTGTATTTATAATAGCTTTTAGACCTAGATCATATTATATACTTACGTTGATAAGTAACCCACTATGGAAACTGTGGCAAACATATGAACGACTTCCATTTATCTTCTTGCATGGGGGTTCGCAAAAGGGCAACTAAAAAAAATGAATATAATATAAAGATATTTGCACCAAACATCCAACTTTAGCTTCTAGACTCGCAACCACATTAGTACCTGCGGCACAGACATTAGTACCTGCGGGCGGCGACCTGCTAACTAACCAAAAACTCTGGTTGATAGTTGATAGGGTGTTAACTAAAATATGCACAAGTTCATTTTCGATTCAAAATTATCTGGTAAAATTAATAGGTTAATTTATGTTAAAAAGTTTATATATAAATTTTATAATTAATATTTTTTCAGTCTTACTGAAAATAAGTCTATTTTTAGAAAGCTCATAATAAAACTAATGAAATAAAAAATAATATACACGGTGTCTCACTTAAAACACATAAGTTTTAGTCATATTTCAAAAATGACAGCTCTCAGCGAAAAATTAGTTACACTACTGGAATTTATGTGAAAACCTCTACGAAAGTTTTCATCTTTTCGATAAGTAACCGAGATATGAGGGGAGTCGAAAAATGGAAATTTTTCAAATTTGCCCTGTATATTTCAGGAACTAAGAGGCCTAGGACAAATCTGATGTGAAAACCGCATCTTTGTAGCTCTACTCATAAACGAGAAATCTCATAAAACACATTAAATTGGGACACCCTGTTCATATAAGATTTTACAATTTTAACTTCTTGTGGACATTTTGACATGCGTATTAGATAGAACAACTACCCCAGTCTGTTTCATGCGATTGGAAAAACAATAAAAAACTATGTATTCCCCTAAAAGTGCGGTTTTTTCCTTTGGAGATTTATGGTTATGGAGGGCAGACCGGATACGAGCCCGCTTTTTAAAGGCGGGCTGCGGCGACGCCAATAATAGCCCAGTAACTTTAGATACAATTTGAAGTAAGAATGAAAGATATTAGAAAGCACAAAGTCTTTGAAACAGTTTGTTGAAAGGAAAAAGAAATAATTCATCATAAGTTTTTAGTAGTTTCTTTCGCACTGTGTTCTCAGTTTTGTAATTTCCAGTTGCAACTATACGTCGCGTCGCCGTCGTAGAGATGAGTAGGAGCTCTCTCCGGTGCCTTTTTTAAGGTTGCTTTCGTGGAGTCTTATTGTAATACTTTATTGGGAAATTAAAAACATTATGGAAAATGTTATTATTGTGCAGGATTTGTCAAACAAATCAGCCAGACGCGTTGAAATTTAGTTTTAGGTTTTTTATAATAAAATATGCCATTTTATTTCTTAAAAATATTATTTGTTAAATGTCAATCATTTTTCTTCTAGTATGAAGCAATCCCTAGGCGTCAGTTTTGATGGAAAGCTGTAATTGTGTCTCGGCTATCTTTCTAAAAGTTCGTAATCTCTGCCCAATAAATAGAACAGCTAAGATCAGGTGATAAGGATTTGGCAAAAGGCAAGCATCAGCTTTCCCTAACGGACTACAAAACTTTTGAACGCGGATTGGTTCATGCAAAACAAAATTTAGTTAAATTAATGGTTAGGATGATATAGATCCGGCAGAACTGGAACTTGGATGTAGGTTGTAGGTCCCGACTCTTTTAAAACACCGGATCTACCCATCCCTAGTCTGGACCCCATTAAAAAGAATAAAAAAATAAATTTCATTTGAATGATGGTTATTTAAGATAATTACAAAAATAATATTTTTTAAAAGTTAACATCCCGGATCTTTAAAACTACATACATACATACATCAGTACTAAACCACATACATACATACATACATCATACATTTTTAAAACCATACATTTAATGTATGGTTTTATGATGTAACTTCAGACCTGACTCTTTTAAAACACCGGATCTACCCATCCCTAGTCTGGACCCCTTTAAAAAGAATAAAAAACTAAATTTCAGTTGAATGATGGTATTTAAGATAATTACAAAAACAATATTTTTTAAAAGTTAACATCCCGGATCTTTAAAACCACATACATACATACATATATACATCATTACAAAACCACATACCCATACATACATCATACATCTTTAAAACCATACATTTAATGTATGGTTTTATGATGTAACTCCAGACCCGACTCTTTTAAAACACCGGATCTACCCATCCTTCGTCTGGACCTCATTAAAAAGAATAAAAAAATAAATTTCAGTTGAATGATGATATTTAAGATAATTACAAAAACAATATTTTTTAAAAGTTAACATCCCGGATCTTTAAGACCACATACATACATACATACATACATACATACATATATCAGTACAAAACCACATCCCCCCCCATACATACATCATACATATTTAAAACCATACATTTCCGAACCTATGTTTATAGAAACTTTTTTCTTTTTTGATCCGTAATCGCTCCCTGAAATTTGGCCGTACATTTTTCGAACATTCTGTATAACATTTGTGAAATATACGTGCATCTGTAGAGATTTGTTAATAACTTTTTTATCGACAAAAGAAAATTGTGTGAGAATTGCAAAAATAGAAAATCCACGACGGGGAATACATTCCATAACAAATTTATGGGCAAAACAGTGATTTTGACGTATACTCTGAAACTTCGTTAAAAAATTTCAAAGCTCTATTTTCTTCGGCGAAAAAATCCAAAGTTACTGGGCTAAAAGGGCAGCAGAGCTCCGCTTTTAAGGATATCTCGACTGCGCAGTGCGCGGGTTCGTTGAACTAGATTTAATTATACCAAACACTTTACTACAACTAATTTAGATAGGCATCGCCTTTGAATCGAATTTTACGCTAACGTTACCACTAACTTGTCTTTTTTAATTCTTAAATCTTTTTGTGTACTTATCCACGAGCTAGACGCGCGCCGTTCGTAACTGGATTATTTATTTATAGCTTTTTGCTAACTGTTAATAGTTTTGCAGAAGCGGTTTTAATGTCTAAGGTTTTAATATATTTTTTTATTCGATCGCTAGAGTTCAATATTAAAATTTTAATATTAATATTTATTTAAAACTAGTATTTTTTCGAATTATTATTCAATTAAGCTTTTCAGTGATTTTTGAGTAATTTTTAAATAAAAACGGTTTAAATCAAATACCGTATGATCGAATAAAAACGGCGTCAGCGATGGCTATGAAATGAAGGTCGCTGTCATTTTGTATGTAAAATTATATGGGAAATGTCATCGATCCTCATTTCCAAGCCATCTGGACGCCGTTTTCATACGGTATCTTATTATCTAATTAAAGGCGGATTCTCACTAGAGTTTCCGGAACCGGGGTTGTTTTTCGAAACCAGGAATTTCGGTACCACGCCTCCAAGGAACTTGAGTTTCCCCATTTTCTCGGTACTTTCGGTACTAGCTAATTTTTGTTCAGTGATAGTTTATCGATCAAGCACGGGATGGTTTTCAAAAATAAAATCGAAAAAAATTGAGTTTTTAACTCGGTTTTTAATAAAAATAACATCAAATTTTATTAAGTCATAATAAAATTAACATGATAACAACCACATTCACAACATAAACCATCTTAAAAAAATTTGAATAAAAACAGTTAATTCATATTAGCAGATAGCTTGTGAGATATAGGTAGTTATGCTAACTTACTTTTTTTAAGTACGTTTTGAGTACCGCGATATGGAACTTTTAATATATATTTTTTTGTTCTGAGCACTTGTAGATTGTGGGGGGGCAACTTAATCACCGATCACCGCGACCTACCGGGTGTTTTTCAAAAGTGGCTCACCCCTATAACTTTTTTATTTTCTCAAATAAGTAAACGAGATTTGGTATGGTAGTATATGGACGTAAATTAGAATTGATTGACGTATTCAATTATTGTTTTCGGTCACTTGCTGTTTCACCGGAAATGACTACAAATACTACTTTTAATTTTTAAATGACACCCTCGGCATTGTTCGGCACCTGGCATAAAACCATAGAAAAATATACCCTGAATAGAATGACATAATACGAGTATCATATGTCAACGATTGTCGCTTAAAAAAATCGTATTCTAAATGTCAATCTACGCTGTGTTAAAAACACTAATTTTAAATTAAGGAGTTTTGAAAAAATAGATTTGATCGTCTAAAGTTTTTCGTGTCTTGTTTTGGCCTGTTAAAAGGTGCCCAAATCGTATTTTTAATCATAACTCAATTTTTTCAAATGAAACAAAGGTGGCTCATGAGCATATTTGGAAAAGGTGTTTTTTACGAATAATTTGGTGCCACACACTTGGTATGTTGAGTCAAATTGTCGTTACATTTATGGCCATGGCACTGTAAATTGAAATTTAAAATAGGATTTTTTAACTGACATATGATCTGTCATTCTATTCAGAATGTCATTTTCAATCAAATGAAGTAAAAAAAATACCGAGGGTGTCATTTTTTTTAAAAGTTGTAGTCATTTAAGGTTTGGATTGGTTTGGTTTTGATTTAGTAGTAGTAATTTCCGGTGAAAAAGGAAGTGACCGAAAACAAGTGAATACGTTAGTCATTACCTAATTTATGTTATATAGTAACATACAAAATCTTGTTTTTATCTGAAAAAATAAAAAAGTTATAGAGGAAAGCACTTTTGAAAAACACCCGGTATTGTATCCCCTGTTCATGAGTTATATAACTCAACATACATTAGTCTTAGGGCTTTGAGAAAAGCCAGTAACTGAGACGAATTTTGTACTCCGGAAAATCCTTTCAAAATCTAAAATAAAAAAAGTAGGCCCATATTTAAAAAAAATAAATTAACCTATGTATCTCTCAAATTAATTTGATAATATAAAAACGACTGGAAAATTTATGCCTCATTTTAACTATTACGGGTTCCGAGATACCAATGCAATGCTCGTACCCAAAATTTATAGCAGTTATGCATTGTAAAAGCACTGAAAAAAGCCAAGCTTTTGATTAAGTAGATCTATAAGCACCCGGTAGATCTATAAGGTCGCGGTGATCGGTGATTAAGTTCTCCCTCCTATACAATCTACAAGTGCACAAAACAAAAAAAATATATTAAAAAGTGATTCTTTCCTCTTTATATTTTAAAAGTCTAAAGGAAGAATCATCTAAAAGAGTAAAGAGAAGAATCTTGTGACTATGACTCCTTGATTGGTCTCTTGGTAATCCGTTTTTCAGATATACTAGTAAGTTTTCGGTTCAATAAATATATTTTTACATTTTAATTATCAAGTTCTCAAAGACAATGATATTAAATAAAGCCGATTAAGTTTTATAACACATTAGTTTAGTTCTTTATGTTTAGATATTAATATTTTTTATTATTTCAAAGTAAATGAACCTTTTTATGGTAAAACGTAAAGTTTATTTGTAATTAGCCCATTTTTTTAATAATTACTAGAGCAATATCTAGTTAGGTATTACACCAATGTCAATTTATTTACTTAATTAGAAAGTTTTTATAGAATTATTACCACCAATAAAATATAATTAAATATTAGTTTATGTAGCCGACTATTATACGATACAAAAGACAAATAGGTAACGCTGGCATTGTATTATTTTAAATCCATAGATACGAAACCTTACAAAAATACACATACGGATACGGGAGGAATTCTATATTTTGGTATTTGTGGTTTAGAGAACTGAAGGGGGAGTTTATTTTAAATATGGCACCTAGGAGTTTCAAAGAAAGAAGTCATTTGGATATACACTCAGATGCAAAAAAATGCAATGAAAATTTTTTTCCTGAAATTTAAATTGGTAAATTTCTTTTATTTTTAATTCTATTTTCATGAATAACTGTATAAAAATAAATCAGCTTTAATACTTAAACTTAATTTTTTATAAATTTAAACTAATAACTGTATATTGAAATTTAAAAACGTTAAAGAGTTACAATACAGTCATAGATTTAATAATCATTAATAGAATTAAGGATATTAAAAAAATATAACTAATAACTAAATATACAAAGAGAAAAAAACTTGTATAGATAACCTAAAACCTAATACTTTATATGGCCTCCCCTGGCTGCTATAACTGCTTGTAGACGTCGATCCATACTGTTAATGAAGCAGCAAATATCATTTTGTGATATGTTTTCCCATTCTTCTTCAAGGGAAATTCATTTATTGAAAACGTGTTCTATAGGGTTTAGATCTCGCCACTTAGACACACTGGCCAATTCATTTTGTTGATACCAACTTCTTCTGACACACATTGCTACTTCGTCATATTGAAAAATATCATCAAAAAGTAATGAGTGAAAAAAATTCAAATTGGTGGCAAGTTCATGTCACTCTTAAAAATTAAAAATTAACCAAGACATGTGTTGACTTGAGCCAAAAAAAGAAAATGTTGAGAAGACATGGTTCTGACCGAAAAATAATGTTTTAGCAAAATTTTCTCACGAAATTATTGCACGGGGTGTTTCAAAGTTAGGATAAAAAACAATTCTTTTATTAACCCCTTAGTTTATAAAAAACTGAGTTTAAGAGAATTGAAGTTGATATATTTATATACAGTTTGTTAAGAAAAATCATGAAAAAAGGGCTGACAATAAAAAAACACACTCGACAGATATATGCAGTATTCTTATATAAATTTAAATATCCGAATTAGGTATATAAATATTAAATTTTTGTTTCAGGAAGAAGACGAAGGATATCATCGTATCACAAGAAATACCCGCCTCCTTGGCATTTTTTAGTGTTACACTTAGTTCTAGTTTCATCTTTAGTTAGTATAGTAGGTAAGTTATCCAAAAGAAGTAGTACTTTTTTAGTTATTTTTGTATAATTTAATGCTAGTCTAATTGTCTAATTGGGACAATTTTGAAACTATATTTTACATTTTTTATTAGATCATATCTAATTAGTTGTGCTAAGATAGACGCTTGAAACAATGTTTGTATATACAGGGTGGCCCATCGAAAACGTTCCGCAAGGCATAACGGCCAGGGTAATTTTTTTTTCAAAATATCTAAAAACACGTCAATTTTGTTTGTGAGGGGGACAACTTTTGCCCCAAAAATTATTGCAAAATCTTCAACCCTCTAAGCGGGGGTGTCATCCCCCAACTTTTTTTAAATGGGAAGGGGTGTCAAGTGGCACCGCAATGAAAAGAGCTTTCTATTCTCTATATTTCCCCGCCTCGTTTTTGAAAATCGGTCAAGTCATTGAGTAAATATGAAGGATTGAAATTTGAAAAGTTTATTTAAACATTTATCAGAATAAAGGATAAGGATAAATTCCTTCGACCAATTTGAGGTTTTTTCTTATTATTTCCAGATGTTTACGCATTTTTTCACTTGCCACAAGGTTGAACGATCAGGTGTGGTAGTTGGTAGAGAGCTGTTCTGTGACTTATGCGTTAAAGTTCTTCTCAATATCGTTAAACTTTTTTACAATTATGGTGTACTCACTTGCAGGAAAAGTGGAAATAATCGACCTTTATTTTAAAAATAATGAATGTGGCAATCGGGTTGCGCAGATATTCAATGAACGCCATCCTGACAAACACCTTTATGGCAAAATTGTTCGCGAGTTAGTAGCAAAATTTCGCAACTCTGGTTCCGTTATGAATAAAAAGAGACAGAGGGAAAATCCTGTAGTAAATGAAGCTATGGAGGTATTCGTATTGGGCCAAGTTGCCATGGATAGTACGCTGAGTACAAGAAAATTAGCCAGTGAGACCGGCCTGAATCGTACAAGTGTCCAAAGGATATTAAAAAAAACCGTTCCACAAAAAAAAGTTCCACCCGTACAAAATTCAGTTGGTACAAGAACTCAACGAAGACGATTTTGATCGTTGCTTGCAATTTTGTGAAACTATGAGTGAACGAGTGGCATGATAATAATTTCCTATTTAATTTGTGTTTTTTCGGATGAGTGTACTTTCTTTTTGAACGTTTTTTGTGTCGTTAATCGGTACAACTGTCGGTACTGGGCTGAGGACAACCCCAGGGTTTTTCACGAGGTGCACACACAAAACCCTCAGAAATTGAACGTGTGGGCTGGTATTTTTGGAAATTCTATTATGGGTCGGTTTAACGATATTGAGGACTTCAACGCACAAGTCACAGAACAGCTATCTAACAACTACCGCACCTGATCGTTCAACCTTGTGGTGTGCTTGTGGCAAGTGAAAAAATGCGTAAACATCTAGAAATAATAAGAAAAAACCTCAGATTGGTCGAAGGAATTTATCCTTATCATTTATTCTGATAAATGTTTAAATAACCTTTTTTCAACTTTTCAAATCCTTCATATTTTCTCAATGACTTGACCGATTTTCAAAAACGAGGCGGGGAAATATAGAGAATTGAAAGCTCTTTTCATTGCGGTGCCACTTGACACCCCTTCCCATTTAAAAAAAGTTGGGGGATGACACCCCCGCTTATAGGGTTGAAGATTTTGCAATTATTTTTGGGGCAAAAGTTGTCCCCCTCACAAACAAAATTGACGTGTTTTTGGATATTTTGGAAAAAAAATACCCTGGCCGTTACACCTTGCGGAACGTTTTCGATGGGCCACCCTGTAAGTACCGTATAATCGAATAAAAACGGCGTCAGCGATGGCTCTGAAATGAAGATCGCTGTCATTTTATATGTAAAATTATATAGGAAATGTCATCGATCGTCACTTCATAGCCATCGCTGACGCCGTTTTTATTCGATTATACGGTACCAGGTGGTGCATCGTCGTTGGAAACAGGATGTAAAAAATCCCATGCAAAAAAGGCACCAACCAAAATTTTTATTTTATTATTTATATTTCATGATTTCCAGTTCTTGTCATTTTATACTGTTGATATATTTATCTTCGTGAATTCTATAATTACAGAGCACTATTATAGCAAAGGTGGACAGACGTATTTTTTGAAAAATTGAAAAATAAATACGTCTTATTTATTTATTATGGGAAAAATCAATTTTTTCCAGACTATATCATTAACTAAATATTTTTATTCTTCACAGAACGTACTTTGTATGATATATCATTAGCTCACCTTAGACCAATTGAAAAGTCTACACAATGCTTGTTATCGAATAACGAGGCGATTTATTATTTAGAAAAAGGAAACGCGCTAACTGGTGAAGTAATATTAAATTTTTATTAAAAATATAAGGGGATAAATCGATTTTTTACTTAACGTTCTATGGAATTGGATAGTTTTCTAAAACGCACTGGCTAAACAACCGCCGGAGGTATTGTTAGTGTATATGTTACAGTGAAAGTCGGAAATTCAGTGATTGTTAACATTCGCTAGGAAATGCTAACAATTACCAATTATTGGACCAGTGAATGTCGTATTTTAAAGAAATTTGTCGACTTTTACTAGTAATTTCTAACATTCACTAGTGAAAGTAACATTTACTAAAGGTTGTCAGTAAAAGTTATTCTATTTTACAAGGTGAATGTGGTGAGGAAGAGCGTTGGTGGTTAGAACAATTGAATATTGGATCACCTTAATATTCAAACTAATCCACATATCTTAAAAGTCACAACTTTTTCTCTGGCATGTTTAACTCTTGTTATGATTTGGGAGAGTTTATTTTGCATTAATTTTTCACAGAAAATTTCTTCCATTTAAGGAAAATACCGCACAGCACTTTTTACAACAATACCAAAACATAAACGCAAAAAACAAAGCGAATTTGAGCCGAATCGCGGTACTTACGTTAATAAATACAATAATACATAAAATCTGGTAAAATAAGGGCGGTATATATTTAGCAAAAACTGCCTTATGTGAAAAATTTACCTCGTTATTCGGCGGTACCATCATCATCATTTTCAGCTTATTCAACCATTTCCAATTATGGTGTAGCCTCCCTCACATATTTTGATAATATCTTTGTTGCCTATTGTTGGTTATGCGGGCACAAGTTATCCTTGCTAATTTTCTAATATCATGGTCCAATTTCAGGTTTAGTCTTCTTCCCTCTTATGCTGTAATTTTTGTGGTCCATCTGTTGTCCGTCCTTCTTACCAGGTGTCCTGTCCATTGCTCTTTGGGGGATTTGATTCTGTGGATGACATCTATTCCCTGAGAGTTTTCGGCGGTATACATGTTAATAAATATCTAAAACCGTCTAACGGCGATCTTTCTTTCGTCAATTGTCGATGCCGCCGGCGGTAGTTTAGCCAGTTCGTTTCTAATAACAATATTGTCAGACGGTGGGGTCTTGATAACTTAATAAAGACCAGCATCTCTAAAAGGATCTATACCTCTCGATACGATACGAAATAACAATCAGTAAACAAGATAAAGATCGAGTCGATCCTTCGACGAATTGTCGTTTTAACATACCATCGCGACTGCCATTAATATGCTTATTTGGGACCACTACCATTAAACAGTTTTTTAAGATACTTCGCCTTTGGTGGACAGCATCAGTAGAATGTATTTTTGTACTCTTTCTCGTATATTGACTATTCTTAATAGAAACAATTAACGGGAATACACTAAACTTCCGTATGATCAAAAAAAAAAACTGCGTCAAAGACGGTTGACAACTGATGATAATTTCAAATGAAATCAATCTCTTGACGTCATTTACTAAAAATAAAACTTAATACTAATTATAGAAACATTATATAACACTAATTATAGAATGCAAATAATTATAATAAATGGAGATTGTATTATTTAACAGAGTTGGCTTTATATTTACAGAACCTACATGATATAAACCATAATATAATATACTTACCCTTACATTATAAAAAACCCTAATCACCCACGCTCTGAGACTTTCTCCTCAACTGTTCTTCATCTTTCCTCGTAACTACATTTTCAAACGAATACTTAGCGTATCTTTTAAGCTTTTAAGAAGTCACGTGGCGTGGGGTCATTTTTACTAAATATATTAAATTTACACAAGTTTTGTGAATATGTCTAGACACATACAATTTTACTACAAGATTGTATTTCTGATTTAAATTTATTTTTTAAACTCACAAGACTCATTGTGAAAATAATATCGTTTTGTAATAATCATTTAATATTAATAAACTGTTTTGCAAAATTACATTTTTTTGTGAAATTATGTAAAAATATCTTATTTTTACAAGTTTATTATTAAAAATACTATAATATATCAATATTTATTTTTGTAAAATTACTTACATTTTTTTCAGTGCACACTATTTAAAAATCATTTTTACTCAATATAAAAATACCAACAACCTTTTTACGGCCAACTGGCAGTAAGCGCCAGACCTCGCCGAAATTATCATCGATTGTCATTTTCCAGCCTCTTTGACGCCGTTTTTTCGATCGTATGGTATTTTTTTGTAAAATGGTACTAGGTTAGAATACAAACGATAGTTACCTAACCTATCTAACAGATTAGAGACAGTTTTAATATTTTGCTATTCGCCTGATTTTTCTGATGTCTCTTTTACATATGGAATAGTTAAGAATAGTTCTCCATCTCCGATATCAGTCGTAGATCCAAAGTTCGTGGCACGAATGGTTGTCGTCTCGGCGCACTCAGTGATGATATGTTCTGGTGTTTGGTTTGGAATCTGTATGTTTCTTAGCTTCAATCTACTGAAGTGTTTGTTGAGGAGACAGTGTCCTGTTAAAAAAACCGTGACAGTCCCAAGATTGTTCTTACTTACACTGCTGCATACTGTAAATACAAATGTGCTCAGTGGCATGTTTGATGGTCAATATCGGGAAAGGAAAAGATTCTGCGGTGGCGCTCCGCCACGTTAGGGAAAATTTATTGACCACGGCATAAAACTACACGATAGTCGCATTAAGCGGTCAGTGGGCCTCGGACCTAGAAGGTGCCGAAAAGGCGTTAGGCTGCTTAATTGGACGATTAAGATCCGAACTGTGACACATTTTAGGCACTGATAGGGATCGATTTTTTCATCGTTTTGTTTTTTTTAGTATTTTTTCTACGAGCACGGAATATACCATGAAAATTTATCAATTTCAAATCGAAGATAAGATAAACAATTTTACTTCTTATGATGAAGTATAGTACATCTCTCCGTTCTGTAGGTACGGGGCATCCCCGTAAGGGGGGAAATAAAAGTCTCTGTAGCGAGCAATTCATGGGCGTGCTATAAATATTTTAAATAACATTACTACAATTACAAAAATTTCAAAAATACCAACTCAGTTTTATTTTTTTCTATGTTTTTCTACGTAAATGAGACATCATCTTTATAAAACTTAAAAAAAGAAAAATAATAAAGAAATACTAAAGATACGCAACTATTTCACTGCTTCCAAGCTCGGACTAAAAAAATTAAAAAATCGTATAAAAATTCGACAAATTTGCAGCATCTGAGAGGGGTTTACTTGAGTTTTAGTTTCAAATGTTCTTTAAAATATTAAGTACTTTCTTAATTCGAACTGCGGAAACAGTAATGGGAGAATTGTCGGCTCAGGAGCTTGGAACACCAAAAGGAAATCTCCAGTCTTCCACTCCCAGTGGATGACATACCAAGAATGTACAACTTTGAGAAACACCTCACTGTAGTATTGATCAAAAAAGGAATTGGAAGAGAGAAACGTTTGTTCAGCAGGTAAAACATCATAACATACTATAACGAGGTACATATACTGATGCTTCCAAAACTAAAGCAGGAACATGAATAGGAGCTGAAAAAAAAAATGAAATAGCTGAAAACTAAATACTTCGAACCAATGTAGGTTGTACTAAATACTTCGAACCCTTCAGGTAGAAATGTACGCTATAAAGATGCATACAACTTAATACTCCTTAAAATGATAATAGTTTTATTGGTCATGTGCATTTTTGATAGATAATTTCTTAGAGCAATTTTAAACAAACTCTGGGATTTTTAACATAAATAATAGATTTTTTGTGCATCCCCAGGAACGATATCTCATAATAATCTGTCATAAAAATACCGGCAGTAATTTATAGTAAACGTTGTATATGTTAAAAATATTAATCATAAATCAGTTCCGGCTATATTAAAATTATATAAAAACCGACGTGATTCTCAAAAATCATAACCAGAATAAATAAATATTTCAGAAGGTCTCAAAATCGGAAATCCAAAAATAAATTAAGATTAATGTGAAACGCATGCCTCTGCACGACGAATTTTCTATCGGTGACATAACGTTGTTCCTGCCCGAATGACAGTAGATCCATCTTTTTAACTAATTACAGACAACTTACCGGTCTGTTGTTTTCAAAAGGACCGAAAAGACTCTTACCGGAAAGAACTTCAC
The DNA here is from genome assembly GCF_002938485.1 of Sitophilus oryzae. Classification (NCBI taxonomy): domain Eukaryota; kingdom Metazoa; phylum Arthropoda; class Insecta; order Coleoptera; family Curculionidae; genus Sitophilus; species Sitophilus oryzae. The sequence continues at coordinate 1,845,357 of NW_022146270.1, forward strand.
ACTTGTTTTAAAGGTATATACACTCTGGAAATAAGAAAATAAGTTTATACTTATTAGTTAAATTAATACTTATAATACTTATTAGTTAATTAAGAAAATAAGTTAATTAAGAAAATAACACAAACTGTATTATTGGACGATGTATATATATTTGTATAAATAATGCCATAGCATAGCTTGAAAATGAAGATCGCTGATAGTTTCTATATAAAATTGTTTGGTGAATATCATCGATCATCATTTCCAAGCTTAACTGACGTCGTTTTCAGGGTATATTATTATATTGGTATCAGGAATCAAAAAGAATTACGAAAATAATTGATTGTAAATATTTATAGTATATAACGTGCAATATTTAATTTTACCAATAAAATTAAGCATTTAATAATGTCAAAACTAAAGTAACTAATGAAAAGCTCAAAGTATTCTCTTCTATTAGAAAGGATAATAATTCAATTCTGATGTCATTCCTAACGTATACAGTACAAATCTTAGTACTGCTCACAAAGGCAAAAGAGTAGAACCTTGAAATTAGTGGGTTAAATTAGTGTGTTGTTCAGAATGTGTTCGGTGTGCCACTTGTCCGTAATTTGCAAAAACTTGTATGGAAATCCTATTCCAGTATTTAATGCAAAATACATATACGGAAGAAGTGCAGGCGCCCTGTTAAATATTGGAAAGTGAAATTGACGTTTAAATTTGACACTGTTGACAAGCCTATTGCTACTAGCGCACTCAATATCACTTGTAGGAACTACGGACAATATTGTCACATATGGCGGGAAGGTTAAAAAATTAAATATTTTAATTCTTTAGTTATTTTCAATTGTGACATACATAATTACACATTTACAGACATACACATTTTTTTAAGATATGTTTCAATATCAAATACAAAACAGAAATATAATTTCGTCACAAAAATTATTAAAATTAAAAGAATAATGTTACAAGTACAGATCAAGAGTTAAAATAATTTATATTACAAAATTGAAAAAAACGGCGTCATAGATGGCTTAGGAATGAAGATATACATATATCATAATTTTGTAAGTTAAATTATATGGGAAATGTAGTCGATCATCATTTTTAAGCCAACTGGACGATTGTTTCAAACATACAGTATATAATTACAATATCCTAAGTGGAAAGAAAAAAGATCACCTTTCTGTTTTATAATATGGTCCATTTCTTCCGATGGTTCATCTCGTTGATCTTTAGGAAGGTATCCATAAAATATATTATATTTTACCATCGGCCGGGCCCTGGGATGATTCAGTTTGATTCAATGATCCTTTTCTGTTACCTAAATCAGGAGAATGACAATGAGCATGTTAAAATAGAAAAAAAAAGTACACATTATTTATCAGCACTTACCTACACGTTAGTCTGAGGAGTTTTATCAAAAACCTATATTTGCCTAAATAATTACTGTATTAAATTTGCAAAACAAAGTGCGACGTGTAAACAAAAAAATAAAATGGCGGCAAGTCAACAACCCGTCAAGGAGAAAAGTGGTGTTCGAATGAAAAATTATCGCTCACCAAAAATTGTTTGTCTCCTTTCAACGCACGCTTTAGAACGAAAAACAGATGATCTCGATAACTGAAAGATCGTGAAGGTTTTATCTGTCACTCTTGTCAATAAATTATCGGTAAGGAAGATTCCTAGAAAATCGCTTGTAGCCAAGCATTGCCAGTTCTCGCATAAGAGGTGTCATCCCCCTGGTATTTAATTCTGAATGTAAATAGTAAGTACTAAACAGTAAGAGAGCGAGTATTGGGTCGTGCGACCCCGCCACAACACCAGGAAGAGCTTCGCGGGAACGCTGCTCTGCGGGGGTCAGAACAGGTCGTACCGCGGCTCACCAAGCGTAAAGGACGTCACCGTACGTCGCCTTATCCATCTAACGAGTTAATTGGGCTACGATAGGATTTTATGGGCTTACATAATGATCCGCTTAAGTCGTAAAAGTACTATAAAAAATATTCCCAAATTTTTCTTACTAATTCGTCAATTAATTGTTGTTTTGATTTAGCGCGTGCTACTTTGTAGATTATTTTATTTACGTTTTGACTCTCAGAATTTGCATAACGATATAGAGACATAGTAATTCGAATTGAATAATCAGATCACTTGATCGTAAATTTGCATAGCTTTATATAAAATAAATGGAATAAACGATATTATCTACGAAAATTGGCAATTTACGTTACATTTCTCTGGACTACATATATCCGTAGTGCAGTAAAACTCTGGATCAGGGAAAACAGATTGCCCACTGGAGAAACAGAAGGGCACAGGTATAGCATAGCAAGGCCTTTATTCAAGGATCTAATTCTAAAACCACAGACGAACTGCTAATGCTTAGCTGGAATAAAGTGCGGATTAACATAGGTCTCTTGACATGACATGGCTGTCAAGTGCTAGCTCAACAAGCTCAACCTGTATCGAGAAAGTCTTTGCTGCAGACTCTGCGATTAGGGATCGGCAAGACAAGAAATCTTGTCTTGACAAGCAATTTCTTGTCTTGTCTTGAAATCTTTTCAAGAATTAAAACGAAATCTTGTCTTGACCATTTCTTGAGAGTTGATTTCTTGTCTTTATTCAAGAAATCTTGAAATTTCTTGATATCTTGACAAACCCCCTGTGGGAACCCCCTGTTTAAAAGTCGCGGTGAGATTGGTTAATGTGATGTTTATGCTTTATGCGTAAAATCGAGGGTCAGGCATCTAATTTTCAAAAAATTCAAAAACTTTGGGCTCATTATACTACAGTAGCCAAAATCATCAGATTTACATAATTTTGTTAATTATTATTATTATTATCTAACATTAAAATGAGTGATTGTGCAGGTTCGTTGAGCAGTAAATCTGAGCCATTCGTAATTGAATCTGGTTCAGAATAACTACCACCTCAGACACCTGGACGTAGAAGTTTAATTAGTGACTTTGACAGTAGTGACGGTGATAATACTACTACAGATAAAAACAGTCAAAACAACAATGATAAAACCTACTCTACTTCAGTGGCGTACATTAAAATGTATTATTTTTTTTTATTTTAAAAGTTTTACGTTAATTCAAAAAGTCTGTATGACACTGAAGTAGACCCGCTTTGCAAGTTTTTTTTTATTCTAACATCGTAGGCCATAACATTGTTGGCCCACTGTATGCCAACTTTGGACATCCGACTTTAGACGTACTTATGTCATCTTTGGACATTGGATATCCGACAAAGTGCCGCTTCGTACAAATATTTTTTGCTCAATAATTTTTTATCCATCAATTAATGCGTATTCATATAATATACAAATACTGTAAGTAAGTGAGTATTCTTTTTTATTTTATATTTTCAAGAAATTTCAAGATTTTCTTGATTTCTTGACAAGAAATCTTGATCTTGAGAGGTAATTTCTTGTCTTGTCTTGTAAACCAAAAATCATTTCTTGTCTTGATCTTGTCTTAAAATCAAGAAAATGATGACCCCTATCTGCGATAACGATTCTCAAACAGCAAAACACATAATATGTCACTGCGAGGCCAGAACCGGAGGAACTATGCTCCAATCCTATCATGGATCTGTACAAGTTGGTGCTGGGTACAGGGATAAGACAGTAGGAGTTAGGAGTAGACATAGAAAGGGGACAAACCTCATATGCATTACAGGTCGCAGTGTTTCCGGCATAGGACGGTTCCTCAATATTGAGAAAAAAAAACCTAGTTGCTATTTGATTGAAGACAACAGATGTTCTGTCTTGTCCGGGTTTTGTTCGTTTATTGGGAATCCGCCTTATTAGGCACTCACTATTTTCCATAGAAAGAAATTTGTCTATACTCACCAGTCTAGGACCTGTCTCTTCAATGAACATCTCAGTAGACTGATGCTAACAAAAAACGGCGAATGCAAATTCTGTAAGGAAAATGGGGAGACACCAGAACACCTCATCACTGAGTGCGCCGAGACGACAACTATTCGGGCCATGAAGTTTAGTACTACTGATATCGGAGCTGGAGAACTAACTTCTATAAAACCGTCTCGGATACTGGCTTTTGTGAAAGCCCTGGGACTGTATAATAAATTATAACTCAAAAAAGGGGGACACAATAGATCTGCAAGGTCGCGATGATTAATCCCCCTCCCATTCATTTTACATTCTGCTTACCTACCAGTCTTCCACAATAATTTGTTTGCAAGTTCTGGTGACGGCAACAGTTAAAAACAAATTACCGAACCATTGGAAATGTTCATCAATGGATTTAGCAAATTAACGGTAGCCGTTGGCAATGCCAAGAGCTAAATTTAGGCTCGCTAACGTGTTGGTCATCGCGTCGCATCGGGAATGCCGGATCTCGGTCCGTCGTCTCTTCCGGCGTCTGGTTTATTTTCGGCAAGGACGGAATCGTTCTGACATCGCCACCGCGTTGCCGCTATTCTTGATACATAATTTGGCAGCCTTTGTACGTATTAAAGTTGAATACATGCCGCACTGTGAGAAATACTGATGAAACTTAGCTTCATTCAGAACATCGAAATCAGTGGAATAAATTAGTGGTTTCAATTAGCGTAGGAAAGTTTGTTTCTCAATTTCTATGTAAGCATTCAGAACGTCAAAATTAGTGGTAGTGATTATAAATTAGTAGTAAAAGTTAACAAACTTGACTTTTTCCACTAATTATATATATATATATATATATATATATATATATATATATATATATATATATATATATATATATATATATATATATATATATATACTTCAAGATTTGCGAGTATATAAGTTTGGCCTTTGATTTTCATCTTTCAAGAGAAATTGTGGTTGGAAATGAAAAGTTTTTTGTTTTGTAAGCTAATTATTTGTCTTTCTCTGTGGATACAACTATTCAACTGAATACCAAAAGCTGTTTGCTAGGATATTCTATTAATTTTAATTGTATTTTTTTAACATTGTGAATGATCATAAAGATTCATTCAGAACCTCGCAATTAGTAGAATAAATTAGTGGTTGCATCACTAATTTATTCCACTGCACTGCACGAAAATCTACAAAATAAAATAGTTATTTTTTGTAAACACCTCTGCGTTAAACCTAAGTTGACACTGCTTGTCAGAAGTTATGTTTACAGTTATACAAATTTTTCAAACGTTTCGGAAAGTTTATCTCTTTCCGTCGTCGGAAGCAAAAAAATACAAAGAATAAAGAAAAAAACTATTTAAAATATTTAAATTCAACTATTCGAGAACACTTTACTTTTTTAAAACAGATACGTCTACAAGAAACCGTTGACGTTCTGTTAAAAAGACATTATATCAAGTTAAACTACAAAATTAACAATTACTACCTGATTACTTAATTAATTACTTAATAAGGTAAAACCAAAAAGCCCCAAACTTTCTGTATGATTATTTTTAAATTTTACGTATGTTATGTTTATTTATGTTAAGTTCCTTAAAATCAAAGAAGCGATTGCCATACATTACTAACATCTACAGATGCATGAGCAATACATTTATTTTTATTAGATTGCATTAAAAAGCCTCTTTTATTTTTCTTTTAGAAAGAAAAACCTTTCTTATTTTTCTTCTTCTCTATCGATTCTTTCATTATAATTTTGGCGTTCTTAAAATTTATTCTGTGCCCTGTGTCCCATGAATGCTGACAAATCTTAGATTTGTGAAAATCTCCCTTTCTTAAATAATCTTTATCTTCTTTAATTCTAACATTTAAGGGTCTAGATGTTTCACCAATGTAAAATTTATCGCATTCACATGGTATTTGGTATATTACATTTTTTGTTTGTTCTGTATTCATTGGTTTAGTATGTGATAAAATGGATCTAAGTGTATTTTGTGTTTTGAAAGATGTTCGTATGTTATATTGTTTTCCTATCCTTCTTATTTTTTTCGAAACGCCTCGTATGTATGGAATTGTAAGTTGTATATATTGTGTATTGTTATCATTGTGTCTATGATTTGCGGTTTGTATTTCTCTCGTTTAATGTTTTGTCAATAAAATATGGTGGATAGTCGTTTTTTATTAATGTATTTTGTCATCTCCTCATTGATGACAAAGGATCAGGATCATTATGAGGGAACGTTCTTTTATAAGAAAATGTACCGTATGATCGAAAAAAAACGGCGTCAAAGACGGCTGGGGAATGACAGTCATGATAATTTTGACAAGGTCAATCTCTACACGTCATTAACTAACATTTTACATAAAACTTGTTAAAAATGTAACGACTAAAAAAGGATAGAACGTTTCCAGACACACAAATCTATTTCCAAAAAAATATTTTCTCGAATTTTAAAGTAAATTATTTAAAATTAAGTTTTACTCAATATAAAAATAAATTACAACCTTAAGGCTAACTGACAGTAAGCGCCAATAAAAAAAAATAACGAAGAGTACGTGTCAAGTAATAAAGTCTAGGGCTTGACCTCGCCAAAATTATCATCGATTGTCATTGACTAGCCTTCTTTGACGCTTTTTTTTCGATCGTATGGTATAAGCACGAAGTGTATAAAAAAACGAGGACATTCCCTATAAACATTTTTTACATATTTGAGAGTGATTCTTTATTTTATTAAAAATAAGATTTTGTCATAGTCTTGGTAGCACGGGTACCAAGTACCAACTGTATATTTAAATTCATAAAAGATGAAATCTTCGGTAACTGGAATATTTTTCTAATTTATATTAAAAAAACTAAAAAAAAAATTAATTATCTTTTATAATTCTATATAATTTTAATGGATCAAATGAAATAAATTATGTGACTAATAATGTCAAAAGTTAATTTATGAAATGTAAATAATAAATAAATTATAAATCGATAAATCCATACATAATATAAAACAAAAGGGTTTTTTTTTCATAAAAAAATAATAAACTGGTAAGCATAATGATGTCGAACGACATTTCGTCAAACTTTGAAAAACTTTTGATCCAATTGGTCGTCAATTATTCAACAGTTCCTTATTATCACGAACAGAACCATAAACTATTGGTTATCGGTTAATTTTACAAGTAATTCCTCGAACGTATTTAAATCATTTTTAATGAACGGTACTTCAACATAATTATTGCTAATTACCAATACTCCATTAACTAGTAATGATTACTTAGAGAGGGTTGTTAATGCAGGTCGATAACTATGAGACGATTTGTTTTTTAAGCTGCCGTCTGCAGGGAACAAAATTTTAATGGGACATTGATTAGAGTTTAGTCGTTCTTTTTGATTTTATTTACTTCCTTTCACTTTTAGTTACTTACTCTAATGGAAATACCAGGAAAAAGTTACACCTTGTTACCATCAGAAAGTCAATAAATACTATCTATATCTTTGTTGCAGATTCAATTCAGTTTTCAGAATACCAGACGTATTTTTCCAAAAAAATCCTTTATAGGTATTTCGCCACTGCACTGCAAGAAAATTTACAAAATAAAATAATTATTTTTTGTAAACACTTCTGCGTTAAACCTAAACGGACGCTGCTTGTCAGAAGTTATGTTTATAGTAATACAAATTTGCCTAACAAAGAAAAAAAAATGCTTAACGTTTCGGAAAGTTGTCTCTTTCCGTCGTCGGAAGCAAAAAAATACAAAGAATAAATAAAAAAAACTATTTAAAATATTTAAATTCAACTATTCGAGAACACTTTACTTTTTTAAAACAGATACGTCTACAAGAAACCGTTGACGTTCTGTTAAAATGACATTTTTAACTTAATATTTAAACTTCAAAATTAAGTACTTTGCCAGGCAACGCAACTCTCTCCTGAAAAGGAGAGTTTGAGAAGAAAGAAGAAGAAGAAGAACAATTACTACCTGATAACAATTACTTAATAAGGTAAAACCAAAAAGCCCCAAGCTTTCTGTATGATTATTTTTAAATTTTACGTATGTTATGTTTATTTATCTTGTTGTATCTATTGTTCTTTAAAATCAAAGAAGCGATTGCCATACATTACTAATATCTACAGATGCATGAGCAATACATTTATTTTTATTAGATTGAATTAAGAAAGCCTCTTTTATTTTTCTTTTAGAGGCTATCGCTTCTTTCATTATAATTTTGGCGTTATTAAAATTTATTCTGTGCCCTGTGTCCCAAGAATGCTGACAAATCTTAGATTTGTGAAAATCTCTCTCCCTTTATTAAATAATCTTTATGTTTTTTAATTCTGACATTTAAGGGTCTAGATGTTTCACCAATGTAAAATTTATCGCATTCACAGGGTATTTGGTATATTACATTTTTTGTTTGTTATAAATGTTTTTCCGTTTTTTTTTTCTTTTTTTTTTGTTAACGTTAAGGGAAAATTTGTTAAATTTGTGGTCAGGCAGAAATTTGTATCTCTCTCTAAAGGCAGGCGGCCACTGCGAGCGAAACTAAGCTAAGCTAACAATATAAAAAGAAACGGTAATTAAACTAAGATAAGTTTCATCGGCCACTGGGAACGATTTTTGCCTAGTAGTCAGCTAAGTTAGCTGCGTTTTCGTATTGTGTCTCTACTATCATAGAACTAATCGCTGCGAAAAATTCGCTGGAACCTGTCACGAACTAAAACAAGCGAAACTAAACTACGATTTCAATCTTCCTTCATATATTTTCGTTTAGTTTCGTTCAAGTGGCCACTGATGCATTTAAAAGTATGGGAGCTGATTTTTACAAATCTTATCTTCGTTTAGCTTAGTTTAGTTTCGCTCGCAATGGCCGCCCGCCTTAAAGGTTGATTCTCACTATACCTTCCATATCAGCTCCCTTCCGTTTCCCTTCCGTTTACGTAAAATATGATATCATGTAAATTAATAGGACAATGCACACTATCCGTTCCGTTTCCCTTCCGTTCCATATCCTTTCCTTCCATACATTTTTTGGCGGATGGACTGAAGCGTATCGGAAACAGCGTTGTCACGTCCTTAATTTGTAACAGCTCTGTTAAAATTTGGCTGATATTTATTTATTCCTTCACCTCTTAATTAAATCTAGTACCTTTTTCAAAAGATATACAAATTTTTAAAATAAAACTTTCGTAATCATATAAATTGTTCAATAAAAAGTATGGAACTGATACGGAATGGAAGCTTACGTATAGCGTCAATAGTGATGTTAATATTTCAGAAATTTTTGATTGTTGCAAGAAATTTTTGAAACTTTCGGAAATTTATGAAATATTAGGAAATTTTACAATTTTACATATTTTTTGTCGATACAATAAAGGAATAAATTAGATAGACATTTGATACCAACATGTAAGTGAAAAAAAAACAATAAACATAATATTAGTTGTTATATTTTTAATAAACAATACATAACCCATAACAAAAATCATTTGGTAACATTTGTATTTTGTGCATAAACCACGAACTATGACTATGAATTTAAAAAAAAACAAGAAAGCACGAAATATAAATTTAAAAAACGTAAAACACAAATAACTGAATTATTCTATTCCGGAATATCAGACGCCGAGCTGGTCCCATCTTTATAGGGTATTATAGTAGTAGTAGTACTGTCTTCGTCAGTTTCTATTTCCAAATCAGATATATTTGATGTATCATCTGGTTCTGATTCTGAAGGATGGACCTCTACCTCCACGAGTTCTAGTGGTTCTGGAGGAATTTCATGTTGTTGAATATCATGCTCCATATCCACTTTTTGTTTTTGTAGTAATCATTTATTGTTATGAGCTACGAACATTATTTTCCGGCTCTTTGTGCAGTTAAGCGATTCCTTTTTTAGTATGGATAAAACTGTAAGAACTGCAACTTCTCTCTGTGGCTGCAGATGACGTTGGTAAAGACAGCAGAGCAACAGCTAAATATTTCAATCTCGATTTCAACTGAGTATTTTTTCACATTGCTTGCCACCAACTTAGACAGTCTACATTTTTAACTGACATCCAAACGTAGTCGAGAGCCCATAAACCCGATTTGGCGCAATAATTTGTTACATCTGTAAAAATGGCTTATTATTGACAAACTGAGGATGATTGTTGGTGATATTGTTGATAAATTCCATAGCGGCTATGTGTTCTTCATTGTTAAGGAGCTCTCCCAGGAAACAGGGGTCCAAGAGATTCGCGGCAAAATGCATTGGTTCAAGAGCCAGAGGTTTTTTATTTTGTAAGGCGGAGAAGCATTCTATTTCTTCTGACTTAAGAATCGGCATACTTGATACACTTTCGTTAAATTTTTGCTCAATGCCTTGAATTTTGAAAAGAAATTTCTTGCAAAATTCGGATTTTTGCGAATATTCGCGATTTTGAGACCGAATATTTCGTAAATTTCTGAAATTTCCAGCAAAATTCGAATGGAAATATTCGCTACCAACATCACTAAGCGTCAATACAATAAAAAATACAGAACGCGCGGATATGGGATGGATATGGAATGGAAACGGAAGGATAGTGAGAATCAACCTTAATATGGAATCTGATCTGAATTGAGTCGCTTCTTGGATAAAATTGTAATGTGTTGTATGGGGGGGGGGGGAGTAGTTAATCATCGCAACCTAACAGATATCTTCCTTTCTTCAGTTATAACTTCATACAGTCTCAGGGCTTTGAAAAAAAAACAGTATCTGGGACGGTTTTACCTACATCGGTTATTTCTCCATCTTTGATATCAGACGTGCCAAAAAATGGCATGAATGATTGTCGTCTCGGCGCACTCAGTGATGAGGTGTTCCGGTGTTTCCCCATTTTCTCCACACAGTCTGCATTCGCCGTTGTTTCTCAGTTTCATTCTTCTAAGGTATTCAATGAGTATTCAGCCCCGTGATAATCCAAAGGTTGTTCTTACCTAAATCAAGGAAAATCCTTGATTTTTCTCATTCAGTCTAAAAATATTTAAAAAATTGAAACATTTTCCATTTTTTGATGAGGAATTAGAGAAGAGTTTGTTTGACCGAAATTTTGAAAAACTTGTATGGAAACCCTATATAAACATAGGTTCGTAAATTAGTAGCGTCTCAGAGGACACCTTATAGAAAATTATTATGAAAAAATGTATGTCACTGACTTTTTTTGCAATTTTTAATGTATTCTATCTATAATGTATATTACTCAATCTAGTAATGTTCTTAAGAAGAATAAAACTAGTAGCGTCTCAGAGGACCTTTTAGAAAATTATTATGAAAAAATGTATGTCACTGACTTTTTTTGCAATTTTTAATGTATTCTATCTATAATGTATATTACTCAATCTAGTAATGTTCTTAAGAAGAATAAATCCAAACAATTGCAGGCACCGTATTTTAATAAACTGCGGTTTTATTTTGGTTTGGTTTACTATTTCGTAGATCATTTCGCCTACAAAAACCGCATATTTTTTTGTTTCATAAACGAAAACTCCTCTAGTTTATAATAAGCATATGAATTAACTTGCCCAAATCCTATAACGAATAACAACTGGATAGAAAAATATACAAAACATCTCATAGATAAACATCTACTTAAGCGAGCTGTTATTTTGTGTATTTAAGGATTATTTTTACGCCCCAGCTACGGTTTTCTTTTTCTTTAAAAAAAGAATACAATTATTGTAAGTACCTGCCGGTTTATATACTTGCTATTTGATCAATGGAAAACCTTTAAATAAATCAAACAGAATGGATTTCTCGATTTAATGTTTGCTTGCACTGATAATATTATCAGTAAGTGTCATACTTGTGTAAGTACTCGAAACACAAATCTTTTTAAAGCTAAACAAATATTTGCCCGATTGGAAATGTTCACTTAAACGAAAACTATCTGGTACTATATTTTGAAAGGTTTAACCTTTCTTAGTTTCTTAATTACTCATTAAAACAATTTTGCTTTAAATATTAAACAATAACCGGCTGTAATTTATTTAGACTAATTTATATTTTTTTAAGAGACGTAATTATTAAATATTGACATAAAGACTCGTCAAAAACTAATTAGGGGAGAGTAAAAAGATGTCAAATAGAAATGTTGTTGTTAAAACTTGCAGTAAAATTTATATTTTGAAAAAAATTTTGTACAATCAATTAATTTTGAGTTTTTATGTTAATATTTTAATAAAAGGCGCCTATCCCAGGCCACTATAATGCGGTTTTTTGATCGTATGTTATTTTTATCGTAAAATGCATTAAAAACAATCGTACTTTGCCCAAAAGCGTATTATATATCAAAGCTGTCTGCAGCTAGACGACAAGTTGTCAAACAAGAGCATTCGCATATATGATAAAAATACCAGCCCCAGTTTGTTGTTGTTTTGTCCACACCTCGCTGATCGATTAAAATAGATTTGGCAGTTTTAATTTGGCGGTGTCTCGCCAAACATGATCTGTTATATAAATACCAGATGAATCTTTAACTTTTACAGCTTGAAAAAATATTTGATATGTGATTTTTGTAACACCAACAATCAACAATAATGTCAAGTTGGCTTGGAGAGTAAGATAGTTCATATCCAAACAGATTCTGACGCCGTTTTTTTATAGTATGGTACAACTTAAAGCGGAACTCAAGAACTTGGAAAACTCTGGTCTAAGACACTCTCAGAACTTACGACCAAGGAAAATCAAAGATTTTCCTTGATTTAAGTAACTGACCTTTCTTTTTCTCTCAGAATCCGAAAATCAATTATTATATAGGGTGTTTAATTACAAAAATCACAACTTTCTTATGTAACTTTTTTTGGGGACACCCAGTAGAACTCTCTATATTTCTTAAAAGTACTCTGAATTAATCTACATATGCTCACAAAATTTCATTTCAATACAAATTGTCGTTCTCCTTGGAGCCTCCGCGGCGTATGAGAGGCGCCACCCTGTATATTAACCCTTTCATTATGTATACTATAAATAAGAATTACATTAGAATCAATCATTAATTTGGTTAGTTTAAATTCTAATGAAACCACTCGAAACAGCAATTAAAAAACGTAACAAAGTCCGAGTGTCGAACCGAGAAAAAAACAATAAAGTCTGATTTGGAACCCGTAACAAAACACAAACGAAACAATATCACGGTGCAGTAATTAACCGATGATTTGTAGCAATCTAGACTAATAAGGCGGGCCCGTAATGTGCCAGATATCATTAGGTTTTCGGCCATAATTTATGGGACCGAGACCGAGAGGGTAACGTTAAATTTTTATTACCGAGCGGAGGGGACCACCAAGGTACCGAAAAAAATAAGCGGAACCCGGGCATTTTTCTTGTCGGTTCGGGCGGCAGATAATAAAAGAGGAATGAGTTATCGCGAGATAAAGAATCGGCTGCTCTCTCTCGGCCTATCTAAAATGATAGAGATTTGTTCGAGTTCTTCGGCATAAGATACCCGCAGTGCCTACAGGTTTCTATTTCATAAATATTCGAAATACATATCTCAGGAATTTTTGTAGATATAAAGGTGTCTTGTGTCTACCAAAAACATTGTTAGAAAAATGTAAATATGTAATATGTACTCTTGATCTCGCGGTCTTTGTCTTTTTGTGCAAGACCAGGACCATCGTTTAAGTAGAACTATGGGCTGTTTAGTTTGTATATTGTTCTACCCAATTGTTGTTCGCCATACGATATGGGAAAGTTAATTTATGTGCCTATTATGTACTACAGGAGTTTGCATTTATGAAAAACCAGAATAATAATATGCGATTTTTGTAGGGAAAATGGTCTATAAAGTAGCAAGTAGTTCTTTTATATGTACGAGTATATTTTGGCACCGCTCTAAAAAGGAATCCAAAAACATTTGATAGCACTTGAACGATATAATATTCTGCAAATGGCGTTAGATTTTTTATCACTACCAAAAACAGAAAACTTTTTTTAATTAAAATTAATTAACATATTAATTTTAATTAAAAAAAAACATTATATTATATTATACTGTTGGTGCCAGACCACCAAGGAATAGAAGGTAATGAAAAAGCAAACGATCTAGCTAGAAAAAGCCAAGACTGCACTAACTGGACCAGAATCGTTCTGCTTCCCAGGTGAAAACCAACTTAAAGCGGAACTCAAGAACTTCGAAGACTCTATCCGTAACCTGGGAATGGGAATCCTCCAAACAGTCTAAATCACTCGAAGCAGTTTCTCAGGACTTACTTCTTAGGTCTCCTCAATGAACACCTCAGTAGATTGAAGCTAAAAAATAATGACGAATGAAGATTCTGTTTGATGTAGGCGAAGATGAGGATACATCAGAACACTTCATCACCATTAGCGTAACTAGCAATTTATCCTGGGGTGGGCCTGGGAGGGGCCGGGTATAATCCCAGGAGAGCCTGGGGCTTTTGTTTTTTTTTCAAAATGAAAAATAATTTTAAAAGCACATTTTTTTAATAAAAGGTTTACATGAATTTCTCTATCAATAAATTTTATAGACTTGGTTATCAAATCGTGTTCTCGTATATTACTTAAATACCTACAAATGTTCTAAAAAAAGTAAGAATTAACACATTTTTTGAACACAACAAAATAATATTAACTAAACAAAACTAGAAAACGTCATTTTTACTGCATCACAAGCAAATAAAAATTAATACGTAGCCAAGAGTCATAATTCAGGATTTTTCTGTGGGATGCCCAGCAGTACGGGGGGGGGGCACCCCCGGGCACCCCTGTAGTTACGCCAATGTTCATCACTGAGTACGCCGAGACGGCAACCACTCGTGTTTTAAACTGGGGTACTACTGATATCGGAGATAGAGACTAACTTATGTAAAACTCTCTCAGATACCTACTGGCTTTTGTCAAAGCTCTTAGACTGTATGATGAGTTATAATCTCAAGAAAGGGGGACACAATAGATCTATAAGGCCGCGGTGATTAATTTCTCCCTTCCCATACAAGCATCATCATCATTAACATATTCAGAGCTATAATCAACTTTGTGTGAATAATCCTTAGTTCAAGGTTTTTAATATTTAACGGATTAAGTTGTAAGGATTTATTTTCTTTTAAGTGAAACAAAATTCTTTAATTTAGCACAAAAAACAGACAGTCTTTAAGTAATAACCTTTCTTCTTTAGCAACAGTGGCCGTGAAACTTGTGGATAACAACATCGGCCTTTAATAATAAACTATGGTATCGCTGTGATTGCACACACGCACATACATAGTCGCAGGAGCGACGCTCGGGTGTCTGTAACCGCTGACCGCATCGGGCTAATTAATTAGCGGCGGCGTCTACCGGAACGGCGCAATAATTGGCAACATCGCGCGAGGAAAAGAGGAGAAAGCCCAGATGGGGAAAGGCCAAATTACGCTTAATAGGAGTCCTGTCTGAGATGACCACTATTACTTAAAAATCTGGACATATCGCCACCGAAACATACAAATTCAGTTCATCATACACTGAAAAAATTAATTTGTTGATTTAATAACAATATTGAGGATTATTTCTTGCCATAGATGTAGTAGATTTACCATCCGTTCTTTAGTTTTACAACTCGTTTTCAAAATCGTTGTATGGCTTTCTGTGGCTTTATACTAAGGGTCGGCATTTCTGGTCTTGGGTGCCGGTTTTCATGTGTACGAAGAGTACGGTCAACATGCTTAGTAAAATATAAAGACAGAAGGCGAGTATTTTCCCAAGCGCATGGAATCTAGCGTCAGATTAAGTAGTTACATATGTAATAAATACTTTTGTATTTTTGCTCACTCCGACTTACTAGATTGCCATAACGACTCACTCCTATACAGGCAGTCCTCGTACTTACGGCAGGTTAGGTTCTTCAAAATAGCGCCTTAAGTCGAAACGACGTAAGTCGAATCTTATTTTGTCATAAGATCCTATAGAAAATGGAGAAGTTAGGTGCTTTTGTAAGATAAAAATACAATAAAACAAAGAGATGTGCGTTTGTATGTATTAATATTATTGTATTTTTAAATAATTGGAGTATGAGAAACAGTATATTGTGTATCTAGTTAAACTTATAATAATACAAGAAACAAAAAAAAACGAAAAAAAAACAAAAATATAAAAAAAGTATTTTTTTATGAAAAACAAATTAGGGCGAGTATTTTTACAGTCCCGAGCTTTTTCATTATCTAATCAAAAAAGTATTTTTAACTATCCATAATAGTAAATCTAATACATATACATAAAGTAGACATATTTAGAAAGTATATATTTATTTTTTTGGTTGGAACTTTTATTGTGGATGCCGTCAAAAGTCGTAATAGTTGCTAATTAAGTAATGGTCAACACTGTCCCGCTTTTTCATTATGAGGATTTGTCAACCCTGCTTGTATGTTGTTAAAATTTTATTGTTTATGTCCAAACTTCTTTTAAAACTTGGATCGTTTTTTTCAAAAAATGACGTAACTCGAAACAGTGGGACGTAACTTTGAGGAATAGTGACAACAATTTGTTCGACGTAACTCGAAACGACGTAAATCGAGGACTGCCTGTACATGTAAACGCCGACCTAAAGGTTCGCTTGCCAGCGGGGTACATAATATGTTATAATATCTTTATATTCACCAATATTCTTTGTGAATATATTTAAAAAATGTGTATCTTATAGTAAATTTACTTATTCATTGTAAATTTATCTTTTAAAATCGCCAACTTCTTGTAATATTACTATAGAGTAACAACAAATTAAAACATTTTATTATAGTGAATTTACAATTACTTTTGTAAAATCACAAAGCGTTAGTAAATATTAATAAATTTAATAAAACACGTGTTTATATATACCGTGCTTTTATTTTAACTATGAACATAGTTAGAGGCTTAACACAGTGCAGTGTTATTTTGCTAAGTATGTTCATTTTTAAAGCGGAACAGTCATTGCATTGGATTTGAGTGAATAGTATGCAACCAAAACCCAACAAATAATATTTTTTGTTTTACATTTTTTGTTTATCTAAAAATAGTTCTAACTCAAAAAATTAGCAAAAATTCTAAATTTTTATGAAAAAAAAATATTTTGAATTTTATTTCATGTCTATTAATTTTTCGGCGAAAAAACAGTATTGCCTGTTGGTATTTCATCAATGGATGGTAAAAGGTTGGTTATGGACTGACAACAGGGGAGTGATTTACAAATTACAAAGATTGACACCTATCTATGTTCACAGTAAAAATAAAAGCACTGTATATAATATTTATCATAAAGGTTAATAAAAAGTCTAAACAGAACTTATGTATGTAAGATACTCATTACCATCTCTTCCTGTCTAGAAGAATCTTACTGGAATTCTGCGTCTAACCAAAATAGGAATAAAATTGCTATTAGATAGGTTAGGTTAGAGTCCTCTACTCCGGTCCCCTATTAAATCTGTCAGAAAGTCGCAATGGATCAGGGATCAGGCCGTTAGCCACCTTGTGGAATCTAGAAATAACTTGAATAGAATAAGAAATGAAACCTATTTTTAACTGCATATTTCCTTTTGTAACAGATATTTTAAATATATCCATGCAAACCAAACCAAACACTGCACAAATTACCAGCGGCGTTTTATATGAGAAAAACGTGCAATCCCACACCTCGAATTAAACAAAATCAATTATTGTTCGAATCTATTTGGGACAATT
This sequence comes from Sitophilus oryzae, assembly GCF_002938485.1. Lineage (NCBI taxonomy): Eukaryota > Metazoa > Arthropoda > Insecta > Coleoptera > Curculionidae > Sitophilus > Sitophilus oryzae. Next base: position 1,862,885 of record NW_022146270.1, read on the forward strand.
GAAGAGAAACTTTACGGGCAAGGCTGTGCGCAACTCACGGATGGGAACCTTGCCACGCGAAATGCTTCATCTAGGTTTTCTCTTTCATGTGACATGGTTCCCTCGACCGGAACCATAAACATCGTTTATGGATAGCCGATGTTGACTGTGTCAATTCAGATTAAAAACGACATTTAAATCGAATAACCAATACTATATTAAGTGATTATAAACGCGAGTTATAAATGAAAATTGGGAGATGAAAATAAAACATTTATTCGTTTTGTGTGTATACCAGGGTAATCTGAAAAGTTTCCGACCTCAAAATTATATAAAACATTTTTTTTTGTAAAGTTTATTTCCCTTCCAACAATGTTCGAACCTCGAGCGGATGATGTGCGAAACTGAACAAATTAGACAAAGAAAATAAAGTCCTCTTACTCTGGGTGCCAGCACACCAAGGATAGAAGGCAATGAAAAAACAAACGATCTACCTGGAAAGGCAAACCCTCCACTAACTAAACCAGAACCGTTTTGCTTCCCAAGTGATAACCAACTTAATGAACTCATGAACTTGGAAGACACCATCTGTAACCTAACCGGTCTAAGATACTCGTAGAAATTTCTCATAACTTACGAGCGAGAAAAATCGAGAAAGATTTTCCTTGATTTAAGTAAGAATAATCAGATTGCCACAGGGTTTTTAACAAGATACTGTCTCCTCAATGAATATTTCAGTAGGTTGAAGCTAAGAAACGACGGCGAATGCAGATTCCTAACCTCATCACTGAGTGCGCTGAAACGACAACCATTCATGCCATAAACTTTTATACGACTGATATCGGAGATACTGGCTTTTGCCAAAGCCCTGGGACTGTATGATGACTTATAACTCAAGAAAGGAGGACAGTATAGATCTATAAGGCCACGGTGATTTACTTCCTCCCCCCACTCAATATACAATCTATTTTCGTATTCAAAACTCCAAAATTAGCTAAGAAAAGTACTTTTATACAAGATAACAACAATAAAGTAAAATTTGTTGTCCAGTGATATCAGCAAAATCGATTAAACCTTCTCTCTTGATCGAAACTCATACAAACATATATCTTCCAGTCTGATCTCGGTCGTCGAGCGAGGATTTCCTTCTGCCTGGCGCTTGTGCCCGGTACCACCACCATAGCGAATTCCACCTTTTTCTTAATTATATCTGGCCGAAAATGTGGCCGGCCAGGCAGGCCATCACGCGAAATTTAAATTCCACCAAACGGTTTAACACCGCTTTAATTTTAGTGGCAGATCGCGCCGACGGATAACCCCACGTCGGGATACGCGCGGCGGCCGCGGCGGCTACTTTGCTGTTTTTTTTATTTCTTTTATTTTAAATGCCTTTTAGTGTCGCTTGGCTTATTAAATAATTAAATATTAACGAGCTATTCGCGCGGTACCGTAACAAAGATGTATCTTAATATGCGATATTAAAGAACAAATAAAATTTAAATCTTTTTAATTCGTTAGTTGTGGATTGTAGATTGTATAGGAGGGAGAAAGTTAATCACCGCCACCTCATAGTTCTACTATGTCGTCCTTCCTTAATTTACAACTCATCATACAGTCTCAGGCGAAGGGTGTCTCAGCATCAGTCTTACGGCAGTCGACTATAATAATTATATGGCAAACATGCGGGCAGTCTCTTTCGCACTCATTGGCAGTCGCTTGGCAATAAAATTATATTTTGGCAGTACATGTACAGGGTGGGTCAAATTCGACGCTTTTAAATGGAAACACCCTTTTCTATAGGAGATAGACGAAAACTAATTTTGGTGTCTGGAGCTCAATTTTCATCAAAAACATGATGGTGAAAACCGCATATCAATATCTGTTACCGTTTCGGAGTTCGGAGAAAATTTTGTATTTCTATAGAAATATTTCCAAAGCATCTTTTTACGTAGAATTTAATGGTTTAAGTATAATTTTTTTAAAATTAATAATTTAAGAGTTATCAACAGAAAAATTGATTTTTTATTTCGGACACCCTCTATATTTTTAATTAACTACAAAGAATTTAAAATTACCTTTCCAAAAATATAGCACACTTGATATTTTGTTATAATCCTCTTCGAAATATACAATTTTTAAAAGTTCGCCACTTTTAACCAGTAGGCTTTGGACCCCTTATTGATGATATGCCCTTAATGGACTCGAAAACATATTTTTCTAGCAAGACGACGCACCGCCTCTGAACGCTGAAGTTACCAGGAAATTTTTGCAGCCAATTTTTTTCAAAGAATAATTGAATAGCTAACCAAGATCCCAGCCGTTGGCCGTCGAGGCCGCCTGACTTAGTGCCCATGGATCTAATCCTAAGGATATATTTGCGGAAGAATAAAGGTTCCTTATTCTTCCGTATAATCTAGACAAGAATTAGAAATACTTAGCAGTTATGAGAGGGTATCTTTCACCCCCACTGAGTTAATGAATTCCGCGAGAAATGTTCAAAAACTGCCCCGTCTGTCCATAACAGAAGACGGTCGATATGTCAAAACCACCTGTAGCAAAATCTCATGTCTTGGCTTCCTATTTATTTTTATTGTTATTAGATATAAATAGTTTAAATGTGTTGATGTTGGTTAAGTATATTTTAAATTGTTATAAAATTCTGCATCTCTCATAGCAAATATTATTTTCGTTTTAATTGATGCTCACAGCTAGAATTTTTTTGCATTACAGCCGGTGCCGTTCAAAGCCTACTTATTTAAAGCGGGCGAATTTTTATATACTCTATAATCTCGAAGAGGAATCGATCAAAATATCAAGTATATTATATTTTTGGAAAGGTAATTTAAAAATCCTTTTCAATAAATTAAAAATATACAGGGTGTCCCATATAAAAAATTAAATTTTCTGTTGATAATTCTTAAATTATTAATTTTAAAAAAATTATACTTAAACCATTAAATGTTTTCATAAAAATACAAAATTTTCCATAGCAAAAACGTTACAGCGATTTGTTAAAAATGCATATTTTTGGAAAACACCCCGTAACTCCAAAACGGTAACAGATACCGATATGCGGTTTTCACCATCATGTTTTTGACAAAAATTGAGCTCCAGACACCGATATTAGTTTTTGTCTATCTCTTATAGAAAAGGGTGTTTCCATTTAAAAGCGTCGAATTTGACCCACCCTGTACATTTTACCCAAGTAGACACCCTCCGATCTCGGGGCTTTGACAAAAGCCAGTATCTGAGACGGTTTTACAGAGGTCAGTACACGAATGGTTGTCGTCTCGGCGCACTCACTGATGAGGTGTTCTAATGCTCCCCCCCCTCCCCCCGGTCAGCAAAACAAGTTTTTTTAATTTCACTCAAAATGAGTTATTTGGGTCATAAATGATCTAAATACAAAATATTTTCATGGTGTCTGTTCGTCTGTAACACCATAACTCAAAAACCGCTAAACCGATTTTAACCAAATTTGGCACAAAAATACTGTGGCACCCGAGAATCTGGCCATTAGTTTTTGGTGGGATGGAGGGTTGGTAAGCGGGTATGGGTGGAGGTTAAAAATTTAAAAAAATCGTAACTCCAAAATTACACTAGCTAGCGAAACGCGGTTTTCGATTTAAGATTAGGAATAATATTTGCAACAAAATTTGTAATAACATCAAAATCAGTCAAGTCGCAGTTTTTGAGATAAAAAAAAATTGGAAAAATTCCTTTACTTTGAAACTAAAAGAACTGCCTACCAACTTTTTATTAACATATTTTAGTATGGGCGGCTATACGTGCCTCCCGGCGCCAATTTTTTTTCTTGATTCTTTTTAGAATCAATAAAACTGTTCTCTTGTAAATTTATTGTATATGAAATTAATGATGTAAATGAATTAAAGTAGTTAGATGTGTGTATTTCATGTTTCATGGTTGTTACCTGTAAAAGGTAGAGGGAATAGTTAAAATGCCAACAAGGGAGTTATGACACTATTTATGGTTAGCGTAACCAAGACGATATAGTTTATATTAATTCAGTAAGAAATAAATGTATGTATCCAACTACGTGTGTGTATAATTTTACTTTTCTATATTTAATTTGAAAGCTTTACTTAGCATAATATCTTTCAACTGTCTTTCAATAATCATTTCAATAGTTACATACAGCGACAGAAGTTGAATTTTTTGCATATTTGTCATCGGGTTGCGTGCGGGCTCGCGCACATTCTTTCATTATAAATTCTCGACCATTGTCGCGGTATAATTTCCGACTACTGCATAGAGTATTTGCATTTTTTCCATTTCTTACCGCATCCACTCATCACCCACATATTATCTTTTATTAATCTAAATTGTTAGGTGTTTCCAGCACTGAACTTACACTAAGTAGTGATTGAGACTATTTTTAACCTTAAGAAACATTTCTGTTCTGTGTTGTTACCTGGAAAATCTTGAATACTACGTTACCAAACTTTGAGTTATAGATTAAAGCGTATAATATTAAGCTTATAAAACAACTTTTTATTTCTAACTCTAACCACTATTTCACTCGACAGATGGTAATGCGAGAGGCCAAAATGGCATTACTCGCAAATTTTGAAGTATAATAATTAGTGGCAAATGTTAAAAGTTTGTTAACTTTTTCTACAAACATTACTACCACTAATTTTGGCGTTCTGAATGCTTACATTGAAATTAAAGAGACAAATTTCTACGCTAATTGAAACCACTAATTTATTCCACTTATTTCGAGGCCCTGAATGAAGCTTTAAGTTTCCTCAAAATTAGTGGTTTCTTATACTTTATACTTAAAAGTTTATGATCATTCACACTGTCTAAAAATACATTTAAAATTAATAGAAAATCCTAGCAACAGCTTGCGGTAGTTAATTGTATCCATAGAGAAAGCCTGATACTAAGCTTATAAAACAATAAACGTTTTCGTTCTAACCACAATTTCTCTCGACAGATGATAGTCAAGGCAAATTTTGAAGTATAATTAGCGGAAAAAGTTAAAGGTTTGTTAACTTCTGCTAATTGAAAATTACTACCACTAATTTTGAGGTTTTGAATGCTTACATTGAAATTAGAGAAACAAACTTCTAAACTAATTGAAACCACTAATTTATTCGACTAATTTCGAGACTCTGAATGAAGCTTTAGTTCTATAAATGTTAGTACTGCTGGTGGTACATTTAGCAATATTTTTATATACAAGGCGACGTATATTGCGAGGCGACGTTGAAGCGTAGAAGAAACAAATCACTAGACGAGAACTACGTTCAAATTTAGTTTTATTTAAAAAAAAAGATGTAATTTTATTTCTTAAAAATATTACCTATTAAATGATGATCATTTTGCTTCTGCCATGAAGCAATCCCTATTATGCCGCAGTTTCGATAGAAGGCTGTAATTGTGTCTAGACTACATCTTTTATTAGTAAGTTCGCAATGCTTCGCCTCATAGTCATAAATTTGAACTTTAAAGTACCTCTACCAAATAAATAGAATAGCCAAGATCAGGTTATAGGATTTGGCAAAACGCAAATCAGATTTTCTTAACGGACTACAAAACATTTGAACGCGGATTGCCATCATGCAAAACAAAATTTAGTTAAATTTAAAAAATTAAATTAAATGTTACAATGATATACTCGACTCTAGAATGGGCCCGACTCTTAAAATACGGCATCTACCCATCTCTAGCGCATATATAGGCGCCATGAATGTACAGGTACAGGGTAGACCATTAATATAGGACGTCGCGCGTCGGTTGTAACTCGGATGCTGTTAATGATATAGAGTTTTAGGAAAAGGCATCTCTATTTTGCTATAAACTATTTTCAAGTTTGAGAGTTGACCGTTAGGTGACGTAACAGCAACACACTAAATTCAACATAAAGTCTCTCTTATATTTTCCGAATTGAGGTATATTCAAAATATATCCCTGTACACCCTGTAGGTTATTTTAATTGATCTAACCTCTATCTAGAAGGAAATATCGTATTAGATCAATAAACTAGCCGGATCTTCAACGGTCGAAAAAACACGACAGAAAATGAAACTCTTTCTCTTTTGATCAAAGATGTAACGGTGTTATAACTTTCCAATTGAAAAAGTTGCCAAAATTATTATATCAGATGCATTATTCTCGTAATTATGCAATTACAAATCTAGCTAACAATAGAGCGATTTTTTTTGTGAGACTCAACTACACGGAACAGGCCTGTTCTATTGTTAGAATACTATTTCGCTAATTGTAAGTCTGCTGTTAAATATCTGATGTATAAAATGATACTTTAGGTTGTAAGTCGTAGACAGGCGCTTTGGAAACCTTGGATAATATTATAGAATTTGATAGATTGATGACACAGAGAGGAGATATTGGATTGAGATCATTATATCACATCACAGACGGTAAAATTTAGTTTCCAAAACTATAAAAAGTCGTGGCGATGCTAATAAATGTCTATTTATCTTCCTCTATGCAAATTTCAAGTCAATTCGATTCATTTGATGTATCATCAGGAAAAAACTTTCATTAAAAATGGATCGAATATGTTCATTTTTGAATACTAATAATCTCGTGGTAAAAACGATGTCGATGCCGCAACGACAGCAAGAATAAAAACGAATTCCCTTTATTCTGTATTAAGTCGGTATGTTGTGGTTGTTTTAATGACATAACAATATTCATATTGTTTTGTAATAGAAAATTTGTCCCACGACATGTTATGGAACGAAACAATGATACAATCTCAAGTACAACTTAAATATTTTCAAAATCACTACATTGAAGTACCGGTAACGTTTGTATAAAATGTTGATTGTAATTGTTAAAAGTGTTATAATAGTAAGTAGTAGCTTTACAAGTATTAGCTTTACTAATGTTTAGTTTCAGTCAATAAATGTCAATTGACAATCATAGTATGGCAAAATTATAAAAAAAAATCATTCATAAAATAATTATTTTCTGTGATTTCATAATATATACCTATTAGATGCGTCTATATGTACATTCAATGTTTTAGATTGCCCTTTAAATTTTTAGCACCTTTTAACTCCAGTATTTATATATGCAGGCTATATAAGTTTTATTGCATGAGAAAATATTTTTCAGTAATAAACATGTTTATGAATAAACTTATAATGTAAAGATATAAGAATAGACGGAAAGAACCTGATAACCACCAACCGTCCGGTGCTCTCCTGTAAAATTAGTAAAATAGCGCTTATCATGTTTTTCCATTCTTCGATATTAACATGTACTTAAAATATAACTCTACAATAATTATAAGTGATTACGAGCGAGAAAAATAAAGATTTTCCTTGATTTAAGTAAAGTAAAATATTTGGATTGTCACGGGTTTTTTTAACAGGACACTGTATCCTCAATGAATATCTCAGAAGATTGAAGATAAGAAAAAGGACTAATGCCGATTCTGTGGGGAAAATGGGGAAACACCAGAACACCTCATCGCTTAGAGAGAGCCGAGACGACAACCATTCGTGATTCGTGCCATAAATTTTGATACGACTAATATCGGAGATGGAGAACTAACCTATGTAAAACCGTCTCAAATACTGGTTTTTGTCAAATTCCCGAGACTGTATGATGAGTTATAACTCAAAAAAGGGGAACCCAATTGGTCTACACTACCATGTACTCCTTTTTACTACAGATGGGTAGGTCAGGATGGATATGAATTCACGGACCTCTCTGCGGTGCCGGTACTGATGGATTCAGATCCTACATAATATCGACCCCTATCCGCGGAACTGCATTACTGACAGCCGATGACGATGCCGCTAAATAAATCAGTATTGGAGAGGATTGGAATAAATAAGGAATTATAATTGCTGCTGAGTTGTATTTACTGTGTTTTAAGTTTACTTTCGTGGAATCGTAACCACATTCGAAATTATTTTGTATTATTTAAAATTTGTTGTGTAGTGTTGTTACTTTATTTGTAAATTCAAGAAATTATAGAATATGTTATGATTGTGCAGGGTTCGTCAAATCAATCAGCAGACGAGGACTACATTCAAATTTAGTTTTAGTTTTTTTTGTAAAAAATGCCATTTTATTTCTTAAAAATATTATCTGTTACATGCCGATTATTTTGCTTCTAGCATGAAGCTATTCCTATGCGGCAGTCTCGACTATATTTTATTATTTATTGTATGTAAAGTTCGTAATGCTTTACCTCATAGTCATAAAAAAATTAACCTTAGATTACCTCTACTAAATAAATAGAACAGCTAAATTTCATGTGATAAGGATTTGGCAAAACGCAAACATCGGATTTTCCTAACGAACTACAAAACTTTTAAACTCGGATTGCTTCATGAAAAACAAAATTTGGATAAATTAAAATTAAAGGTTAGAATGATATACCGGGTGCGTCTCAAAAGTGGCTCACCCCTATAACTTTTTTATTTTTTCAGATAAAAAAATGAGATTTGGTATGTTAGTATATGATATAAATTAGGATTAATTGACGTATTCAATTGTTTTTGGTTACTTCCTGTTTCACCGGAAATGACTACAACTTTTGATTTTTTAATAGCACACTCGGTATATTTCTACTTTATTGGATAGAAAATGACACTCTGAATAGAATGACATATCATATGTCAATTTTTGACATTCTCGCATATGATTTATTTAAAATTGTAAGGTGCGGTTCATAACGCCAATTTGACTCGAAATACCAAGTGTGTGGTATCAAATTATTCGTAAAAAAATGCTTTTTCCAAATATGCTAATGAGCCACCCTTGTTCCATTTGAAAAAATTGAGATATGATTAAAAATACGATTTGGCCATCTTTTAACCGGCCAGGACAAGACACGAAAACCATTAAACGATCACATCTATTTCTCCTAGGCTCCTTTTTCCTAAGCTTTTTCCATGATATGTCATTCTATTTAGAATGTCATTTTCTATCGAATTAAGTAGAAATATACCGAGTGTGCCAGTAAAAAATCAAAAGTTGCAGTCATTTCCGGTTAAACAGGAAGTGACTGAAAACCGTTGAATACGTCAATCAATCCTGATTTATGTCATATACTAACATACCAAATCTCATTTTTTTATCTGAGAAAATAAAAAAGTTATTGGGGTGAGCCACTTTCGAGACGCACCCGGTAGATCCGGGGGAACTGGAACCTCGATGCAGGTCCATGAAGCTTGATGTAACTCCGGATTCGACTCTTAAAATACCGGATCTACCCATCTCTAATTTTTACACCACTGGACTCTACTATAAATTTTAGGTCTCTTGTGCTTTCATCGAGGCTTTTATTAAGCCAAAAACTCAATTTAAAGTGACGGTGCATGCAATGTCGGAAAGTTTGAGAAAATTAAGTAATGTATCTCGTCCGTGTCCCGCCTCTTTCGTTTTCGAACGAACTCCCATGAAGGCATTTTGCCTGTCGGTGTCGTCGCGCGAAATTCCCGAATAAATTTCATGTCTGGACGCCTCGTCTAGAACGCGGGCCGTTGCGTCGGTCGCCTGGATTGATGCCAAGAAATGGCAACAGGAGACAGGGGAGCAAGGGACGCCGCGGAATTTGCCAAATCGCTCATTTAGTGGCAGATTAATTTAATAAACCGTCCGATTAGAAATCAAATATCCTGTCAGAGTAATAAGTTCTCCGTCTTTATGTATTACCAGATTTCATAAAAGCCTCTGGAAATATAAATGTGGATATGACAGAAATAATGAAGATTCGATCGAAAAAAAACGTCAGGGTTCGAAATGGAGCTAGTTTTTTATAGCGAATATTACATCGCCATTTCCAAGTCATTTTAACTCCTTCGTTTCTATCATACCGTAGTATTTTTGAAAGCGATTCTAGGGAAAAAAAGAGTCTGGTCCGGAGTTACATCAAGCATAAACCTACATCCAGGTTCTATTTCTGCCGGATCTATATCATTCTAACCTTTAATTGAAATTTATCTATTTTTTTTGCATGAAGCAATCCGCCTTCAAAAATTTTGTAGTCCATTAGGGAAATCATCTGATCTTAGCTGTTCTATTTATTTGATAGAGGTACCTTAAGGTTCAAATTTATGATTATATGAGGCAAAGCATTACGAACTATAAATGCTAATAAAACATAGTCGAGACACAATTACAGCCTTCCATCAAAATTGTCGCATAGAGATTGCTATGCTAGAAGCAAAATGATCGGAATTTACCAGTTAATATTTTTAAGAAATAAAAAATGTTTAGGTTTTTTTTAACAAAAATTATAAAACTAAATTTAAACGTATAATCCTCGTTTGCTGAATTAATAATTAATTAATTGGCGAACTGTGTACAATCATAACATATTCCATAATTTCTTGAATTTACCGATAAAGTAACAACACTAAACACAAATTTCAAATAATACAAAATAATTTGGAATACGGTTACGGTTCAGCGAAAATAAACTTAAAAAACAGTAAATATAACTCAGCAGCAGTTACAATTTCCTCTTTATTCCAATACTCTCCAATACTGATTTATTTTGATGCATCGTTACTCTATATTGATTAAAAGTCCGAATACGGTTCAATCTCTAACCTTGTTTTGGGCGCTGGGATGAAAATAAGTCGTGACCATTCCTTTTCCGTGTTTAACACTATCGTTTTTTACATTAAAAATATGTCGAACTTTCCCATGCAAATTTCCATGCAATAAAAAAAGAAAAGCAAAAAAATACATGCCTCCGTATAGTCGCCCATACTAAAATATGTTATAATAAAAAGTTGGTAGGCAGTTCCTTTAGTTTCAAAGTAAAGGAATTTTTCCAATTTTGGTCCGCGGTTATTTCCTCTATCCGCCACCTGGGGTCGCGTCCGATGGGAGTTTGGAGTTCTCCACACGGATTTTGTCAAAAACAGACTACGGAAACACGGAATATCTCAAAAACTGCGACTTTGACTGATTTTGATGTTATTACAAATTTTGTTGCAAATATTATTCCTCATCTTAAATTGAAAACCGCGTTTCGCTAGCTACTGTAATTTTGGAGTTACGATTTTTTAAAATTTTTAACCCCCTCCCATACCCCCTTACCTGTTGGGATGGTCGGCTAAAAAATACGTCAATAACTTGACGTATTTTTGACAATAATTTTGGAACGATTTTAATCGGTTAGATGATGTTTTTTTTGTTTTTTAGATGTTATTTGCATTTCGTTATCTTATTGCATGGAAATTTGCAATTCCATGCAATAAGATAACGAAATGCAACTGTAATTTTGGAGTTACGATTTTTTAAAATTTTTAACTCCCTCCCAGACCCCCTTACCAACCCCTCACCCCCACCAAAATCTAATGGCCAGATTCTCGGGTGCCACAGTATTTTTGTGCCAAATTTGGTTAAAATCGGTGCAGCGGTTTTTGAGTTATCGTGTTACAGACGGACATACGGACAGACAGACAGACATCATGAAAATATTTTGTATTTAAGTCATTTATGACCCAAATAACTCATTTTGGGTGAAATTAAAAAAAAAATTTGTCGATCTTAATAGCCTACCGTAGCTATTGTTTTTTTAACCAATTGAAAGAGCTACGAAAATGTCTGTTGATTCGACCTTTTTTGTGTAAACAGCGCGAAAGAATTTTAGGTTGTGATTGTTTGAATTATAATAAGGCGAGTTTTTTTTTCTATTCAGAATGCAATTTTTTATCCAATAAAGTATAAAATACCGAAGGGACTATTTAAAAATCAGAGGTTGTATATTATTTCCGATGAAACAGGAAGTGACCGAAACCAAACCCGGTTTACGTCATATAGTAACATACCAAATCTCTTTTTTTATCTGAAAAAATAAAGAAGTTATAGCGGTGAGCCAGTTTTAAAAAACACCCGGTATAGATATAGAGCTTTTTGGAGAAGCTGGGTCCCCTCTATAAGTATGCAACTATTTTCTTATGTATGCTTCCAAGTCGTTGTCGTGGAATTCGTTTTGAATCGGTCCGAAATTCGAACAACAAAGAAGAATGGAACACACAAATAAGTCAAGAGGAAAAATGTCCCCTTGTTTGTTCGGCGCGTTCTTTCGATGAGATCCGTCGTAATGTATTGTCGAATCAGACGACTAATGGAAGGGGGAAATTAACAATACTTGACTTTTGTATTCGATAATCTATGACGTCTGTATGTTAAATTTCGTCGGCGGTTACCATACTTTTTTAGTCGCAATTTTGAATTGATTAACCGAATTACATACTGGAATGGAGATTATTTGACATTTCCAGCATACCTTTTACATTTCAATTAAATCAGACATACATATCATCGAATAATATGTTTTTGATTAAAAAATATTTTTTTTGTTTGATTGTTGTTTAATTATGATACAACCTGGAGACGCATTCTTCTTACAGATGTAGAGATAGGGAAGTTAATCACCGCGACCTTAGAGATCTATTGTGTCCCCCTTTCTTGAGCTATAACTCATCATATAGTCTGAGGGCTTTGACAAAAGCCAGTATCTGAGACGGTATTACAGAGGTGAGTTCTTCATCTTCGATATCAGTCGTGCCAAAGTTTATGGCACAAATGGTTGTCGTCTCGGCGTACTCAGTGGTGAAGTATTTCCCCACACAATCTACATTCGCTGTGGTTTTTTAGCTTCAATCTACTGAAGTGTTCATTGAGACAGTGTCCTATTAAAAACCCCATAACAATCCGACGATTGTTTCTACTTAAATCAAGAAAAAACTTTGATTATTCTCGGTCACGTAAAAACGGAATTTTTTGAAATGAAAATACGGAATCCAAGAGTTTTTTTAAAAACTACAAAGTCAAATAAGCCAAAACATATTATAAAGAGACAATGTTATTCTCATTAAATTTTATACATCTAAAAGTGTGTTTTATTAAAATACTAATATTTCAACGATGTTTTTCCTAAAGAACCAACCACAGACCCAGTACGATTAGATTTGTCCAAACTACGCGAGAAATTTTAACGTCAACCAATTTTTTAATATTCAGGAATTGGTCAGTATAAATCATGAAAAATTTGCCTTAAATTACCTTACGTAATGTGTTTTAAGAGATGAAAAAACTTCGTTTACATCGTGGTAAAAGGAAAATGTATATCGTTGTCGGACACGCGAAACCGCGCCACCCTGTTGTCGCTATCTGCCATCTCTATTCGCAAATTTTCGGGGTTGTTGTCGAGCCGGCGACCGACCTCCAACCCCCATTTTTGGTCCGCCAATATATAGGGATGAAGCGATAGAAATAAATACGAGTATTTATTCGATACTTTTAAACTCAATAAAGAATATTACTTGATGTAAAAGTATAAAGCCCATTGGAATTAGTGGAATAAATTAGTGGTTTCAATTACACGTTATATTTTTTAGTTTACGATTATTCACAATGTCTAAAAAATACAATTAAAATTAATAGACTATCCCTATGGTAGTCTTTTGTATCCATAGAGAAAGCTTAATAATTATAGCTTATAAAACAATAAACTTGTTTTTTATACCCACAGTTTCTCTTGGCGGATTATAATCGGAAAAAGTTAAAAGTTTTTAACTTTTTCTACTAATTGAAAATTACTACCACTAATGTTGACGTTCTGCATGATTACATTGAAATTAGAGAGGAACGAACTTTTACGCTGATTGAAACCACTAATTTCGAAGATCTGAATGAAGTTTAAACTAAATATCTTTACTAGTTGGTTAAAAAGCACTTTTTGGATTGTACCTTGTTTATTCTATATTCGTGTATTTCCGATTTGCATCATCAATGGTTCACCAACGTTTTTTTTTCTTTTACCATCTTTCAGCAAGATCAGTCAATCAAGGATAAATTCACCCGGTCAGTCCTTAAAACCAATCTTCCTACAAATAATCTTAAAAATTTTAGAAAAGACATGAATTACATAGTTATAGATTATATTAGACTCTTCGAGGTGGTTATCGGCCTGAACCACTGCGACCTTTTCAGATCTATTTTGGTCCTCTTCTGATCCCTTAGATTGCATTCTTAGTCCTATCACTTTCCGCAAGTCTAGCAATTTGAAGACTGAACCCTGTATTTAGCTCTCTATCAATGGTCTATCATTGCCTGTTGCCGAGAACCACACTTTTGCCAGGCTGTCGCACCGACATAAAATGTGTTCTATCATTTCTTCTTCAGATTGACAGAACCTGCACATGGCTGCGTCCGTTAATCCCATTAGTTTTAAATGTCTATTTTGTCAGCTCAGGGGACTTCAGAAGACCCTCAAAAAGGAAATAACACACCCAGTTCCCAGTAGATGACATACCAAGAGTGTACAACTTTGAGAAAGACCTCAATGTAATATTGAGCAATAATAAGAAATGGAAGATAGAAACGTTTGCTCGGCAGTTAAAAGTCCGTGCCATAATTTGGTAACCTGATGCTTTCAAAAACAAAGCAGGAACAGTTATCGAAGGATTTGGGACGAGAACTAAATACTCCTAACCAATGGGCACCTACCCCAGCATCCTTCAGGTAGAAATCTACGCTATCGAAAGATGCGTACTTATGTGTGCTTATTAGGAACTATCGGAAACTAGAAATAGGCATCTTGCACACAATAGTCAAGCAGCGTTAAAAGAGATCAACTCAGTATCAATCAATTTGAAGTTGGTTAAAAAATGCCTAAAAAACTGAACAAATTAGGCAAAGAACAAAGTCCTCCTAGTCTGGGTGCCGACCCACGAAGGACCTAAAAGGCCGAAGCTAGAAAAGGCGCAAGCACTCCACTAACTGGACCAGAATCTTTCTGCTTCCCAAGTGGAAACCAACTAGACGCGGAACCCAGGAACTTGGAAGACTCCATCTGTAACCTGGAATGGGAATCTTCCAATGGTCTAAGACACTCGAAGAAGTTTCTCAGGACTTTCGACCGAGAACAATCAAAGATTTCTCTTCATTTAAGTAAGAACAATCTTCGGATTGTCATGGGACTCTTACCAGGACACTACCTATCTCATCAACGATTGAGACTAAGAAACAACGGCGAATGAAACACCTCAAACCCCAAAGCACATCATTACATGGTGTATACTGGTGTTTGTCAAAACCCTTATACTGTATGACGAATTATAACTCGTTATAACTCAAGAAAGGGGAACACTAGATCTGTAAGGCCACGGTAATTAAACCCACTTCTATACATTCTACATTCTACTGTAATTAGGAATCAGTACTTCCTTTCGATACGATTACGAAGTATAACTATCGATAGCTAGGTGGTATGGTTTCATCCCTGTCCATATTCCCTTATGTTTTGGTTTGTGCAGCGCGATAGCCTGGCGGCACGCAGCCGTGCCGTTGAACTTTCCAACTTGCGTGCTCCGCCTGACACGATTCGGATTTTTAGCCACGCGCGAACTCTTTTTCCCGAACGAAGGAACGAACGAACGGCTTACGACTCTATGTATGTGCGATAGGCCGAGCGAGCGCCTTTGGCTACGCGTTCGCCGCTTATCGTGGAAAGGCGCGTTTGGTCGATAGCCGCGGCCACAAAAGCCGAAAAAAACAAGGGTCGTGAAACGATCTCGACCGGCCGTAGTCAGGAAAAGTCGCTCTAGTTTCTCTTGAGTATAAAGATATAAGAAAACTTTAAGGAAGTTACAAAATTTATGATGTTACTTAATGCTTGAGGAATCTTCTATCCACTTTGGTTTTTGAATTGTTATTTTCTGGAAAAATATTTCCTTAAGTCTATTTCGCTGTACTGTTCGGGTCGCTTTCAGGAGACGGGTAAAGCGGGTGTGTGGCCAAAGGAAATATATATTATATTTCAGAAATCTGCCTAAGGCTTGATTAAGGTTTGCAGAGCTTCAGCATTTGCCATAAAATAGCGAGCAATTTGTTACAAAACCATATAAATTATATATCACTGTAATCACAAAACTTCAATCTATTTCCATATTGTAACAGAATTTTAAATTATGTCTTTATTTTCGAAAAAATTTAGTCCAAACATAAGGAATATTTTGTTGATGTTTGACCGTCAAAATCTTAAAAATAAAGAAGTTGTATAAAAATGTGCTACTATACGGATATAGTATAATCATTTATGTTTAATTTCCTTCTTCATAAGTTAACTCTATAGAGTTGATTCCTTGTTTCTGCAATTTTTTTTGTAATGACGACATCATCATCTAACATCTATACTTAGGCCATTTTTTTTAGATAGTAGATACTAGTAACTATAGTAGGTATATTTGCCATCAAGAAAGGAGGCTTACAAGATGCTTTAAACCATTTCTGATTACATTGAAAAACTTCTGAGTTTCATACCGAATAAACGTTTTTGATTTGGAAAGCTTTCTTCCATTAAGATTAGTTTCTTTAAACAAATTAACTTAGCAATAGCTAATTTTTAAATTTAGAATGCTTGACTTCATTTTATTCTCTTTTTTATTGATGCTAAGATTTTGTAAACGCATTATTGTTTTAAGCTTCATAATGAAATTAACTAATATAATCAAGCTTCATCAATCATTTTGTGAAGTCTAATAAAATGGATATTGTATGTTCATATTGTTGTTCGTGTCAATGGAATATTTTCATTCAGTATCTACTTACTTACCTTTCCCAAAACTCAAGAACCTGTTAGACTCCATCCGGAACCTGGAATGCGAATTCTCCAACGGTCTAAGACACTCTGTGTCACACAAACACAAATTTGTCAGAACTTACGACCGAAAAAAAATTCCAAAAAGATTTTCCTTGATTTAAGACAATTTTCGGATTGTCACAGGGTTGCAATGATTAATTTTCCCCCTCCCAAGTACAATCTACTCACCATTATTTAAATATGCATTTTCGGGTAGTCAATATAATACTACCGTATGATCGAATAAAAACGGCGTCAAACTATGAAATGAAGATCGCTGTCATTTTATATGTAAATTTATATGGGAAATGTCATCGATTGTCATTTCATAGCCATCGCTGACGCTGTTTTTATTCGATCATACGGTATATTTAAGTATATATTAGATTAATAAAAAATAAAATTTTTGTTCTCTAACGAAATGTATCATTCATACATGAAAAAAAATTACATCATTGGTTTGACATTTTTTTAAAAACGTGATACAATAGGTACTTTATTCACTTATTATGCCTGATTCTCCTATAAGCAATTTATTATATTCCCTTGAATATAATTAAAGGCGGCGAACTATAACGGCTGTCGTAGCATCATTAATTATCTGCACAAGCTCTAAAGTAATTTGTAAATGCTTTTAAACTAACATTATTATTAAGTGCTCTGTAATAATATTATTACAGGAATAAACCGTGCATAATAGTAATCATATGCATAAATACAAATTAAATGAAGGTATTATATTTTTATGAGTATTCTTACGAAGGTATTGGTTTTTATCATATGTATGTAAATGATTGCAGAATAATTGTTAATCGATGTTCTGCAATTGAAAAAACCTTTATTACTTCTACATTTAGTGTTATTAAAAATATATTTATTTTTAGTTTCAGTGCATATGAATATAATGTGTATATAAATTTTAAATACTTATATATTGCTTTTTCTGTTAAACACAAAACATTCGCCAACTAGATTATCACAGTAGTTTTACTTCTAAACAGTACTTCTGTAGTCACAGTTTATCATCATGGAACGTTAATCTTTTGGGTGTGTATTTAATTTTATATTTATTTTAAAACTGCCGGTTTTAGAAAAAAATGAGAAACAAACTTTCATCTGGTTTTAATTTTGGTTAGGTTATTTCATAATCTTCAGTTGCATCATCCCACAACTAATTTTTTCATAACATTTTTTCATATCAAAGATATGATTGGCGTCTATTTTCTGGCTTATAAGAGTAAATCCAGGGTTCTCTACCACTGTATATATTTTTGAGATTCCTGCGTTAAACTGGTGTAGATTTTTTTGACACTCATTAGCTCTAATTGCTTTCTGTTCGACCTTCAACGTCGGTGCGGTATTCAGCGAGAAATTATTTTTTATGCAGATAATTGTTCATGTAAATTTTTTGAATATGAATTTCACGATATGCGACAATGGCTTCCTGGGTCAACTTATTTATATCATTGACGTTTCTCTGGGTAACTACCGTCGTTGGTGGACCGCTTCTTCGATCGTCGCTATGGCAAATTCCGTCCACGTTGGATC
Organism: Sitophilus oryzae; assembly: GCF_002938485.1. NCBI lineage: Eukaryota > Metazoa > Arthropoda > Insecta > Coleoptera > Curculionidae > Sitophilus > Sitophilus oryzae. The sequence goes on from NW_022146270.1 coordinate 1,881,027, forward strand.
CAGTTTTCTTTACATCTCTTCAAGCCATCTGACCATCTTGTCGGAGCTCTGCTTCTGAGAGCATTTCAGTATTAGCTTGGTCCATCTGTCATCCGTTCTTCTGGCAGTATGCCCAGCCCAGTTCCATTTGAGTTTATTGCAGATATATAGCATCTGCTATTCTTGTACGCTGTTTTATTACTATATTGGGTATCTTGTCTCTTAGGGATACTCCAAGCATTGATCTTTCCATAGCCCGCTGGGCTACACGAATTTTTTCTATGGACTTTTTCGTCAGTGTAAGTGTTTCTGTGCCATATGTAAGTACTGGCATAACGCATTGTTGGAACACCTTTCTCATTAAGCACATTGATAGATCTGTTTTTAACACGGTATCTTAGTCTGCCGAATGCTGCTCATGTTAGTCCTATTCTTCGTTGGATCTTGTGTCTCTGGTTGTCGCGACCAGTTGTTATTTCGTGCCCAAGATATTTATATGTATATACTGGTTCTATATTTGCCCCGTCTTTCGAGACATTTCCACTAATAACAAGATTGGTCGTTAGTTTTGTGTTTGAATAATTTATGCGTAGTTCAATTTGATCTGATGCTAGATCTGACTGTTTAAGAATCCCCATTCCGATTATAGTATTTATATATTTTAAAAGGTGTATACCTACATAGTAAGTATAAATTTTAAAAGGTGAAATTGAACAGCTGTATATAATTGAAAGTGAACGCAAATTTTAATCGTTAAGTATTATTACGTTTAAAAAAAAACTGGGATAGTACTTCGAGTAGTAGAAGAATGTACCTACGTTACCGCTCAATTTGCTGAATAACATTTTTTTTCTGAAATTCAGATATTGTCTTGGTCCGCTCATTCAAAGCATTCATTTAATGGAGATACAACTCGAGTATTTGTAATTTTGCTGCGATACTCTATGAGACAGCGGAATGCCTATGCGGATGGCTCGTTCACATTATAGAGGCTTTCGGATTATCGGGAGTTCGTATTATCGAGACCTTACTGTATACCGGGTGCGTCTCAACAGTGGCTCACACCTATAACTTTTTTATTTTTTTCAGTTAAAAAAACGAGATTTGGTATGTTAGTATATGACATAAATTAGGATTGATTGACGTATTCAATTGTTTTCAGTCACTTCCTGTTTCACCGGAAATGACTACAACTTTTGATTTTTTACTGTCAACTTTTGTGATTTTCTAATATGGTTAATTTGAAATTATAACATGCGGTTCATAACAAAAATTTGACTCGAAATACCAAGTGTGTGGTATCAAATTATTCGTAAAAAAATGCTTTTTCCAAATATGCTAATGAGCCACCCTCATTCTATTTGAAAAAAATGAGATATGATTAAAAATACGATTTGGGCATCTTTTAACCGGCCAGGACAGGACGCTAAAAACATTAGACGGTCAAATCTATTTTTCCAAGGCTCCTTGATTAAAAATTAATGTTTTTAACATAGCCATGGCACTCAAGATTGAAATTTAAAATACGATTTTTTTAAACCGAAAATGTCAAAAGTTGACATATGATATGTCATTTTCTATCGAATAAAGTAAAAAAATTGGCGCCGGGAGACACGTATAGCCGCCCGTACTAAAATATGTTAATATCTCGAAAACTACGACTTTGACTGATTTTGATGTTATTACAAATTTTGTTGCAAATATTATTCCTAATCTTAATTTGAAAACCGCGTTTCGCTAGCTACTGTAATTTTGGAGTTACGATTTTTTAAAAATTTTATCCCCCTCCCATACCCCCTATGAAAATATTTTGTATTTAGGTCATTTATGACCCAAATAACTCAACTTTGAGTGAAATTAAAAAAAACTTTTTTTTGCCGATCTTAATAGCCTACCATACCTATTGGTATGGTCAGCTAAAAATTATAATGGTAGATATATTGGAAACATTTTGCGCATCCACACCAAACCAAACAAAACAATAATGTCGGCTTAAATCTCTGCGTTTGTTTGTTTTCTGCTTTGCGGAAACGTCCCGCCTCGTTTCGACTCGGATAGATATGTCACGCGGGTGGCAAACAGCAATTATACCACCCCGCGCGCCGAGGATTAATTTAACAGTCGTCGCCGGGACGTTTCGCCTCTAGCGCCCCTATTATTACCTAGCCGACACTTTCTAGTGCCGCGGGGGCCCCACTTTCAAACCGACACGATGCCGCACCGTAAATCATGGGCCCTCGTTCCTATACTTCTAATTGGGTTAAATGGCATGCCGATGAGGCAAAAATGGTCGGCGATCGACTTCTAGCTAATGACTCAGGTACAAAATTGTGTCGGTTTTAGTCTTGCATCGATTTCTGTCTCTATTTTTTTATATTTTGGCGAATTCTTTGATTCTATTTTGTGTTTTGTATCTTGTAATTTGAGTAAAACACCGATGTGTTTTACCCAAGGAAATATATTGACCAACCATGGAAGAAAAAAACAGAAGATCTTTTAGTATAGGTAGATATTGGTGATTGGCTTTGTATTAGAGATGAGTAGATCCGGATGGATACGAATCCACGGAACTCTCTCCGGTGCCGGTACTGATAGATGTATATCTTACCCCTATCGACCCCTATCCGTGGAACTACACTGCTGACAGCCAACCAGCGTCGCGTCGTCGGCAGATAACGAAAAAATAATCACCGAATGTACATCTATACTGTGAGATAACGATACAGCTAAATACATACATCAATTAAGTATTGGAGAGTAGTGGAATAAAGAAGGAATTGAAACTGCTAGTGAGTTGTATTTACCGTTCTTTAAGGTTACTTTGGCGGAACCGTAACCGTATTCGAAATTATTTTGTGTAATTTAAAATTTGTATTTAGTGTTGTTACTTTATTGGTAAGTTCATGAAATTATGGAATTATGCTATGATTGTGCAGGGTTAGTCGGAGAAATCAGCAGGCAAGGACTACATTCAATTTTTTTGTAAATTTTTTGTTATTTTATTTCTTAAAAATATTATCTGTTAAATGCCGATCATCTTGCTTCTAGTATGAAGAAATGCCTATGCAGTTTTGATGGAAGGCTGTAATTGTGTCTCGACTATATTTTATTAGTATGTAAAGTTCGTAATGATTTGCGTATAAAGTACTTCTACCAAATAAATAGAACTGCTAAAAATAGGTCATAAGGATTTGGCAATACGCAAACATCCGATTTCCGAATTAGAAAACTTTTCAACGCGGATTGCTGTATGCAAAACAAAATTTAATTAAATTAAAATCAATGGTTAGAATGATAGAGATCCGTCAGAACTGGAACCTGGATGTAGGTCCATGAACCTTGATGTAACGGAGTTCCGAGGTTCTGAGGTCCGGAGATCCAACTCTTAAAATACCAGATCTACCCATCTCTGCTTTGTATCATATCACTCTATATCTTATTGGCCATGCACCGGTAAAAAGATACATTTGCCCTTTCTAATGGAGATCTTTAACGAGTTTAACGTAACTAGATTAACAGTCTGGGGACAAATGATGTCCCAAGGAAGACGCTATGACGTCGCGTCGGTATAAAATAAAAAAGATATACAGTTAATTCTCGAAATGTAGAGACATAATTTTTAATTTATTCAGGCGACGGGAAAAACGGAAAATCAAAGCAGCGGGAATGATGACATGACGGAGCGACGACAAAAAAATCTCTTAGGTAAGTGACCGATAGCGGAAGTGACGTTAATTTAGCGCCGCCAAAGCACCGTAGAGTAGAGGAAACACCTTTATTTGGTATTCGTCGCTCGTATGTCACTTTATCGATACTGACCTTCCGAATGCACTGTTCGCTGCAGTCGTCAGAACGGAAACGCTGCCTGTCAGCCATCGGACGTTAGGAAACGGCAGAGATATACGTTTTCGTATACAAAAATCTTAGCAGACTCGATTTTAGGGCATATTCGTATAGTGTCATATATAAAGTCCGCATTTCCACAAGTCCCAAATTTGACTAGGGAGATAGTTTCATCCCTAATAATGAAATAAATTTTATTATATCGGATAGTTATCATAGACAATTATATTAGAAGAATTTTAACATTTATTTTCCAAATAAAAGTTTATCACGTTTCCATGATCTCTCAAATTCAATTATTAGCTATTTGATGACGTACATTGGAAATTGTATTGCGTTTACTTTTAATAAAATATACTGTATACACGCCACTAGTTAATATTAAGTAGGCTATAAGATCGGAATTTAATATAAAAAATAATAAAGTTCGTGTTCGCGTTGGAAGTTGCAATAGGCATACTTATTTTTTAACACAAAATAACCTGAATTTTTTAAACAAATGTTTGGTTTATAAATACTGCCTGAAAGCAACATAACAAACATTTTTAAAGTTGCTCTGTAAAGGAAGGCAAATATTTTTGAATTCATGTAATAAGAAAAGAAAAGAAGTCTCGTAAGCTATAATAAAGAGCTCACTGGACGTACCCTTGGTTGTCCACATAACTGTGTCTGGTTCTTTGCTGCAGCGAAGATTTTTAACTTAAAGAAGACTGCTCACCTTTTAAAATTAGTTTCCTTGAATAAAGTCGTCCTACTTTGGGTGTCAGCCCACCAAAGGATAGAACTTGATAGAAGGCAATGAAAAAGCAAACGACCTAGCTAGAAAAGGAGCGAACACTCCACTAACTGGACACGTTCTGCTTTCCAAGTGGAAACCAACTTAAAGCAGAACTCAAGAACCTGGAACACTTCATCCGTAACCTGGAATGGGAATAATCCAACAGTCTAAGACACTTCCTTGATTTAAGCAAGATCGTTGGGTTGTCACGTGGTTTTTAACAGGGTACTGTCTCCTCAACGAACACCTCAGTAAATTGAAGGTAAGAAACAACGGTGAATGCAGATCTGGGGGGAATGGGGAAACACCAGAACACCTAATCACTGAGTGCGCCAAGACGACAAACATTCGTGCCATAAACTTTGGTACCAGTGATATCGGAAATGGAAACCTCTGTAAAACCACCGTCTAAATATATGTAAAACCGTCTGAGATACCTTGGCTTTTGTCAAAGCCCTGACACTGTATGATAAGTTATAACTCAAAAAAGGGGGACACAAGAGATCTGTAAGGTCGCGTTGATTAACTCTTCTCCTATATGTTCTACATTCTTCCTTAAATTAAACATGTGACAGTTTTTATATAAGCTATATAGTTATTTTATAGGCTAGGACAAATCTGTGTATAGCATTTTTGGTTTCATAAAAAAGTAATATGGTGATGTGAAAACCGCATCTTTATTATCTCTACTTATAAAATGGGACAACATATTGACCAAGATTTTGCAGCATACTGACAAATTTACATTACTTTTATTGATTTTTTTTATAAAAAAAAAGATTTACAGTTAACTTCTAAGTGCTATACAGTATTAATAAATATGATTACTTTGAAAATATTCTGTATTTACTTATCTCAAATCAGATTGAACCATAAAATTATGTAGCGTAACCAAACCTAAATCACTAAAGCTAACAAAAAAGCCCATAGATTCGGACGGACCTCCCAAAAAATACACGAAAACCAAATTGCAAATTGTCTAACGCCCCCTGTGTGGTGATAATTCTGACAAATATTTACTTTGAGGCAAATGACAGGCCTTTGGAGCGCCGACCTGTCATTATTTCCACCGATGACAGTCTAATTGGGGCCATTGTAGGCCTCCAGTGGGTCCAGGTCAGGGACTGTGCGGTCGCTCGGTCGACGGTCGTCGCCGGGAGGGGGAGGGAATATCACGGATTTTATGATTGCCAAATGTTTGTTTCTTTGTTTGGACTGAATACAGGGTTGTCCGAATTGTAATCGTGAAACTTCGACAGCATATTCTGCAGAAAATCATAAAATAATTAGTATCTCATAGGTGCATAAAAAATAACGAAAATGTACATTTTCGTTATTATAAATGTATTGTAGTTCGTAGTAATTTTTACCAACCCTTTTTATTTAAAAAACGACGGAAATGTATATTTTTCTCTCACTTTACTTCATTATCAGTTGCTATTTTGGTACGAAGTTAGCCGACGACCAGTTGACAGACAGTTGTACGTGAAAAAACATAATAAACGAAGATAATATATCTCAGCTAATTAATAATGTTCAATTCTGTTTGACAGTTGCTTGAAAACTTGGAATAAAATATCTACAGTAACTCTTTACAAATACTAAAAATATTCATTGGTGCTGTTCACACAGATTATTTAAAAAATAGTGATAGTAATCACATTTTAAGCTGTAAAGCCTTCTAAAATTACAACGTATCACGGGCTATCCGCCACAGAACCAATAAAATTTGTACTAAATTCAAACAGCTATCAATTTTGACTATTGTTCCTAAACTAACAACTATGATTGTTTGTTTTTGTAGTTTGGCCAGCAAGGCAACGTAGTTTTGAGACCGAGGTTTAATAAGGATCTATTACAGCTGTAGTAAAATGAGTAACTAATTGTGGAAATTAAAGATCCAGCCCTATATGCAACATTTTTCGTAAACGCTTACTTGGGCGGTTTGAAATTTTGATTGAAAATCCGGCAATATACCGCATAGAAAAAATGTATCGACCCAACTTTTTTCTCTTTTTAATATATTTGATTTTTCATTAAACTGTCGACATCGACTGTCTTGTACGTTAAAATCCAGACCACACTTCTACGGTAACCAGACTGTATAATAAACTCATATTTTTTATGTAGTACAAATATTTTTTGAATCAACAGATAATATTCAATATACAACCTAAAATATTCAATATAATAACAGATAATTGGGCAGAAATAAAAAAAATATAACATATTCCAAAGTTTACTTATAATGTAGCTTTTACAGTGAAGCTCATATTTTATTTATTTCGATAAAGCCATTTTTTCTTTCTACGTTGCAATGACAGGGGCGGGGCTGTCTATTGTGTCGTGCTTTTTACTACCATACATGCACTTGTTTATAAACGGCCACATCGCTATACAATTATTGAAACTCTCTCGATCACAATGAAAGAAAACCACCCGATTGCACCTGTGTCAGCGGTAATAAATTCTCGGTCACGTACTCTCTCATTGAAGGCAAAAACGATTACGTGTCTGAACCAGTGACGGTTCATCAGGGGTGGCAGTGTTTCTAGAATTTTAATTCATTACACTTATAATAATATATGCATGTTAAAATTTGTTTACAAGGAATATTTCGCATACGGTCAATTGGATATGCGAATGTAATCTAATTATTGTAATTAGTAACTATTGTCATAATTGAAGCTCCTGTAATCTAAACTACATTTTTAAACACTATGCCACAACACATATAAATTAAAAGTATACGTCTTGGAAACAGACATACCGGCTTAGCCATTCTAGGTCCGTGGTCTGAGTAGGACCACTCTTTATTATCTTTCATCTCTCTTTATTATCTTGTTATATATTAAAACCAGACCACGGATTTAGGTTGGCCGAGACTGTATGTGAGTAAAAACATAAAAAACTAATAAATCGCAAACTACACTCTTCCAAAAAATTATCGCACCGCTATGTTTTTTTTTCAATTATTCGTTCATATACAATATTTTCCAAAAAAACTAATGGTGCATTTAAAAACTTCAGTCCAATTCTTAGTTGACGTGTTTCGGCGATTTTTGTTTCCAAAATTTTATAATGCCTTTTTGTCGCTTTAAAAAAAGTCTAGAAAAACGTTGGCAAAACTGCGTAGTTTTAGAAAAAAATATTGTTTCCATTAAGAGAAGTAAAAATTACATGCGTCCTCAAAATTTCACATCAATTATTGAACGAAGGGTTGACTAGATAAATTTTTTTAAAGTGACTGTAAAAATGTAAAAATCCTCAATTTTTCGACTTACGATTCAAAAATTGGCTACTTTTACCAACTTTAAAATTTTATATCTAGTCAACCCTTCGTTTAATCGATGTAAAATTTTTAGGAGGGAAGTAATTTTTACCCCTATTTTTAATGGTAAGAATAATTTTTATCTAAAACTGCGCAGTTTTGTAAGCGTTTTTCTAGGCTTTTTTTAAGGTGACAAAAAGGCATTATAAAATTTTGGAAACAAAAATCGCCGAAATACGTCAACTAAGAATTGGACTGAAGTTTTTAAATGCACCATTAGTTTTTTGGAAAATATTGTATAAGAACGAATAATTGAAAAAACATAGTGGTGCGATAATTTTTTGGAGGAGTGTATTTAAAAAAATTAAAATCTACTAAAAAAATATATATAGGGTGTGCCACTTAAAAAAGTTAAGATCTTTTTAAAATTAAAAGTCAAAATTCACATCTTTTGAGTGCGCTGACACGACGACAAACCATTAGTGCCATGAATTTTTGTACGACTGATACCAATTCAGTCCATCTCCAAAGGATATTGGAGATGGAGAGCTAACCTCTGTAAAACTTACACTGTATAATGAGTTATGACTACAGTACAACTACTACTTGTTTATAACGACAATACATAGAGAAAGATAATAAAAAAGACTTCTTATTATTACTTTCTCTATGGTTATAACCCAAGAAAGAGGGACACAATATATCCGTAAATTCGCTGGGATTATCCCTCCCATACATTTTACAGTCACATCAGCGAAAAAATCTTCAGTTTAATCGAAGGTTTAAACTTTTAAACTATTAAACTTTAGATTAATGTTCAGATTTACTGTAAAGTATAGTATTGCGCCCTCGATTGGGCCTTAGGAAAATAGCGTTCCGATTTTTGAGTACCTTTGAAATAAAATGTGCCGATTTAACTGTTATCTTACGACCCTGACGAGCCGTCACTGTACGGAATTCTTTTCTGATCGCTTTTTATTCTTTGTGGCGGCTCATGCTTTTCGGTTTTCGATTGATAAAACATGTCAGCTTGAAAAAGAACTTTTGCTAGATTCTCTGTGAGGTGTACCGTTTACCTATGGTTTTACTTTCATGGAAACGTCCCCATAATAAAATATGAATATCCGATTACCTGAGAAAAAGTTTCGGCACATCTATAGGCACGTTTTCTCTATCCCAACTGTAATTCTTTATGGCAGTAAATGACACCTGTAATGATCAGAGTTAGCAGTCGACACGAACTCTGTATTTTATGTCAATATTCAGCATTAGACGACTATTTTCATCTAGCTGTTTATAGCAATAATAATTTCCATAAAATAGCGATATTTTTACTTTGATATTATATTGATATAATTTTCTATTAATTATTTTCTCTTATACTTCTTGTATTTTATCTTAATAATTTCTTAATACATTTTTCCGATAAACAAACGAGATTTGGAATGTTATAGCATTGTTTATATATTAACTATAGTTATTAAGCGTAAAAGTTAGTTCTGGGAGTTCACTGATAGATGGCTAGGAGAATTGCATCGCGGGTCTTTCAAAAATTTGAATTTCTAATAAAGTGGGACATTCGCAAGAATGGTAAACTAATAAGAATTATTAACCTAATAAGCTCAATCCTCAATCTTAAGTTATGTCATATATACTATACATATAGGGTTCCCAACTTGAGCATCGGCGATTCCGGGACAATTATCTTTAAGCTTTTAAATAATTGAAACAAAAAATTAAATATTAGAAATTAAAATATATTATGTGTGTGGTACACACTTTTTTAGTTTCCAGGTCCCGGCCAAGGCAAAACTTTCGCCGGGACAAACTTTCTGATTCCTGGTTAATCCCGGCCAAACCGGGACGGTTGGGAACCCTATATACATACTAGATATAACCTAACCGGTAATATAGGTTTATATATTAACTAAAGGAAAATTAAAATAACTTTTGTTGCACATCATAACACGACCACCAGCAAACTAAATAAGATGACGCATGGTGCCATTGATGACGTGCAACGAAAGTTGTTCCAATTTTCCTATAGTTATTCAGCATGGGTTAGTTCTGGGGGTTCACGGCTAGGAGAATTAAATTTTCAAAAATTTGAATCTCTAATTAAGTGGGACATTCGTAAGAATGGTAAACTAATAAGAATTATTAACCTAATAAGTTTATACCGTTCTTACGATTGTCCCACTTAATTAGAAATTCAAATTTTTGAAAGACTCGCGGTGCTATTCTCCTAGCCATCTATTAGTGAACTCCCAGAACTAACCCACGCTGAATAACTAGTTAATATATAAACAAGGGTTATACCTAGTATGTATAGTATATGTATATGACATAACTTAAGATTGATTGACATATTCAATTGTTTTAGGTCACTGCCTGTTTCTGCCTGGTATCTGCTTGTTTTTACAACTTTTGAATTTTAATTGACACCCTCGGTATTTTTTATTTCATCTGATAGAAAATGACATTCTGAATAGAATGACCTGAATGACGTAACGAGAATTTGACAGGAAATGCCAAGTGTGTGTTACCAAATTATTCGCCAAAAATGCTTTCTCCAATAAATCGAAATAGTCGATAAAGTAAAAAAATACTGATGGTGCCATTTAAAAATTAAAAATTGTAGTCGTTTCCGGTGAAACCGGTAGTGACCGAAAACAATTCAATACGTCAATCAATCCTGACTTATGTCATACACTAACGTAGCAAATCTCGTTTATTTATCTGAAAAAAAAATGAAAAAGTTCTAGGGGTGAGCCACTTTTGAAAAACACTCGGTATATCTGGAAATAACCATGAGATCCTGATTTCTAAGATTTAAGTTGTGAATGCTATGGCTGAAACTTATTTTATCGTAAAGGTGGTTAGGTATTTTATTTATCACATTATCACAACATTATGATACAGCAACAATGTAAAAATCGTCTATCGTATTAAGCCAGTTGATTTCCTGTAGTTTGTATGAAACCGACTCATATTGTCTGATGCTTTGTAATATGAGTGAGATAATATAAGCAAATCTAACAGTCTGAGCTCAGTCGATCAAATTACTTTTTTTACTACTCTAAGTTAATTATTTTTTTATAACTCCGCACTTTCTTATGTAAAATAGGATCTACGGAATCAATTTCTATTACAGTTTCCTTATGTTTAAGATGAAGGTAAGCCCATCTGTTGCACCGTTTCTTCCAAAACCTTTAACACCGACCCATAAAAGAAAGAAAAAAAAACGACGACAGAGTGAAAAAAACGGCGTGGCAAAATTAAGTTCCTGGCTTATTAGGAAAGCCAATTTATATCTTTAGGGAGCATATGTTCTATGGGCCACATGGCACAATATTTCAGAACGATAATTCTAGAATATTGCTATTCCGCATAAGACAACTGGTGAGGTAAGGATAATAAGTGTATTAGTGGTTTAATTTATAAGCTTGCTGGAGATGAGTTTTAGTTTTGATAATATGTAATTATAAAAATAAATATATATTCAGAAAAAAGTTTTTCCCTTCTACATATTAATTAAGGAAAATCCAATGTTTCGACTATCTGTAATTTAATTTTTAAAGTACCTAAATAAATTCATAATGTATTCTTGGGCGTTCCAAAAACCCCTATGGAAACCCTACCTCAAATACATGTCGTTGATTTGAGAGGTACCAAATTGATATTTTGGCTCACCAGTTGGAGAATTTTACTGCAAAACTACTTTGTGAGGGATGTCCTACCTGGCGTGGCAAATAGTTGGAATGTTCTTTGCAATCTCTTTACAGTCGTATAGGCTTGGTGCATTCTCCGCCGGTGCAGCCATCATCGGAGAATGCCGTAAACAATTGATATATAGAAATACACGGGTTTAAATAGCGGGTATAAGAAAAAATTATTATGTAATTATTGTGAAAGTGTTAGGAAATATAATTTGTAAAAATTATAAAAAGAAAAATTAAAAGGTAAATATATTGATATCTTCAGAAGGTCTATAATTTATTATTCCAGCTAAAAAACTTTTTAGATGAGTTCAACTATACGGTAACGAGCATAGTTTTACGCACCGGTTTTGCTAGTGGGGCATAATTGGGGCTATTTCTGCTTTAACGAAATGTTTTAAAGGTACATAATTATAATTTTAGAAGATGTTCATAAAACATTAAATCACTAGTTGATTAATAAAGTATACCATTAATATTGCACAAATTATATTTTATCCTCTCATAGTATATGTCCATTTAATTTTTTGATTATCTAACGAGCACTTTGTTTCGGGAGAGTTGAATATCCCGGAAAGTTAAGTAAATGAATGTTATTGCACCCAACAACGCCCTAATTACGCTCCCCTTTACGCGTTAACATTTGTTCGGCAATTTTATTAACATTTGAAGTTATTACAACACAATACGAGGCCTAGTTCGGATTCTTTTTCACTTACTTTTTACTACCCGAAACGGCGTTACAACACACAAACCTCGTACCTGAGTGTTTTATAGTTTGAATAACTGCACTAGCAAAAAACTAAAATACCTAAGTATTATCACAAAGCCACGATATGCGATCAACAGGAACTGTTACCGGGACGGCGTGATATACATAGTGAACATTTCTGATTTCTGCTGTATACAGCGCTGCGGTAGGAATTCTTTGAAATCAACTGAAATGCGCCAAGCCTATAGCAGGATATGAAATCGTACGATTAGTTTTTGAGATATCGTGGTTTAGATGTAAACACTCAGACACATCGTAGACACCAATGTTCCTCCAACCCTACGATCTGTATCTGGGATCTTCCTGATAGTATTATTTGTCAAAAAGAAATTCCCTATTACAACTTTTCAAAACATCACAATATTAAGATAGATCTATCATGTCAAACCATTTCAAACCGCGATTTAACCGTATCGAGCTTTTATTAATCGGATTTTTCCGAAATAAACAGCCACTCATCGTAATCAAATGTAAACCCAAAAAACAAATCGGTTATTAATGCAGATCTACTACGCTCTGAAGTTAAGAAAGCGAAAAGAACAAAATTAATCTAGTTATAATATAATTTTGGCCTAGTAATCTATATTACAGTAACGAATCAAAAGAATAAAAAATCAACTATAAAAGCAAATTATTAGAACTAACATTTATCCATTAAATTATCTATCGAAAAGTTGTAAATATTTAAAGACCCTTGGGAACATACCAGCTCAAGTTTAATAAAAAAAAACGGTAAACTCAAGATTACAAAAGGATCGATTTCTTGTGAGGAAATCAGTGAGAAAATAATAAAATACCGTAATATATATTTTGTAATTTTATGAACTAATCTGACTATTTTCCTTTTAATAGAAACAAAATATAAACGGATGCTTTTATAATCTCTATAGGTTGATTTTGACGTAACATAATTCTATTGGAACAAGAGCAGTCACGTATTATGGAATCCAGAACACCTGTAGAAATTTTATAATATTAAAATGAAAAAATAATAAAAGCTTCAATAAAAAGAAGAATAAATTAATTTCTAATAATTTCTAAGTAATTTTATGCTCCATAAATTGTAAATAAGAGACCTGACTGTGTACTAGATTTTTTTTAGTTAAAGTCAATATATTTATCGTAATGCTGAAAGTACTCTGATTCCTTAGATAATATTCCCTAGTCCTATCCTTTTCACAAAGTCTAGCAACTTAGAGACTAGAGACTGAACCCTCCGTGTATATAGATCTCTGGCAATAGCCTATCGTTGCCTATTACCGAGAACCGCACATTTGCCAGGCTGTCGCACCGATATAAAATGTTTTCGGTCGTTTCTTCTTTTAAATTGACAGAACTAGCACCTGGATTATTAGAACTAACATTTCCGTCAATCCCATTAGCTTTAGATGCGTATTCAGCTTACAATACCCTGTTAGTAGACCCACTACAGCTATGACTGTCTTTCTATCTTTGCTTATCAGGTCCGTCGTGAATTTTGGCCAATGTTCTACTTTGAACTTTTCGCCTGTCCTGGTGAGTTTCTCCACTATTCTACAGATTTGTTGCCTCTGTTGGCGACCCATCGTTCCGTAGTCATTCTCGTGACAGCTTTTGCAACGCCGCAGAACAGTTCTGGGCCTATGAATGGCATTGATGAGCCTTGCTTGGCCATTTCGTCTACCTTTTTTGGCGACCCTTCGTTGCGTAGTCATTCTCGTGACTGCTTTTGCAACGCTGCAGAACAGTTCTGAGCCTATGAATGGCATTGATGAGCCTTGCTTGGCCATTTCGTCTACCTTTTTTGGCGACCCATCGTTGCGTAGTCATACTCGTGACTGCTTTTGCAACGCTGCAGAACAGTTCTGGGCCTATGAATGGCATTGATGAGCCTTGCTTGGCCATTTCGTCTACCTTTTTTGGCGACTCATCGTTGCGTAGTCATTCTCGTGACTGCTTTTGCAACGCTGCAGAACAGTTCTGGGCCTATGAATGGCATTGATGAGCCTTGCTTGGCCATTTCGTATACCTTTTTTGGCGACCCATCGTTGCGTAGTCATTCTCGTGACTGCTTTTGCAACGCTGCAGAACAGTTCTGGGCCTATGAATGGCATTGGTGAGCCTTGCTTGGCCATTTCGTCTACCTTTTTTGGCGACCCATCGTTGCGTAGTCATTCTCGTGACTGCTTTTGCAACGCTGCAGAACAGTTCTGGGCCTATGAATGGCATTGATGAGCCTTGTTTGGCCATTTCGTCTACCTTTTTTGGCGATTCATCGTTGCGTAATCATTCTCGTGACTGCTTTTGCAACGCCGCAGAACAGTTCTGGGCCTATGAATGGCATTGATGAGCCTTGCTTGGCCATTTCGTCTACCTTTTTTGGCGACCCATCGTTGTGTAGTCATTCTCGTGAATGCTTTTGCAACGCTGCAGAACAGTTCTGGGCCTATGAATGGCATTGATGAACCTTGCTTGGTCATTTCATCTACCTTTTTATTACCCTTGTGACCCTCGTGCTCAGTCTTAATTTGTAGGTACCTTACAAAACAATCTTTTAATGAGTTATTCTGATTTCTTAATTGATTTCAAAGTATTTTTAGAAATGCATTACGTAGCGTAATTTTTTTGTTGCATTCACATTATGGTACTTAAAAAAAATTCCCATAATATAGCGAATTATCGTACATTGTCAAATTACTTTCATTGGCGTAAAACACGTTATTAAGACAATAATAAAAATGAACAATTAATAGATTAGTTATTGTTTTCTCTCGAGCGTGACACAATTAAACTTAGAAAATGTCCTCCATTCTTCTAAGCAGCGTCTGCACTGCAAAGGAATAACACAAGTCGGAACACATAAACATTCCAACCAGACAGACGTGTTATTTACGGTAATTTGGTATAGTACGTATTCGTAAATCCGTGAAATTAAATAAAAAATTACTTTAGATGTTGTTCCTCCGCTTTGTTTAATGCTTACCTTGTGTTTAATTTTGTATTTAAAAATATCAGAATTTTATGTTGCATTGTAATCCGTTTATAGTGTCTCCAGCGACAGAATTCCTGACAGTGACAATTGTGTCATTTTAATTCACAGTCAAATTGTATTTTCTGTCATTTTTTGATGCCTGTCGAAATCTTCCCTGATTCGTAACACAGGCTATAATGGATTTGACTTTGACAGTTAGAAAAATATATTATTTATTATCTATAAACCAACGCTTGTGTGCAACCAATAATGTGATGTAACATAGTTATATCGTATTATCGAAAAAGAAAACGGCGTCAAAGACCGCTGGGGAATGACAATCGATGATAATTTTGGCGAGGTCAATCTCTAGACGTCACGTCGGCGCCGGCGTCGTTTACTAAAAATTGACATAAAACTTGTCAAAAATTATGACTAATTATAGAAAGATTAGAAAAAGATAGAACGTTTCCAGGACCCCCACAATTCTATTTCCAAACAAAATATTTTTTCTCGAATTTTAAACTACTTACAACATTTAAAATCATTTTTACTCAGTAAAAATAAATTAAATTTATTTTACTAATAAATTACAACTCTATCTACCTATATATTATATTATACCTATTATAATATACCTATATATTAAGACCAAGTGGCAGTAAGCGCCATTCAAAATAAAGCTGTTTTTAAAGCTTGACCTCGCCAAAATTAAACTAACTAAATAAATCCAGAATAATGTAGATAAAAAATCTTATTGAATTTGGCAACTTCTTTGTATATACATCTAGTTGGCCTACCTTCAAATTTTATTTCTTAGGTATGCTCACACTCTTATTTTTTTTCGTATTTCTGTCTAGATATTATTATATTGTGAAACAGTTAGTCATAATATTTTAAGTTTTTTGACCTGTCTGCACCTACATTCTAGAGTATTCTATATATTTTTATAAATCTTATATAAAATTAGAAAATATTTATCATGCAAAAAATACATGTTTTACATTAACACGTTTTTGTGTCATTCTCAAACAATAGGTATAAAATATGCAACAGTCCATAATAAAAAACCCAAAAATATTATAACACGCGACATAAATAGTAATGAGACCAACCTAGTCATAAAAGAATTTGAAAGACGCGTAAGTATATAGTTAAAATAACATATTGTCTAGAAAATGTACCATTCGAACACATTCGTACCACAATCGAAAAATGGCATCAAAGACGGCTTGGCAATAACTATGAATGATAATTTTGGCAAGATTAAGCCATAGACGTCATTACTCTTCTTTATTTTTTAATGGCCCTTACTGCCCGTTGGCCTTAAGAAGTATTATTATTATTCAGTAAAAATTATTTTTAAATGATGTAGATTATATACCTATATATAGACTTCGCCAAAATTATCATCGATTGTCATTCCCCAGCCGTCTTTGAGGCCGTATTTTTCGACCATACGGTACCTTGTAAATAATAATAAAATTATTATATCGAGCAACAATGGTACCTACACTCGTTCGCTCATCGCTCAATGGTACACTCGTTTAATTTGACACTTAATGTTAGTTTGATAATATATTTTTGTGCTTAGGTGTGAACGTGCTTTACTTTTATGTCTTAATGAATTAATTTTATAGTAATATTTAATTGTGAATGCTTTAAATGTAATTATTTTAACTTGTTTCAGAGGCGTGTTCGTCGCGCAGCACACCCAAGCCCCGCCCCCCGGCGCCCACGCCACGCCCCAATATAACATTCCTAACCTACGAATGCCCCCCTGCCTATGCTGCTTGGTTCTGTCTCAACGGAGCTACTTGTTTCACGGTTAAAATCGGAGACAGTCTGCTTTATAATTGCATGTAAGTATTACCTATATCTATTTATACCTGTACACAAAGAGATATTTATATACTAGAGACGAGATATTATGAAAAGACCATAAAAGCTTTATAAAAAACGTATAATTTTTACTTGTAGCTAAACTAAAAGAAGGTAATTTCGGCATTATTTACAGCTATCTTTGTTGCACGTTTTATTACTCTTGTGTTTTTTATGAGATCTACTGTATCGCTGCTAACTAGCGTACTTCTAAGTGAAGCTATATTCCTGATATTTTTTCTCCAAATATTTTACGAGCTAGAGTATAGGATACGAGAGTTCTCTATTACAATTTGTATATAAAAAAATAGTAGGCGCCTGTCAACATATATCAAATGTTAAAATTAACTGTCATGTTTAGTTAACTTAACTTCAAAGTTTTAGACCGCTTCGTTTAAAGCTGTACCCTCGGCTGTACCTAGACTGAATTTTTGATGTTGACTGGTCTTAATATGCATTAATATATTTATTATAGTAGATAATTTGTTCAAGTCAATTAGTTAAACCAAGGAATATTAGGAGTGTAACCAGGGGCGGATACAGGAATTTACTTTAGGGGGGGCTCAAAATAAAACATAATGTAGAATATGCTTTTTAGTGCACGATTTTTAACCCAAAAGCCTGATATTTAACCCAATTCACAGATTTTAGGGGGGGGCGGCCCTCTGTATCCGCCACTGAGTGTAACTATGTTATTCTATGTCTGAATTTAATGTATTAATTCTTCCTTCAAAAATCGGTCATTTTTTATGTTCAAATCTTTATCGGTCATTTTTTATGTTCATGAGACTGTTTATCTGAAACTGAAATTACAACTAGAACTAGAACTATATATTATCGCAATTTTTATTGTCTTTTTATTATCTTCTAGCACAGAATATTTGCGTAGCTAGATATTCTGTGCTTCTAGCCATTCTAGATATCTATTTCAGTCTAAACATTTTTGTTCTTTAATATTTCAGGTGTGCAGAGGGTTACCAAGGATCCCGTTGTGAATATAAAGATCTAGACGGATCATATATGCGTAAGTATTAATTTTATTTCTATTTTATCCAAAAACACGCAGTGTATTGTGGATTCCAGTAGCAACACTGCCCAGCAACTTCAGTTGGTATGAATTTACCAATAACTGTCGTCTTAACATCTTTATTTTAAAATTTATAATTTAAGGGCTATTATCGCACAATTGGGATAAAGCTAGTTGACTATACTTTTCGTCAAATAACTCTCAATCAATAGAAATCACAACCTAATTTTTAGATCGGTTTATCAGTTTAAAAAATTTGTGTCCTTACTGGAATTTCAGTACACTGGTCAATATACCATACGATCGAAAAAACGGTGTCAAGGACGGCTGGGGAATGACAATTGATAATAGTTTTGGCTGAGTCAAGCCCTGGACGTAATTTATTTTGCCCTCTTCTTTATTTGTTAATGGCCCTTACTGCCAGTTGGCCTTAGGAAGATTGTAATTCATTTTTATATTGAGTAAAAACGATTTTTAAACGGTGTAGTTCAAAATTCGAGAAACATTTTATTTTAGAAAAAAATTGTGTGTCTGGAAATGTTCTATAGATTTTTAATGTTTCTATAATTAGTATTAATTTTTGACAAGTTTTAAATTTTTTTAGCAAATGACTTAGATTGGCCTCTCCAAAATTATCATCGATTATTGTCATTCCCCAGTTGCCTTTGACGCCGTTTTTTGTCGATCATACGGTACTTCTGTCCCTTCTCTTAAAAGATTTGTAAAGTACTAAAGCTTGTCTAACGAGAAAAGGGCCAATTTTCACAGACGACATTCAAAATCATTGACGGAAAAAGACCTTTGAAAATGATAGACAGCTACTGTCAATGTCAAAAATTTACAAAACTTTGATCGTTGGACAGATTATAGTAGATTCTATAATAATGCCGTATGATGTAAAAAATTGGCGTCAAGCTAGCTTGGAGTGACAATGACATTCACTATATAATTTTACATATAAAATGACAGTCATCGTCATTTCCACGCCAACTCTTGCTGCCGATTTTTTTTATCGTATTACATTATTATTTGATTATGTAATGAGACGTAAAATAGTTTTTCAAATATTTCTATTTTTATCTGGATTCTCATAAATTCAGTCAATAAACAGATGAAAAAAATTAATTATATATCATATTGAATTAGCATATTTTTTTACAGCATCTCAACGCCGTTTTATGCTCGAAACTGCCTCGATAGCAGGGGGCGCAACGATCGCCGTGTTCTCAGCTGTCATTCTATGTCTTGCCGCTTATTTAAGATGGCGCCGAAGCAAAAAAAGTGCCTCAACCGACCAAGTCGATGGTGCACCCCATCCCCGTCCCCAGCCAGTGTTTGGTGTTCGGCATGCTCAAGGTCATAATTTGGTGCCCATTAGGGGGGACAGCTTGAGTCCCCTAAGGGCTGTCCAAGTAAACAGCCACGGAACGTCTAGCCTAGACACTATAGGAGGTAACAATCTACCCCCTCGCGAACCCAATTTGGTTCATTTCCCCAGAGCGCATGCTCAGAATGCCAATGAAGAGATTCGCATCCACGATAGTACATGTCTACCTCAGGACCGGGGGGATCTAACTACGGCATTACCGAGAGAAGCTCCTCCTTGGAACAATTTAAAGTAGTATCGATAAAGGTGTTAAAAGATATCCTTTGAGAGTAGCACAAAAATAATTAATATACACAAGACGTTTGGAGGAAAACACTTCATTCTAATAGACTAACATAACGTCTGTTTGAATACTAAATTTATCATATTGTAATAAAAGTAATTTTTGAAAGTACCTAACGCATTTTAAACAGTTTCTTCCTATAATGAAGTAGCCTTTCAAAGGAGAATAATTTAACACTGCTATGAAAATGCAAAAAATTGATAACAAACAACTTTTGCTTAGTGATATTATTAAGAACTGTATTGTTAGAAAAATATACAAGCACCTTGTTATATGCAGCTTTGCTATAATTATTTTACCCGTAGCAAATAAAGTTGTAATTTTTTGTCAATCCTTTTGGCAACTTTCCACTTTCCTAAATGATATAAGGAAAAACATTACAAAAAAATGTTAGCTAACATTTATAAGTTTTATTATTTAATTTATTTATATTCTGTCCTTTTATAAACGTCCCCCCTTAATTTTTAAATTCTTCCATCCCTAAATTGTACAAGAGATGTAATATACAAATTTTTTTTTCTGTATTGGACACAACGAAAACATCAATTTTAATTAAAAAAATAATAGAAACACAGAAGAAAATTAATGGTATGTTATAACTCTTACCCTTCACAAAACTAGTAAGTGATGTTTTTTGGGTAACGAAAAATGTATAGCAAGTCTGATTAAAATGTAAGGCTGAAATAATAATAAGTTATTGAATTGTGTAAATAAATATGTACCAAATTTCAAGGTATTTTTAAATGAATGAAATGATAGGATGTACTAATATTTTGTGCAGGTATCTGTTTTAATCTTGTAGACCAAAATGCAACAAAATTACTAGATACATATATTAACTCAAATTACATTATATATAATTTTAGTTTCTGGTAATACACTTAAGAAATTTTAAATCTTTGATAACGTTTTTTTTTGAATATATCTAGTGCGATTTTTAACAAAAGTGTGCCGCTTTATACTATGGTACTTGTTTTGGTGATATTCTATTTTAATTGTAATACATTATTGGTCTAAAAAATTTTGTTTTATTTTGGTCTAAAAGGTCATTCTTGGTGTAAAAATAAATGTTACATTCCCGAATGCAGTTTCAAAGAACAGAAGAATAAAGCCTCGCTACTACTTTGTTACTTGTTAACTTGTTATATTTAACTATATTCGCATTATAAAACCATAACCACTTTTTTAGAATTTTAGATGAAAATATTGTGTAAAGACTGTTGCAAGAGGCAGAAAGAAAAAAAGTCAGTCATTAAAATCTAAAAAGTTGGTGAGGATAAATTATTTTTTGTTGTAAAAATGTAGATATGCAGTAATTTTATGAAACATTTCCAATATTAGATGCTTTTCAGCATGTTCAATTATTGGCAATAACATTCATGTAAGTTAAAATAGTTAATAAATATATAATAATTTAAGCACACGGTTCCTAATTTAAAATAAAAATGATTATTTTTAGAAATGTAACGCCAGATTTTTTACATACGCATTAATTGAAAAGAAAATTTATACCAAAATTGCAAATATTTTATCCCATTTATCTTACTTCTAGCTATGACTATGATTAGCTAACTAGGGAAAGATACTTGGGTTCTTAATGTGTAATTTGTCAGTATTCTTACACGTGTTCATTTATTTATTTCTTTATGTTATTTCCGTAAAAATATTTGTATTTTTGGTATTATGTCTCGTATTTTTATGTATAAATTATATCCGCCCAAACCAAAGCTCCTAAATATTTTAAAGCAATATCTAGTTTTATAGAGAGTTGAAATCAATAGGCTCAACGTTATTCGTTCATCACTATAGCACCACATTCTATATTAAATTTAAAATTGCCACTGATTAAAAAATGTATAAACCTAAAGTTTAAAAAAAATATGCAAATTAAGAGTCTTCAATTTTATTCTATAAAACTAGTTGAAACAAATTAGAAATCACGCTGCATACCATTCTGATTACAAACTTACTTTCAAGTATTAATATAATATTAATATATTCAGTACACTGTTATTTTTATTATCTAAGTTATTTTACATCTCAGATGTAACTTTTAAACGGAAAAAAAGCAGCAATGTTTTTATTATGTTCTCTCTAAACATGATTTTTTGTAAATATTACTTCCTTGAAATGTTAGAATACTTGTTTATTATTTCCACAGTAATTTGTAATATTTAAATAAAAAGGTAATACAAATATATTAATGTGTTTTTTTTTTCTAATGCAAACATCAGATAGAAACCTCAGATCAGTTTATCCAATAATATTCGCCTGTCTCTGACTATTAAAGGTCCCGTTTATAGAATTTTGTCGGATAAATTTATTAATATACTAAAAACAAGTAATAATAAAAATATCTATAAACTTTCTTTCCTAACCACTTAAAAACAAACTTGCTCAAGACAATTGAAAAATATTATCAAAATTAGTGTTGGATAATAGAGAACAAGGGCACAGACTACAAACACGTAAACGTTTACGTACGCACGCGCATTTCTTATATTTTTACATGTATATAACAGAGATGTATAAGATGCTTTACGTCTACGAGTGTTAGTAGCGGCCGTAGGCCGTTGTTCTCTAATAATACCGTATGATCGAGAAAAAACGGCGTCAGCGATGACTATGGAATGAAGATCGCTGTCATTTTATATGTAAATTTATATGGGAAATGTCATTGATGTTCATTTCCCAGCCAACTGGGCGCCGTTTTTTTTCGATCATACGGTACAAGATCGTTGATACATATGGGGACAGTCAATTATTAGGCAAAATATAAGGGGTACCGCAAAAAGTTAAATATAAAAGTTATAGGGTTGTTAAATATCTATTAGCGGGTAATAAATTTAGGTATACAGGGTCGGTCATAAAGTCGTAGCACATCAAAGTTTCATTTTTTTAAATGGAAAAAAATACATTTCACATATGGTTTATTTGAAATTGTAACATGCGGTTTATAATGACAATTTTAACTCGAAATACCAAGTATGGGGTACCAAATTATTCGTAAAAAATGCTTTTTCCAAATAAGCTAATAAGCCACCCTTGTTCCATTTGAAAAAATTGAGATATGACTAAAAATACGATTTGAGCATCTTATAACGGGTCCGGACAAGGCACGAAAATCATTAGACGATGAAATCTATTTTTCCTAGACTCCTTGATTAAAAATTGGTATTTTTAACACATCCATGACACTCTACATTGAAATTTAAAATACAATTTTTTTTAAGCGAAAATGTCAAAAGTTGACATAAGATATGTCATTCTATTCATAGTGTCATTTTCTATCGAATAAAGTAAAAATATACCGGGGGTACCGTTTAAAAATCGAAAGTTGTAGTCATTTCCAGTGAAACAGGAAGTGCAATTGAATACGTCAATCGATTCTAATTTTTGTCATATACCAAGTCTCATTTAATTATCAAAAAATAAAAATAAAAAAGTAACAGGGGTGAGCCACTTTCGAGACGCACCCGGTATATTACACAAAACGCATTCCAATAACAATTGCAGGAAACATGTCAAAAAACCATATAAAAAATGTGCTAGTTGATTGCTAATATACCTATGCAGTATAAAAATTTAATTGTGGAACACCTCGTATTCCAAAAGACACAAAACTAACTTTTATAAATATATTAATAAAAAATATTTACAAAATACTAACTATTAAGCACCATTATAGATCGTTTTAGCTTTTCTCGCTTTTTCCGTTTACTATCGCCCTTTCTTTTCTCTAGTGTGGCATCCCTAAACAACTGAACTCCTTCCCTGGAT
Source organism: Sitophilus oryzae (assembly GCF_002938485.1). Lineage (NCBI taxonomy): Eukaryota > Metazoa > Arthropoda > Insecta > Coleoptera > Curculionidae > Sitophilus > Sitophilus oryzae. Next base: position 1,904,697 of record NW_022146270.1, read on the forward strand.
TCTATTTCACCTTGAAGAAATTGCAACCCATAGTAATTATATCCTATTAAATCCTAAAAATTATATATAGTTGAAATATATGGTTCTGAACACTTTTTCTCGGTGGTCTGTACTTTAGTACATGCAACAGAGATAAATATAAATGACCAATCGAACAGACAGAGACAAAATCAAAAGCGGCATACAGTGTTGCCGGTTTTTACATGTGTAGGCAGCGATATGTTGGCAACATATCGGCTGGCAACAATGGCAACACTGCCTACATTCCAAATCAGTACTAAGCTAAGCTGCCGACTCGTCGAGGTTGCCATATTTCAACCATAAAGCTCTTGCAGCGAGTAATAAACAAATTAACAACCTGTATATATATTATTATCTTAGCCTTAAATAATGTGGAAGAAAATTAACTATTTTAAAAACTTTCATGAATACTTCTGAAATGAAGATATTATATATCTAAGCTAAATATAATCTATTACAGTTGTTACAAAATGAGTAACTAATTGTAAAAAATAAAGTTTCAACCCTAGATGCAACATTTTTCGTAAACACCTACTTGTACGGTTTGAAATTTTTATGCAAAATCCGGCAATGCCGCACAGAAAAAATCAACAGAATGTATCAACCCCACTTTTATCTCTTTTAATACATTTAATTTTTCATTAAGCTGTCGACATCACTGTCTTACACGTTAAAATCCAGACCACGCTTTTAAGATGACGCCCCCTCGGTATACTCCACATTAAAATATTAATAAAACATTACCCGTAATTCAGTAACTTTCTCGTTCATAATTTTTTCAAGCTTCTGAAGAGTTGGAATTAGTACTTTATTGGATACTAACGGACCGTGATGCAATTTTAACAGAAACATTGCCACTCTACATCCTAGTTCCGTACAATCTCCTCTGTCTATTAAATTTGGCAACATTGTCAAAATGTCACAAACTGAGCTGAATGGAAGAATTAACAATGCTTCCTCTAGATCGCTAAAAAATGTTCCTTTTATGTTATAATCTAGTTTACATCTACAAATTTATCAAAAAACTACTCAGATGAGTAGTTCACAGATCTCAATGATTAGCACAAATGAGTTTAATTATCAAAATGGGTGACTCCAACTTCACAAAATGTTGACAAAGAAAACAAAGGGTCCAGGGGAAAAACATGATAAGCGCCATTTCACTGATTATACAGGAGAGCACCGGACGGCTGGTAGTTATTAGGTACTTGCCGTGTATTCTATATTATTACTAGGCATATAGCATAGGCTTTAACAACTTATTGCTAGTGACGGGATAACTCGAGCGAAAACTCGTTTATTGAAATAACCGACATCGCTCGATTATGAACGAGCGATGCAAGTGGCGATTACCAAGCGACGAACGCAAGCGATCCTAGAATGAAGTAAAATCCTAAAATTAAGAAATTGGCACGTATCAAGTTTTTTCCCTGGATCCTTCCAATATTATCAATGACAAAACATTTCCTTAAGTTTCCCCAATTTATTAGAATTTTAACTGTCAAAAATACTTGAGATTCAGGGTTCAGATGCTTGAAACATCAAGTTCCCTCTCTCTTGAGAATACTCGATAAGTGAGAAATACCTTAATATATACTACATAAATGATTTAACATACCTGGCTCGTATTCTTAATATGGTTTCTAACAAAAAATCGTCAGGTGTCGATACATTATATGCTTGCATTAACAGTGGTGGAGCAGGAGGTACAAGACTTTGAGTTGTAGCAGCTTGTAATGCTTCATGTTCTGCTAATTGCTCTCTATACTTCTCACTAACTTCGAGACATTCCAGGATATTTTCAGCCTATGAAGAATAACAGAAATAGAAAGATACTCCTAATTTGCACAAAAGTAATTCTGAGATACAAAATGACACTATTATAACATGTACTTACAGCTTTTTCACTACCAACTGTTTTTTTACTAGGAAGATTCAACCCTGGTTGACTAGGTATAAGCGTTTGTTCTCCTGTTGCTAGTTCCTCTTGTTTCTCCCTCTCTTCCTCTTCTTCATCTTGAAGCACTACTATCTGTTCTGATTTCTCATATAATCGCAGAACTTTATCTGAACCACAGGAAACCACATATTTTCCATTGGGACTTACTGCCATGGAAAATGCTTCACCGCAATGACCCTACACGATAAATTAAAATAATTTATATGAGAGAAATGTACTAAAGTGCTTCGCAAAGCCTATTACAATTTTTTGAAAGAGTTGAATTTTAAAACCATTTTTTTGTTAATCAACTTACTTGTAATGTAATAATTTTATTATATGAATCTGCATCCCACTGCTTAACTTTACCATCTTTACCACAAGTAAAAAAGTAATGGGTGTTTTTCACAAATTGTAATCCAGTAATAGTGTCGTCATGAGCAAAAATACTTTTGTGACAATCACCAAAATCCATACCCCAAATTTTCACATTACGATCTCCAGACCCTGTGACTATTAAAGTAGAATCACTGGATATATCCATACATTGTACTGGTAATTTATGACCATATAGGGACAAGTAAAACTAAAAAAACAATACATTTTCTAGAAAAATTTCAAGATTTGTCCTGCCTATATTATACCTTCACGTGACAAAATATATAATAAATCAAATAGTAGTAAAAAAAAATAGTAGTAAAAAGTAAATACTACTCTAATTTAATTAATAGCTTTTGTGAGTTTATTATCTGACTTTTTAAGCGTAAATTTCAATAAATAAAAATTCTAATTCAAGGCCGACACTATGCAGAAATATAATATAAACGAAAAAACGGCGTCAGCTATGGCTAAGTGTAAAAATCCCTGACATTTTAAATGTTAAATTATATGGGGAATGTAATCGCTTGTTATTGCCAAGCCAACTGGACGCCGTTTTTTTCGATCGTACGGTGCCTTCAAGTTAATTATGTTTAATTATACATACCTTAAAAGTATCTACAAAAAATATCTTAACCGTTGAATCCAGTAGTGCAACAGCAATAAATTTGCCATTAGGCGATAACTTAACGCACAAAATGTTATCTTCCAATTTTAATGTCCTTTTATGAATTAATGATAAAATCCTCACTCTTGATTCACTTTTTTCATCAACTATTAAGTCAAATTGCCAAAATTTCACCATTTGATCGCCACCGCCAGTTACACATCCATTCTAAACATAAAAACATATTACATAAAATTGTGTTAAAAATAATGTTAGTCACTATAAAAACTCAAAAAGCCGCCATTAAACACTCTCTATTTTATTGAACTGAAATTATAAATTTAAAAATAACAATAACATAGGAACAATTTCAGCTGAGAAATTTGAAATATATGCCCTTCACTAAAGCTATTTTTAAAAATACATCTTTTTTTCAACAGTTTACTATAATGTTTTACTTACCAAATTTGGGGTGATGGCAATTGTTCTTAACTCTTTAGAGTGGGCTGGTATCTCCTCTAGTATATCACCTACTACAATATCTATGATTAAAAGGCGACCATCCTTTAATCCAGCAAGAACATGTTTATCTCCAGGAACAAACGCCAGAGTCATAACATATCTAAAAAAATGTAAATAACAATATTCGACTCACTGTACACAAAACACAGGTTTGTTCCAACACAGAAATTGTACCGTTCTAGAACAGTAATTGGAATCGCCGGCATCGTATATGTGCCCATGTGTCGACTTGGACAGTTCTGTTACTATACCAAAATCAAATGCGGGTTGGAACAGTTTTTCAACTGCTTTTAGAATCAATAATATAAAATTAAGAATCAATAATATAAATTTGCAATTTTGGATTTTATTAGATCTTTTTATTCAAAGTATTGGATTTATTTACGGATTATTGAATTTATTTATTTTTTAATTAATACTTTTACTTTATTAAAAAAAAGTTTCATTATATCCACATACTCAATATCACTGGTGTCTTCGTCACTTATCATATTTTATACAAATAAATAAAAATATTTATTTAAAATATGTATAAAAAAGATAAGTATCAATTAAAACTTGACGAATCGGCAAATACTATAATCAGCTGACACACAGTCTTAATATGCAAGTTAGTTCTTTTGATTGTTGCTTTTAGAAATCGAACGTGCTGAAATCACCGTTCTGAATACGGTTCACGTAATCGTTTGTGAACCGTATTCAGAATTCGATTACAGATCTGGTTGGAACGCAAAAGTTATCGCTCGCTAAACGATTCTCTCGTTGATGGAACGCATTTTCTCTACTGTACATACATAAGCGTAACCGTTGCAAGAACGCTTCTCTGCTATATTGGAACAAACCTTATAAGTATCAAGATTTTATCAGACAGATGCGATGCATTGATTAGGACTAGGGACTAGGACGCTGGTACTCGAGGCCGCGTTTGAGGCTGTTTCTACCCTCAATTAATTTTTAAATAAGTAGTAACATACAGCCTTTAATAATTTAATATATTAGTGTGTTTATAGCATCGTGATTTGATTATAAGGATCTACGGTACCTGTAATGATATTCCAACGTCTACGCTGAATAAATTTAGGTTAATTTTGAAATTTTAGTTAAAATTGGAATTTTAAAGATATCGAGTTGTGTTTATTTTTCCATTCGGTTTAGTAACTTAGATCCTCTCATTGAACAGACTATATAGTTTAACTATTTAATACTAAATAATAATATAATAAAAATATAATTATAATCAATACAAAAAAAAATAACAAATTTATTTTACCCTGTTTCAACTGTTTTCAAGCAAGTTTGTGAAGGCATATTCCATAGTTTAACACTTTCTGCACTGCCTGATACTAGAGCTACATTTTCGTTACTGAATGTTACACTCTTTATATCACTTTGATGGCCATGGTTTAAAATTCCTCTCAAACACTGAGCTTCTCCATTCTGCAATTAAACGTTTTATTTCAAGTTCATATAGAATTAAAAATATGTATATTAAAAATGTTACAAAAATATAATAGGTATTAATAAATTATTGTGTTTGTAATATAATTTTGTTTGGTTTGGCAACGTACTAGAGCAACGTACAGCAAGGCAAACCCTGTGCAAAGTACAGAGACTGGCATGTATCTGCATCACAGGTGCCATGAGAATATGTCCAACAGCAGCAATGGAGGTCATTCTAGACCTAACACCACTGCATATTGTCGTCGGTAGTTATGCCAATGCGACAATGATTAGAATGGTCATTGACGGAAACAGTACTGGGAGAATTTTCAGGTCAGGGGCTTGGAACACCCTCAAAAAGAAAATTCCACTTCTCCAACTCCCAGTGGATGACATACCAAGAATTTACAACTTTGAGAAACACCTCACTGTAGTATTGAGTAATAAAAAGGATTGGAAGAAAGAAACGCTTACTCAGCATATAAAAGATCATACCATCACGTGGTATACTGATGCTTCCAAAACCAAAGCAGGGACAGGGATAGGAGTATTTGGGCCGAAAACTAAATACTCCGAACCAATGGGCACCTACCCCAGTATCCTTCAGGCAGAAATTTGCGCTATCGAAAGATGCGTACAATTTATCTTGGATAGGAACTATCGAAAACAGGAAATTGCCATCCTATCCGATAGTCAAGCAGCACTTAACGCGATCAACTCAGTAACCATCAATTCGAAGTTGGTCAAAGAATGCCTAGAGAAGCTCAACAAATTAGGCAAAGAAAATAAGGTCCTCCTACTCTGGGTGCCTGCTCACCAAGGGATAGAAGGTAATGAAAAATCAAATGATCTAGCTAGGAAAGGAGCGAACACTCCACTAACTGGACCAGAACCGTTCTGTTTTCCAAACGGGAACCAACTGAAAGCGGAACTGAAGAATCTGGAAGACTCCATCCGTAACTTGGAATGGGTGTCCTCCAACGGTCTAAGACACTCGAAAAAGTTCCTTAGAACTTATGACCGAGAAAAATCAAAGGTTTTCCTTGATTTAAGTAAAAACAATCTTCGGATTGTCACGGGGTTTCTAACAGGACACTGTCTCCTCAACGAACACCTCAGTAGGCTGAAACTGAGAAACAACGGCGAATGCAGATTTTGTGGGGAAAATGGGGAAACACCAGAACACCTTATCACTGAGTGCGCCGAGACGACGACCACTCGTGCCATGAACCTTGGCACGTCTGATGTCGAGGATGGAGAGCTGGCCTCTGTGGAGCCGTCTCAGATACTGGCTTTTCTTAAAGCCCTGAGACTGTATGATGAGTTATAACTCGTTATAACTCATCATACAGTCATAAGAAAGGGGAACACACAATAGATCTATAAGGTCGCGGTGATTAACTCCCCTTCTAAACATTCTACATTCTACAATATAATTTTGTTATGTAACCTGTCACAAAGATATATAGAGATTATTTATTTAGCTTTGAGTGTAGATCAACATTAGATTAGTTAGCTTTACGACTTACCTTAAGTGCAGTTTGTAAGTTGAATAGCCGGACACAATTGTTTCTCAAATTTACGGCAATTCTAAGTTCCCCGCCATTGCCTAATACCAAATCCAAACTTCTAGGTTTATTATCCAATTTTACAGATGGAAGTCTCTTAACTTCGTCCCTTAAATCTAACTGGGTGTTAACACTTGACTGAACTTCGTCTGTATTGTTCTCTGTCCCCTCTGCTCTAAAAAATTAATCAATTAAATGAAGTCACGACACGAACAACATACCTACTTTTCCTTTTTTCTTTCTTTTTTTAAACGTTTTTTCAACCTTGCCTGTGCTTCATCCTCAGCACAGAAATAGAATAATTCAATCTGATTATCAGTGCCATGACAACCTAATATTTGTCCACTAGGATCAGTAACAAGTGAGACAACTCTACCTCGGCTTCCTCTTAAAATAGTTCCCGTCTTAAAACATTGCAGTGGATGCTACATAAATATATGGAAATACTTTATTTTATACAAAAACAGTTTTACTAGCGCGCTAATCCGCTGTACTTTAATTTTAACTGTGACTGAATAGTAGAGTACAGGGTGTCCCATTTTCATGTTTTGTGGGGTTTCTCGTTTATGAGTAGACATACAGAGATGCGATTTTTACATCACTGTGCTACTTTTTTATGAAACTAAAGATGCTACACACAGATTTGTCCTAGCCCCCCCTGGTTTCCGAAATACAGGGCGAATACAGCCTGTTGATTGGAAACCGCTGATTAGAAATCGCTACTTTAAATTTTGAAAAGCTCTTTTTGAGATCAAAATGGTTAAAAATAAAGCCTAAAGCTCCGCGCGCACTGAAGGGGTATCGGCGCGAGCGAGCGGCACGTAATTTTCAGTTTACGTTGAAATAAATATAAGCCCGCGCACCGCATTAGATCGGTGCGATCGGTGCGCTTCGAGCTATCGACGGTACTCGCGCCATCAGGCGAAATCAGAGAATGCATGGGAGGGGGACGAATAGTCTACGCCGAGCGACTGTTTTTAGTGGAGCGGTTTTACATTAAACATGTCCGATGAATTATTAATCGAAAGTGTACGAGACCATATCATATTTAATATGCGGTTTTTTATAAAAAAATTCTTACAAGCACATAACCTGTATTGTTTACTTATTATATACTTATTCAATAATTGAATTAGAAAACCTTCCGATTAAACCCATTTATTTCTCATCTCGTTTTGATTATCTCAAATTACTATGGAAATCGAATTTAAATATCGTCAAAAAACTTATCATATTATTTAATTTTTGATTTTTTGACGTTAGTAATAACAGCTGATAAATAGTCATCCTATGTTACTATGTTGATCGCTCCGTACAAGGTACAAATAGAGAAAATAATATTTATGTTTGAATAAAATATTTGTACATATATCTACCGTATGATAGAAAAAAATGGCGTCCAGTTGGATGGGAAATGACGATTGAGGACATTTCCTATATAAATTTACATATAAAATGGCACCGACCTTCATTTCATGGCCATCGCTGATGCCGTTCCTTTTCGATAATACGGTACTATAAAAACTATTTATATTTTTTCTTTTTTCAATTTCCTTTGACTTTTTTATTATATTTTAAGTTTTTAAAATCTTGGTTTTAAGTCAGTAGTGAATAAAACGAAACTTGTGTATACGTTTTGTTTAATGATTGACGTTTCGACCAATTTTAATTCGGTCTTCTTCAGAATCTATAATATACAATACAATTTTATCACTAACAATGTGTTTAATATATAATTTTTTCTTACCACAAACGTAGAAAATTATTTATACATTATTATAGATAGATTATTATAGACCGAATTAAAATTGGTCGAAACGTCAATCATTAAACAAAATGTAAACACAAGTTTCGTTTTATTTACTGCTGACGTAAAACAAAGATTTTAAAAACTTAAAATAAAAGCTATATATAAATGTTTGTAATGACACTTATTTAGATTAAAAAACTAAAAATAGAAGTTTTATTTGACTATTTTTCATATCTAACTTTGTTTTTAAAGAACAAATTAAACTCTTTTGAATGATACCAAATTTGTTAAAATCGGTCAAGCTAAGAGTCATATAGTATATTTTATCCCCATCTTCCACTCTATTTCACTAATTTTATGTAGTTTGTTAAGATCTAAATATATTAATGTGTGTTTGGTTAAGATCTAAATAATATTAATTTCCATCATAAAGCATAAAATATAAAAAGTTGCATAAAAATATAAATAGTAATAATACTTAATAATTTTTTGAAATGCCGAATGAATTTGACTAAATTTGAATAAACTTCTCCTCGTCTATGCTCAAATTTATGCTGGTGACGTACTCTCGACCGTCGATCGTGCGCGGCTACAATCGACTTTCCGACCGGTCGTGTCGGTCGCGCCGCTCGCTCGCGCCGATACCCCTTCAGTGCGCGCGGAGCTTAAACCTGTCCGGTATCTAAACTGTCATTTCAGATTAAACGGCGAGTTCTAAATAATGTTGCCGGTTCTAAACAAAATTATAGTGTTTTATTAGGATTAAAAATTATACTTTTTGTGGTGAGGCTGCACAGGGTAATACCCTGGAAATAATTATACAGGGTGAGTCTTAAATAAGTGCAAATATTTTCAGGGGTATATTTCGACCCAAGGGACACGTCTATGAGGTTTTTTCTGCAAAAAAAAATGTTGAAAATCGTGGATTTTCTTTTAAATTTCCCTGTATATTTTTCGAAAACTTTTGAGAACTGTCTGTTCACCGCAAATTTTCCCACGGTATAATTTCTTAATCTCTGATATTACCATAGTTACAGCTTATCTCTATGGTTATGGGACTAAAAGGGATGCAAATACAGAAAAAATCCGGTGGCTCTCAAAATTTTTCCAAAAAAAATATAGTATATTTTTTTAATTAATTAACTTAAATAACCGAGTTATTTTGGACTTACTTGAAAAATGGTAGAGAGAAAATATGTTTCTTTTACCGAGATATACCGGCCCTGAAAATATTTGCACTTATTTAAGACTCACCCTGTATATCGAGAAATTATGGTTATACTCGTTGAATTTGACACTTCGTAGTTGAAGTCGTAGGCTCTGGAAACAGTTGGTTGCCGGGGCAACGGGTTGTTGATTGCGGTATGATTGCGGCCGAGAGAAGAGATTGCGTGTCAAAATAGTTAGAATTATATTTAAATATTAATTTCTGTTAAATATATTAATCTCCCGATTACATTTTCTTTGATGCCTAAGCGTTAAAATAACTTTTTTATATTACAATCACGTCGCAAAAATTAATACTTTTGTGACGTTTGAAAAAAAATTATTTATTAGTTTTATAACATTTCTAATTAAATTTGGAAGAAAGGACTATTATTGCTGGTTGCTGTAGATTAATTTTCTCAGGGAAAATACGTAAATAAACTTTTTAGGTCCAAAAAAGTCAAGAGGACAATTTGTTACAAAAAAGGGCTGTTCTTTTCAAAATAGGACAGGTGGCAACCCTACCCTACGTTAAAAAATTAAATAAAATATTTTCTTACCTTGTTAATGAAAATAACTATAGAGTAAAAAGGCAAATAAAATAAAAAAATATATATATACAGAGTATTCCATTAAAAAACATCAGTTTGGGTCATGGTCATGAATGACAGCTTCCAGCAAAGAACTAGTTGAACTAGTAGTTATTCGATTCTACGTGGAAAACTCTATTAGACTCAGTTATCACCTTTTTGATAAGTTATAAGATGACCAAAATACGGAGGGGTTGAAAAATATAACACTTTAAATCTCGCCTTGTATTTTAGGAATTAAGAACGCTAGGACAAATCTATGTGTAGCACCTTTAGTTTGATAAAAAAGTAGCACAGTGAAGCAAATACCGCATCTTTGTAGCTCCACTCATAAACCAAAAATACTGCAAAGCACAGGAAAATGGGACACCCTGTACATGGAAATGTATCATTGAATAAAAAAAACGGCCTCAGAGATGGCTTTGAAATGAAGATCACTGTAATATTATATGGATGATTCCACACCAAAAAATATGGAGAAAAGTTCCTATAGGATCCAGAAACGAATAGTTTTAAAAATTAAAAATATAGGACGTTATAAAAATACTAGAAATAGAAAGCAGTAAATTTGTTGTAGATAACACTGAACACCAATGTTAGTTGGTGTTCAGTGCTATAAGTGCTAAAGTTGTATTTTCTTGTTTAACTTCATTATCAAGTATTTTAATAATTCTAAATTAGACCCTTATTACTAGGAATATCAATGACAAATTTCATGAAAATCGACTATACAGTATTCAAGAAAATTTAAAAAAAATATTTTTTTTACCTGCCACTTTAAAACTATGCACATCCAGACCCATTGCACTATTCAATAAGAAGTGATTTTTTCCTCATTATAACAAATAATATTGAAAATTCAAACCTATTTCAAAGTATTGTTGGGAGCATAATATTAAATTATATCTAAATCTATATTATTATATAGATTTAGATATAATTTAATATTATGATAACTATATGATATAATAATATAGATTTAGATATAATTTAATATTATGCTCCCAACCATACTATTGATCTCATTCATTTAAAAAACTAATACCTAAGAATTAGTGCAAGTGACAACGAGAAATGGTACCATGTTAAAAAAAGTGTGTGAGCTGGGAGCTGTCATTCATGGCTGTTTTCAACAAAGACCTCAATATTTTATTTAAATTATAAAATATTACTAACTAAACTCACCGTTGTATCGTCACCTTCTTCTAATGTTACCATTTCAAGAGTATTTGTTAAATGGTCAACTGAACTAACTAATTCGCCATTCGAATTGTGAACAGACAGTCTATATACCCTCAGTTCTTCATCACCACATCCAGAAACCAAGTATTTATCATTTCTAATTAATGATAAACCCCAAACCTTTAATTATAAATTATATAATACTTTTTAATATTGTATAATGTAACCACTGTAAATGTTACCTCAGTTTGATGTCCAGTTACTGTTTTAAAACAATGTTGTGTATTCAAATCCCAGAATTTTATAAAACTATCTTTAGATGCTGAAATAAGAACATTTTCCTTGGACATAAAAATGACTTTAGTAATTGGACCCTTATGACCTGAAAACCTATAAAGACCTGTTTCAGCAACTGTATCCCACACAATTATGTCAGTATCCTAAAAAAGATAATGTTCATATTATCTACATTTATTTTTCTTCATCATATTATTTTCAGAAAATATAGAAAAAATACTTTCTCCTAAAAATTTGTGTACTTTTAATTTTTGCATCTTATGCACTTAATTAATAGCCTAGTTTTTAATCAGATTTAAATAGCGCGCATACACATATTTAACTTTTTCAGTAGAGAAAAAACCCTAGAATAAACTTAGTGAGAACTTTCGTGTGCAAACATAAGTATACTAAGCTACCTACAAATCACATACTACTTGGTCGTTATTTTATAATCATTTATAATGCTATAATACTGTTCTAGAGTATTCTATAAGAATCTCAGATCAAAGGATTTAATTTTGTTTGGTTCTTTATAATAAAAAAATATATGTAATAAATATATTTGTAATATGAAGACTAAAACATAAAAGAAACTTAATTTTTCATAGAATAGGGTAAATTAGTTTTTCAATAATTATCTTATTGTGGCATAAACATACAAATATAATATAATAGTACCTTGCTTCCAGATGCTAATTTGTGACCAAAACTATCATAATACAAAGTTGTAACCTCAGAACGGTGTCCCGAAAAAATACTAATAATTTCAGCTGATTTTAGATCAAAAACTTGAACAATTCCATCAGAGTATCCGGCAGCCAAGTTTCTAATATTTGGACTTGCACAAATGGTGGTAACTGCAGCTTTTTCGCCTGGCAGGACTTGAGCCTATAAGAATAATTACGTATATATTCCTTTATAGATTAAGAAGCATGCAAATTACCTTTTCTCCAAGTCGTAAATCCCAAATGATTATATGCTCACATGCTCCAACCGCTATAAAGCGACCTATTTGCCCTTGCAATATTACAAATACAGCATTACAGTTATTGCTGCTTATAATATTAAAATTTCCGGCCGGAACATATCGCAAATAGTCCTTTGTAAGGCCCATGTTCACTATTTATGTTTTAGAATTATTAAAAACAAGAATAGCTACCATCATGCTACCATGTTTCTCAAATGTTTTTAATATCATAACCTATAAAATTCGTTGTCATCAAAAAGCCATAGATTATTGATGATCGACTTTTCAACTCTGTGGCTATCAAGTGGATAGATTAGGAATGATCGGAATCCGGAATGACTACGGTATGCCATCTGTCATCATATCTCATATCATATTATATGATCAAAGTTTGTGTCAAAAATCCAGTGACGGGCATGTAAAAAAACTACGGGAATTCTATTTAGCGCTCAATTCAAATCTCTCCGATACAAAATTTGTTACAATCAGCACGCCACAAGACAAGTAGATATACAAATAAAACACTAGATATCAGATATTGCTCCATATTTTCCAAATATTCAACCAAAAAAGCCACTTTATTTAGTCATTTCGTGCAAGGGGCAAGGAATATAAAAACTAACAAAATTATCTCAGATAATATAGAGACATCTCTAACTCTATGGTCTGTACTAATTTTGTTTAGTATTATTTAAGATAATTGTATTAACTATTAAGAATATAAATTATTCTTTTGCATAAATCTCTGTTTTCTAAAACTCCAAGGTTCATTAAACGAGTTTAAAATAAATTTGGTTTTACTGTGATTTGAAATATTTTTAAACGGGCTATTTTATTTCACTAACTATGGTATATAACAATAGATATAAAGTATAAGATATAGATATAAAAAATAGTTGCTTTCCCTATCAATTTGTAAGGGTGACTCTACTAATGACTAATGGCCAGACCACTATCACTATCTTAAAACGAAGTTCAAATGTAAATAATACTAAACAGTTAGAATTTAAGGTATTTAGTTGCTGAAACAAAAATCTCATTAAAATAAAATATATTTAATTAACAGTCAAACAATCATATAAAACTATCAACTTAACTAATCATGTACTAATCCCAGTAAAGCGCAGTCAGCTTCTAATAAGGTAAGATCCTTTTCATATCCTAAAAACTTTGATGACAATTCTAGCTGCTTGATTCTTAGTCTTACTTTTGCACCTCTTTTGTAGTTACTAAAAATATAAAATATTATGGTTTAATGCCAAAATACAGTATGATTGAAAAATATGGCGTCCAGTTGGCTTGGGAGAAATGAACATTGAGGACATTCCCCATACAATTTTACAAATAAAATACATGTAAAAGACAGCTATCTTCATTTCATAGCCATCGCTGACGCCGTTTTTTTTTTCAATCATATTGTATTAATTAATCATGTGGATTTTTTACCTAGCATTTTTCTCTGGTCTTGGACATACACAGTGAAACTTCCAGCCAAAATCTATATATAAATCATCCTCAACAATATGAAATATTTTTCCAAGAACTACTTTTCCTTCTGGATCACCTAACTAAATATTCACTTAGAAGGCAAATTGTTAATTATAATACAACCTTACGTCTATAAATTTTGAGTTTTTTAATAAACTGGCAAACGTTTGAGGTGCTTCTTTTGGAGTTTCATTGATAGTTTCAAACTTCTTGAAAGACTCCGCATATCCTCCTACATTATTTGTTTCTTTCCCCTCAATAGCGTCCACTGATAAAAGCCTATTATACTGATTATAGTTCAAATTTCTTAATTTAGTTAACTTATTAAAACAATTTCTAAACATTTTTAGTTGTTTAAATAATTTAGAAGTCTTGAAAAAAAGGTTATAGGGTACCTCAGATTAAAAAAGTAGCAAATTTTTACCACAGATTTTTAACTCTTAATCAGGGTTGCTATTGGATTGTTCAACGGTGTTGATGATTTTTTTACATTTTGGTGTAAAAAACCTATGAGAAATAAAAAAAAAACGTTAAAACCAGGTTAAAACCTTGAAAAAATATAATCTCTTATTTATACCCCATTTTTTTTTATTGTTTTGGGCTAAATTTTAATTACTTTAATTTAAATATGCTTATTCAAATAAAATAAAGATTTTATGACCTGACATAAATATAAATATTTTTTACAACAGTTCCCGGTGTTAATCGGTGTTGGCTGACGTATTTTAATATGATTTTACCACAATGGGAAAAATTACATTTTCTATCGTAAAAGTTTTCTCTTGTTTCTGTTTTTGATCAAAATCAGGTAAACAAAGTCATTTTTAAATTTCCCTCATTTTTGCGTGTCACTTGTCATTTGTCATTCGGTCAAACTTCAAAACTCAACAAGTGCATTGTGGGAATATGAATGGTGGTCAATTTTTACTGGTGAAAAATAAGTTTATGTCCAAATATTGTTTTCTACTAGTAAATATCGCCAATTGGAGCTAAAATTGTGATATACCTCTAAAACTGGTTATTTTCTTTCTAAATGTTGTGAATTATCCGTAGATCTTAGAGTATTTAGCAGAGGTCAAATGAACCTAACCCATCAAAAAAAGAACGTATATTCAAACGATTTTTAGCAAATCCTACTTTACCGTATGTATATTTAAAAATAGTTAATTTTAGATTTCATAAATTCTTAAAGATAATTACTATTTTAAAGACATTTGTAATATTTCTCTTTGAAAGTTGGAAAATGACAATTCCCAATATTCTACATTGTTTGATAATAGAGATAAATTACTGTATTGTTTCTTTTCATTCTTATTTCATGCACAATAATTTAAGTTAAATTCCTTGCTTATTCACATATTTCTGTTTTAATTTTTAGAAATTAAATGTGTTATATGTAACTACACTATCTCCATGTTAATATTAACTTTATTATATTTTACAACACTTAATTCAAATTACTTTTTTATCAGTATTTTTTCAAAGCTAAAGTTTCTTACCATCCAGGGAATTCCTAATTTGTTTAATTTATAAAAATTATATATTTAAAAAAATATCTTTAATATTAGATTTCTCTTGTAAATCTTTTACATAATTTTAGCCCACAAGATGTTTTGGAAATACAATACAAATTCATCTGCTGAAATTGACACTTTGTTGTCAAAAGAGGTAACATAAAGATAAATTGAGATATAATGTAGGAATAATTTTTTATATATTTTTAGGATGTGTCTCTCCAGGAAGTTATGGATTCCGATGAAATTATTACTGAATGTAGAGGACAAAACAAAAATTTGATTGATTTGTAAGTGGTGATTGATTATAAATATGAATTTTGCATAGATACTAAATTTCAAATATTATGTTTGTTAGTTTATTAAAACCTGACATTATTGAAGAATTAGTAACTTTAACTACCAAGGAACCGCCTGCTGAAATTAATGAAAAGATAAGATTTAAGTATCCCAATATTGCTAGTGAATTACTAACTTGTGATGTTCCCGCTATAAATGAACGTCTAGCTGGAGATGAAAGGTAATATTTTTTAATTAAGTATTAAAATGAGGAGATAGAAATTTTATTTGATACATACAACAAATATTGTTACAAGACCGAATTGGCAAGGAATACTGATAAATTAGAATTAACTTATGCCCAAAAATTAGTACCACCTATGTAACATGTCTATGTCAATTTAATAAGAACAAAAACAAATATTTATATAATGTTTTTCCTGTATAAATTGACAAAAAAAATTATATTCTTCATTCAAATTTGAAGTTATTCTAAAAATAATTGTATGTTCAATAAATATTATGTATGGGAAATATAAAGACATAATATAATAATATATATAGTTAATATATTAATAAAAGAAGTATCTATAATATAGAAAAAGTGATTTTTATATCATAGACAGATATAAAAAGATCTACACTTTTTTTGTTTGTTATATTCAATTATAGTATATTTTTTATTAGGAGTAAAAATGATACTTTTGGTGGCGAGACTGTACGTTTGATGTTCGAGGCCGAGGCACAAAAGTACATTTTTAATAGAACATGCTACTTTTTTTAGACATCTCAAATAATTTTTGAAACAATTTTAAATGTCGCAAATAATATAAAAGTAATACCTTGTAAGTAATTATACATATATTGGGCAACAATGGTTATACTAGTCTTTAATATTATTACTAATTCTTCACATTGAATTTGAATCTTAATATCAGTATAATGTATTTTTGTACTTTTGTGCTTAGATGTAAAAGTGCTTTACTTTTATGCCGAGGCGTTAACATGACCTTTTTATAATGTCAATCACATCACAAAAAATAATATGGAACTTTTGTGAAGTTTGAAAAAAGTTTATCCACTATAAATATATCTATGAATATATAAGGTGTGCCAAGAGAATCCCTTGTATATTTATGAAGATTGGTACATAAATCAAAGAAAGATTGAAAGAATTTTATATACAGTATACAGTATGTCCACGGATTGTCTTTACAAGAGGAAACATATTTGCTTGTTCTAAAATGGTTAATTCCGTTTATACTTTTCCAAAAAGTCCTAAAAATCAAAAGGCGTTTCTATGATAATGTAATTTCGATTTCATTCTTTGATAGATCGTTATATTTAATTTTGATTAACGTCATATTTTTTGATGTTGTTAAAGTATCAAATCTTCCGATAACTATTATCACCCTTACCATAGCATTCAACTAAATAAATTTTGTGTTTCTTTAGCATTTAAAAAAGTAAAACATATGACTAAAGCATACGATGTTAATTAAGATTCTGTCAATAATAATCTATCAAAGAATGAAAAAGAAATTATATTACCATAGAAACGCGTTTTGATTTTTAGGACCTAAACCGCCTAAACTATGTACGAGAGCTAGCAACGTCGGGAAGACAAGTATTTTAAGACGTCTGGCTCTTTGATATATCTTTTATTATGCTCTCTGGAACAGCGTGCACGCCGTCTGGCTGGTGATACACGTTGCGTTCACTACTGCGCATCCAAAGAAGATCCTCTATATATATAAAAATTAACATTTTAATGCTTTATTAACGTAATTTCTGCCTGTCTTTCTTCAAAATATTTTTTTCAGCTGTTGTTTATTTTAATAATCATTTTAATAATACTTTTTTTAACAGATTGTTATCTAAAAGCTACACAAGTTTATTTTCAGTTCAGTTTGTTAAGATAACGATGGGATACAAAATTATCTGGTTAAATTAAATAAAATAAAATAATAACACTTTTTAAACAAAATTGATTAATGTTAATGTGTAGAAAATGCGCAAATCTATGGGTAGAATATTTAATTACATAAAAAACTAACAAAGTAATGTGAAAAAAAAACGCATCAGTGTATCTCCACTCATAAACGAGAAATCCCAAAAAACGCACGAAAATGAGACACCCTGTACCCATGTGATGCGCAGTAGTGAACGCAAACTACCGGCGCGGCAGTCAGACCATCCTAAAGCTAACTAATAATTAATTACCACAATAATCCTTCAAAACAAATGAAAGTATCAAATTCTACTTATATACACTACGGATCATAAACCCATAAACGCCATCCATTCTGGTGATAAAAAAAGCAAATATTTAATACTTTACTATCAGAATATAAACGAAAAAAAAAAAGTTGCACCGTTTTTCGATACCGGCTGGGGGGTATCGAACCACTGACCTTCGCTTCATAGGCGAAAGCTCTACGCGCCGAGCTAAAGGAGACTTACTCGGTTTTTATTCAAACTATAATTTAAAGCGCTAAGTAAAAAATATAGGATCTTCTTTGGATGCGCAGTAGTGAACGCAACGTGTATCGGCAGCCAGACGGCCTGTAAGCTGTTCCAGAGAGCATAATAAAAGATATATCAAAGAGCCAGACGTCTTAAAATACTTTCTCGAAAACGTTGCTATAGTCTGTGAAACGAATAACTTTGAATTTGACAGTTCCCGCGGGCTTTTCTACTGTAAGTTTTATTAGGTCAGCAACTTGCGGCCATGCTGACGCAATGCCGTCTCTAATAGAACAGTCTCGGAGCGAGATTTATGACGTCCAGGGTTCGGAAGTAGTTAATTGAGACGTAATTTACCTGATTAACTACGTGTAGTTTTTCTTCAAAAACTACCTCTTTTTCCGTTCATTAACTACAAGAAAACTACGTTAAAATATGTATTGATATTATGAATAATTTTCCTTTGTATGAGGGGTCTACAGTACGTCTGTCCGTTCTGAGGCTACGGGGTATCCGTGAGAGGGGAAACGATATTTTCTCGATGTTTTTCGTAAAAAATTAGACGACGCATCCCATCAATAAAAATTCGACAAATTTGCAAGTAGCCAATAAAATGAGTGGGCGGAGCGATTTGCGGTGACGTACTCGTCAAGTCGACGTATAAAATATATTGCTGTTTATTTAAATGTTTTTTGTCCGCATTCCTTTCATAGACACAGATCCAGCAGACGAACTGTAAATAATATGATGTGAATGATTATATTTAAAGCCGTTTTCTTAAATACGTTATGTGTTTTCTAAAGCTTCAACTTATTATAACCTCACCTCAAACCTTTGATATTTGAAAGTTACATACATAGGTTACATAAACTACATTAACGACATGTAATGTAGTTTATGTCGTTTTTAAAAGTAACATGTAGTTTTCCGAACCCTGATGACGTCACGCTAGTTAGATACTACGGATTAATTATGTTGTAGAATACATGGAAAACATAATTATTCCTCGTATATGTAATTTTTGGATTATATTCGACACTATTTTTTTCATATGACACAACACTGATGAAGGCTATAAACATTAGCTATAACGTTTTTTTTAAACCAAAAAAAATAATGAAAAACCAAATGAAAACTTAATCAGCGTTTTTTCCGAATCTAAATCCCAAGAAAATCAAAAAATTTGGAATAATTTTACATATAAAATGAGAGCGATCTTTATAGCATAGTCATCGCTGACGCCTTTTTTTCTATGATATTGTATTATTTGCAAATATAATTTTTCGAATATTGATGCTTGCAAAATATTTTTGTGAGTGCAAATAATAATATATCACTATTAGTAGATATTGAATGTTTTTTGTTAAATTAGATCGACTTTCAAAACCCCAAAATTTAAAATATATTTTACATTTTACGCATTATCTTGTATATTCATTATTTGTATAGTATAAAACCTTTGCTGCATTTGTATGGTTCATAGTTTATTTGCTAAAGTATTTATTACTATAAGTAGGTATATATATATATATATATATATATATATATATATATATATATATATATATATATATATATATATATATATATATTGTATTTATTAACTGTATATTATGTATATTTAATGTAAACTATATCAATTTTAAAATACAAACCAAAAATACGAGGAATAATTATGTTTTCCATGTATTCGACAACATATTTATTAATCCGTGGTATCTAACTAGCGTGACGTCATAAATCTCTCTCCGAGGCTGTTCTATTAGAGACGGCATTGGTCTGATATTTAGAAATGTCAAAGGCTGATGACATTTTACTTTTGTCAATTATGACATTTGGTGTTGATTTTTCCAAGAAGAGGAAGAACTGTCACTTGTTTTATTATTTTCCTTTTCTATTTCACGAAAGTATAATGAGTTACCTATCTGATTCGTTCAGGTACTCATTTTAAAGAATATCAGTAACTTTTTGGATAGAGGGATTTTATATTTGCCATGTTGGTAAAAAATAACGGTCAAAATTCAAAGTTATTCATTTTATAGACTATAGCTCTTAGACTATATATTTTCATGTTTTTTTTTAATTTTCTCTAAAACGGTATGGAAATTTGGAAAAGTATAAAGGGGCTTAGCCATTTTAGAACAAGCAAATTTTTTTATGAAGAATGCATTTTTCTCAATGCCAATAATAACAAAGTTTTTCCTCTTGTAAAGACAATCCGGGGACATACTGCAGTATATATTAATTTTATTTTATTTATATTTTTCAATTTATTAGACGGAAGATCAAATTTTGAATAATTTTTTTTTACGTTTTTCAAATATTTTGTTACCTAATCCCACTTTTTACATACCTATGTATGTATAGAAGATTTTTGTCATTTGACACCATGATATATGTCAAAATGACTTTTTTTTGATATTGTGTATGCTGAAATTTATTTGAAAAACCTTTTTGCAATAACTCAATAATAAATAAAATTACCATTTGTGGCCAAATTATTTTACACTCCCTGTTTAAGTCAAAATTTGCTTTTAGGCTGCTAGAAAAGTTATACACATTTTTGGAGAATGAGGCTCCACTAAATCCACTTTTAGCTTCATACGTTAGTAAAATAATGGGTGCCCTTATTGCTAAAAAGACTGAGCAGGTGAGTTTTTGGCATTATTTTCATCGTAAGTCAGTTTTTATTTAGACAAATATGTTTATTCATTTTTAAAAGCATTCATTATTTTTGTTTACTTTGTGAGTCTTATAATGGTCAGGTAAATGTATCAGTGGTTTGGCAGTACTTTCTTTGATAATATTTTTTTTTCTTGAATCAGCTTGCTCTCGAAGACAAACATTTTCTTTGTTCGTTTCAACAGTCTTTTTCCACTTATATTATTGTTTTTTTATCTATGTAGGATCAATAATTAAATTAAAATTGCTACTGGTACATTTATCTTCAACAGAAAATACAGTTTGAGATTATTCAATTTATTTTCAAACTCTGTCTTATTCTTTTTTGAAATACATATTTTTAAATGGTTAAAATATATCCTTTGCTACAGTTATTACATTATGTATACAGCTATTTATAATATATTTTACCTACTTGAATTAGTTAAGAATAGCTACTTTTAAAAGCTTATTTAAATCTATCATTAGATATGAATAAAATCTGGTTCATAAAGGGAGCGCCTCCAAGGAGTACAGTCATAGACTTAAATAAAATATAGACTATACTATTTACATCTCAACGCGGTCAAACAATCTTTTTTGTACACATGTTTACTTCTGGGTACAGTCGACCGAGCCTTCCTCATCCAGCCTATGCTGTCATGTTGTTATCTTTAATATTATCAATATTTTTTTTCTTGTTATACACATATATTGAGATATTAATACTACATTTTAATAAAGTAGGTTTTAATATTCCATAGATGTATTAAATAGTCCTTATACTACTAAATTATAAGTCGGATACTGTTTAAAAAGGATAAGTTCTTTACAATATGACAACACCGATTAGAGGCGGGGGAGCCTTTTCATTCATTTATTACCTTGTAGTACGCGTCGCACGTGTGCGGTAAAGCTTTGTTGCCGCTATGTCCCCGGCTGTATTAACGCATTTTCTTAGCTTGTAGTCCTTAAGTGTTTATTTTATTGACTTTTTCTGTTCAAGAACTATAAAATATGGTTCGCCAGTGCCAAATTTGCAAGAAATTTGACTTAAATAATCCATTTAAGTCTTGAAACGACTTTCGATTGGTAGGCAACTCTCAATTTACCCATTGGGAGTCAGTGGCGTTGTTGTAGAAAGGCGCTTATTTAGATAATATTTTAGTAAAATGTAAAATCTGATTTTTTTCTCTTCCATTACATTATTTACTTACTTACATTGTAACAAAATCATAATTATAACCCTGTTAATAATTAATAATGTTTTTATTAAAAATATATTCCGGTTTATTCTAAAATTATCTTCAGAATCTAAAATAACATACAAGAATTTTAAAATGATATTACATTATGAAACAATATTTTTTAATATACCGGGTTTCAAAAGTGGCTCAACTTTTTTATTTTTTCAGATAAAAAAAACAGATTTGTATGTTAGTAGGTATGTGACATAAATTAGGATTTATTGACGTATTCGTTTATTTTTGGTCTTTTCCTGTTTCACCGAAATGATTACATCTTTTGATTTTTAAAGGCACCCTCGGTATATTGCTACTTTATTCGATAAAAAATGACACTCTGAATAGAATGACATAGCATATGTCAACTTTTGACATTGTCGCTTAAAACAAATCGTATTTTAAATTTCAATCCAGGGTGCCATGGTGTTGTTAAAAACACTAAGTTTTAATCAAGAAGCCTTGGAAAAATAGTTTTGATCGTCTAATGGGTTTCGTGTCTTGTCCAGGCCGGTTAAAATATGTACAAATCGTATTTTTAATCATACATATGTCAATTTTTCAAATGGAACAAGGGTGACTCATTAGCATATTTGGAAAAAGCATTTTTTATGAATATATTGATACCACAGACTTGGTATTTCGAGTCAAATTGTCGTTATGAACCGCGTGTTACAATTACAGTTAAACCATATGCGAAAATGTCAAATGTCGACATATGATATGTCATTCTATTCAGAGTGTCATTTTCTATCGAACAAAGTTGAAATATACCGAGGGTGCCGTTTAAAAATTAAAAGTTATAGTCATTTCCGGTGAAACAGGAAGTGACCAAAAACAATTAAATGCGTCAATCAATCCTAATTTATGTCATATACTAACATACTAAATCTTGTTTTTTTATTTGAAAATATAAAAAAATTATGGTGATGAGCCACTTTTGGGACGCACCCGGTATAATAAAGACAGTACCGAGTTAAATAAATGTAGTTTTCATTTTATCCACTTCCTATCACCTTCCTTGCTTTAATGGAACAGATTTATGTTTTTTCTAATTTACATAATAAGACATCACTTAACCAGAAAATAAATTACAACAATCATATTTTTTTTTCTCTCCCTGTCGCCGATTCTATTATATCTGTAGAATAGATCCTGTTTTGATTAATATTAGGGGTTGTAAATGTTTGACTAAAATTAATAATTTATTACTAATTTCAAAAATTACGTAATGTCGATTATAAAATTTCTTCTACAACGTGTAGTTTATTATTTTTATCCGTTTTGGACTCTAAGACGTTTTTTCTAAACTTTTATTTAAAAGAACCTGTCTTAAATCTTAATAAAATATAAAAAAGTTTAAATACGATATATTTTTAATTTAATAATAGCTTCATTAAAATAAAAAAATTACCCGGCTATGATACGGAGAGTTCAGGTATACTTGAGAAACGAAAGACAGTGTTGTGTTTCTCGTCAGAGTCGTCAGGAAACGACCGTTACGACAGAGACAACCTATCTATCGCTCGTGTCGCACTCGTTATAACCTAATACAATAACAAGACATTGTCCCACCGCATGTTCCAGCTATTTATGAATGAGATGCTCAGTCTATATTTTATTTTAAGTCTATGAGTACAGTAGTTTATATCGAAATCAAATTTTGGGGGCATATATGTATATAGGAAGGATATAGGTTAATTGAGAGCATTTTATAAAAATATATAGAGTTCTACAGAGTGTCAAAAAACGCATCAAAATAGTTTTTTTAGTAATAGAATATATTAATGAAGGATATTAATTAATTTTCGAATTCTAGAAAAAAATGGGAGTTTCATTAAAGAAGCATATGCCTAAAATGTAAGGTTTTTAACATATTTCACGAGAGAAAAATCCTGTTTTCTGATTAACCATCACAGATGCGTCCCCTAGCGGACCCTTTTGAAACTTGAAAATAATTTCCAGCGATTTCTCTTCGTCGATTTACTTAATACAGTTCTTTTCCCAAAGTTCTAAGATACAGCCAGCGTCCATTCTTAGTTGGCCACCTGGTACAATAGTAATTTTAACTACATATTAGGCTATACCGGGTAAATTCCTATTTAGGTAGTTTCTATTGAAATTTAAAATTTGTTCTTCATTTTTAGAAAATGTTAAATATGGCGAAACTTTACATTTTAGAATCCGAAAATCAATTAATATAGAATGTTCCGTTACAAAACACACAACTTTGATGCGTAAATTTTTTGGTAACGCCCTATGGAAGTCTCTATTAAATCTAATATAAATATTCTAAATTAACCTACATATGCTCACAAACTTTTATTTCAATACTAACTTTCGTTTTTTTGGAGCCTCCGCGTAGTATGAAAGGCG
This sequence comes from Sitophilus oryzae, assembly GCF_002938485.1. Taxonomy (NCBI): domain Eukaryota; kingdom Metazoa; phylum Arthropoda; class Insecta; order Coleoptera; family Curculionidae; genus Sitophilus; species Sitophilus oryzae. The sequence goes on from NW_022146270.1 coordinate 1,929,171, forward strand.
GCAACTTGTTTACATCATATATCAGTAAATGTGGAAAGGTGAATTTTTATATAATATGATTTATCAATTGACTTTAAAATTAATATTAATAATTATTGTTAATATCCTTTCGGGTGTTTAGACCCAGAATAAATTGATCAACTATTGACATCAAAACGATAAATAACAACTATAGTAAACGCCACGAATGTTTGGGAGTGATTCATCGCTTGATGAAGTTAGAATCGACACGCGCGCTATCATTTTTACATTAAAGACGTACATTTTTACCGCAGACGTAGGTTTTTAAAGGGCCGGTCTAATCATATGCCTGCGTTCCTCCTACTTATTCTAAAATGTTAGCATGATTGACAAAGACGATACTATATCGCGTTTCTTTGATTCATTCGTTTTTGTGCGTCAGTCCATTGGTGTGCTTGCAGTGCGACCAATGGTGCATTCCAGTTTATATTTACATATAACCAAATATATGTTTTGACAAGACTTTGACAGTTAAAACAACAAATTACAACAGATTATATATTGATTATTATATGACTTGAAACACCACAGCACTGGAATTCAGTTTTATGTGACCTTGAACAGATTAGTTCACATGGTAGCGACCGATGAATCACTCCCAAACATTCGTGGCGTTTACTATACATATATATCTTCTCGACAATACTCACAATAATTTTTTTTCTTTTTTTTTCAATTTTATAATATATTTGAAGTAGTCAATGACATATTAATATTAATTGTAGCATATTGAGCATTATATTATACCGATTTGGTCATTTTAGGAGTGTAGACAATTTAATGGAAAATCAAATGTATTAAAGAGATAAAAGTTGGGTTGATACATTTCTTCTATGCGGTATTGCCGGATTTTGCATCAAAAGTTCAAACCGCACAAGTAGGCGTTTATGGAAAATGTTGCATTCATTTTACTACAGTAATAAATTATATTTAGCTTAGATATATTATCTTCATTTCAGTAGTGTACATGATGTATACATTTTAAAATAGTTAATTTTTTTCTGCACAAATTTTCCTACAAACGTAAAAAACCGGCAACACTGTATGCCGCTTTTGATTTTGTCAACCGGTCTTTTATATTATTCTCTGTCATACACGTTAAAATCCAGACCACACTTCTAAAATGACCAAATCGGTATATATGTGTTACTGTTTTATTTATGTAGCGTTTTCTCTCATAAATGTTTGTGTTGTCTTCTCGCTTATTCATTCCTTTTCATAAGCTTTCCATATTGTGTGTAAAAAATTGATTAGTAGTGTATAAAATATAACTCGATTTTTTCTTCCTTCCCTCCTTTCTGTCCTTCTTACCGTTCCTTAATATCCCTTCTTAAATTATGTTATTTTTTAAAAATTCATGTAACAACATTTACATTCGTCAAAATTATTTCTATTTTATAATATTTCTAAAAATTAAACTTTTCAATTCTTTATTTCTTTTAATATAACTTTTTTAAATTTCAATTTTTTTAAAACCGTTAATACGGTAATTACACTTCTCCCAACCTTACACAAAACCTATTTTTTCCTTGTACCCTAGAACTGGTTGTCCAATCAGTTCACTTGCTTACAGGTCCTAGATTTTTTAAAAGCTAGGGACACATTTTTGCCACTTTTGATTAAGCACCTAGGAACCTCTGCTATAATGGATCTCATGCTCAAATTAATGACGCAAGTAGAAGGAGTTGAGAAACGACAGAACATTTTAAATGTGAGTAACTTTAAGCATCATTTGCATTATATAAGGGTTGTCTTTTATATTTTATATACAGAATCGTAGTAGGCGCTTGTCAACATATATCAAATGTCAAAATTAACTGTCATCTTTAGTTAACTTAGAAAACTGTCTAGGTTCTAAACAGTGCAGATCATACCAAATAAACTTTTAGTCACGTGATTAAGCTCGACCGGTACAGCGTTGCCAACTTTTTGATATTATATTTTAATCAAAATATTTTAGGAAACAAAAACGAATTAATTATTAACATATAAACAGTTATTATTTACATCAACGAAACACACCTCCCTGACAGCACTTAAGGGACATAAAGGGCCATTATTATCGTGTTCCCGTTCGAAATATTCTACCAAGAATGCAATTAGCCTTTTGCAACGGCTGTTAAGCTGTTTCGACATCTTGACTTAGCACTACAAGCTATTCTAAAATCTATCAATTTTCGACTGCATGGTCTGCTAATACACAATTTTAAGTGTAAAATATCACAACCCAATTCGCTTAAACAAGAAACTCGTAATACAAAACTAAACTGTTAAAACTAATAAAAATATCAGTAAATAATTATGACAACTTGATATTTTTACAGCAGAGCTACGACCTGAATCGCCAGCGGGAAGTTTAAATTCCATTTAGTCAGCCCGAGGTAGAATATGTTCATAGATGGCAACAATGGCATTTAATAATCGTGCCCTCGATGACGTAACTGAAAGTTTATTTGGTATCGATAGTATCCTTGTTTATATATTCTTTAAGTTGCTCAACCGGCTCGACAAAATGTGCTGCCAGCTGGAGGACAAATCGTGAATCTTTCGGGGCGGAGTCAAAAATATCGATTATTTTCGTTATTTTCGTCAGAGTAATGTAATAATATAGCCCGGGTTTCTACATCTTTAATAGTGATCATTAAGAAATTTAAACGAAACTTTTATTTTATTGTAGATTGTGGATTATTTTTGCCTGTTATTTAAAAAATTCTTAACCGTATTAACAAAGAAATTATTATTTCGATATCTTGGTACATTTTTTATAATTTATGATAATGCTAATTACTGTTAATTAATATTTAGAAAAAGTTACATACCTACTTTAATTTGATTTAATGCAGGTTTATAAAAGAATCATTTCATTCTTAGATTATTTTATTCTAAATTGAGTGTTTTACGAATTTTACTATATTTTTTTTTTTGAAAACATAAAACTTTTTACATTCTTCATTAAATGTTCAAAAAATTGCAACTTGCTTAAACAAATTTTTTAAATGAAGAAAAGCGTGTAGGATTATTGGTTCAACTTTTCTTGGCCATACATTTTCCAGGATACGTTGACCGGTGAACGTTATTTACGTTTTTTGGAGAACGGTTTTCAAGACATGTTAGAAAAGTTAAATTTAGATAGTCGCGCATCAATAGGGTGGTTCCAACATGACTTTCAGTATGACACATGAAAAAAAATTTGATCAAATTTTTTTTCGTATATTCTGCTACCAGAAAACCAAGATTATATGATGACGCACTTTTCAACGAAGTTGAAGGAATATATAGTGTATCTATCACAATACTTAATAGAACTACTACAATTATTACAAGAAAAACAAAAAGAAGAAATACCCAAATACCCCTTCACTCAACTACAAAATAAACGAATATAATCTCTTAAAAACACTACACAACTACTTATTCTTGGATTCTACACTGAACACATTATCAAACTTACTAATTTATCAAACAAAAAGAAAAAATAACAAAATTATCCCTTCGCCTACTACTTAACTACAAAATAAACTATAAAAACACTACTAAACTATTTTTGGTAGACTACACTAACATGCTACACTAAACACTATAATTAAACTTAATAAATTAATCTAATTTTACACTACAACTACAAAGAAAAAAGAAATAAGAACATTTTCTAAAACTAGAAGAAACAGAACTTCCATACGTGCGACCAGGATAATAGGCCAAGGGGACAAAGAATATAAAATACTTTAAAATGTGCATTCAGAAAGAAAAAATACCTCGAAAATTATCAAAACAAACATTTTTATTTCTTATCATTGAGAAGCATCGGCCTTGTCGGTCTTGAAGAATTTGTCGGGTATTTACAATGGTCGAATTGTATAATTGCCAGCTTTTATAGCATATCTAATAGACAAAAAGTATCTGGTCGATTAGTAACCAATTGGCACAGTCCGAAAATTATCGATTTTGATTTTCTCTGTTTTTATTGGTAGCTTCAAAATTCAGAGTAACAAATAATATTTTTCTGTAGGGAAACCTGTCCTGCCATCTAGTAGTCTTAGTCCATAAACGTCTTAGGTTGATCTACTTTAAAAATATATATACAAGCATAGTATGTACAATTACAAAGTGCAAGTCCTTTCATCGTTGTATTTGATCTTTACTAATTACGTGTCGGTGGTTGTAACTGAATTTATACCAATTTTTAAAAAACAATTAAGGTCCTTGCAGTAAACTTATTTTATAGAAGTAATCATCTTTCGTTTATTCAGACGAAATTGACTTGTTGACTCGTATACGGAATTACGGAATACTTATAAATTAATGTAAATTAGGTTTATACAGGGTGGCGCACCTCATTCGCCTCGGTTGATTATACGAAAACGGAAAGATGTAGAAACAAACTATTTTATGGGTATGTGTAAGGAGATAATGTGCACAATTTCAAATTATTTTGAAATGTACAGGGTGTTTCAGAACTAAGATCCATACCAAAGTTATATTTTTTCTTATGGAACACCCGGTATTTTATTTCATTTTTGGATTCTTGCGCCCAAAAAAAGCCATTTATTATAAGTATTAAATATGTTTAAAATCTTTAGTTTTCGAGATATTTAAATATGCATTCTACAATAGAATAGACTGTTAACATCCTGTACATTACTTTTCAGAATTAATTCTTATGCTGACTTTAAAGGTAGAAAATAAACTTTACTGAAAAATGGTATTGGTTCGTTAAATTTATACAGGGCTATCAAAAGTTGCTGATCTATTTTAGGGATATATTTTATATAAAAACTTTGTTATTTCAAATGCAACACCCCGTATTTTTTTAAATAAATTGATGTAGATTCAAATGCCCTTTTAAACTATATTAGGGTGTCCTATACCTATCTAGCTCAGATTTTGAATAAAAAGCGATTTTTAAATAAAATTGTAATCAAGATGGCTGGTGTCGCCATGACAATTTTCCAGTGACAGTTAGTAACTATTTTCAAAGTCATTAGTTTATGGACTATTTATTTATAATTTATAACAGTTTACTTAAATTTACCTACTATAGTTTAATAAGTAAGTATTCATTATTTTATCAATAAAAATAAAGCAGTATCTGATGGCGGAACGAATACATATGTTACTAGTGATATTATTTTGTGAGGAAAATTGCTTCTTGGCCTCAAGGGCTTATGCTGATAAGCGTTTCTTTGAAAAACTTCTTGTCCTATTTCGAAGAGCTGGTAGTGTGGTTTATGAAAAACCTATTAGGCAGAAACCTGTTGTTGAAAGTGAAGAAAATGAATTTGCCGTAATTGGCGCTTTTATAGAAAATCCATACATTCAAGTCATCCTAAAATAATTCAAAGAACTACTTCTTCGTTTTTCTTGATAGAATAATAAACACATATTTAATAAATATTATTTATTAAACTATTGTAGGTAAATTAAATAAAAGTAAACTGGTATAAATTTAACTAAGTCCGTAAACTAATTTCGATTTTGAAAATAGCTACTAACTGTCACTAGAAACTTGCCATGACAACACTAGCCATCTTGATTACAATTTTATTAAAAAATCGTTTTTTATTCAAGATCTGAGCCAGATAGGTATAGGAAACCCTAATATAGTTTGAAAGAGCATTTAAATCTGCTTCGACTTATTTAAAAAATACATAGTGTTGCATTTGAAATAACGAAGTTTTTATGTAAAATAAATATTTAAAATAGACCAGCAATTTTTGATACCCTTGTATACATTTTAGGAAGGAATAACATTTTTCAGTATAAAGTTTATTTCTCTGGCATAAAAGTCAGCACAAGAATTAATTCTGAAAAGTAATGTACAGGGTGTTAATAATCTATTTTATTGTAGCATGCAAATTTAAATATCTTTTAATATCTCAAAAACCAAAGATTTTAAACATATTTAACACTTATAATAAATGCCTTTTTTGGGCCCAAGAATCCAAAAATGAAATAATATACCGGGTGTTCCATAAGAAAAAATATAACTTTGGTATGGATCTTAGTTCTGAAACACCCTGTACATTTCAAAATAATTGTAAATTGTGCACATTACCTCCCTACATATACCCATAAAATATTTTGTTTCTACATCTTTCCGTTTTCGTATAATCAACCGAGGCGAATGAGGTGCGCCACCCTGTATATTTTTTGGACAGGATACTTTTAAATATTTTGTGCTATTTTAGTGGTTAGATAGTCAAAGAATAATTCAGCAGCTGGTATCGTTACTGAATCCGAAAATAGAAAAAGAAAGACATGATAATGTTGCTCAACTTTTTTGTGATTTTATCAGGATCGCCCGTGATAATCAGAGATTCAATAGTACTGAACGTGTAGATCCCGATCCTCTACTTAATACATTGGAGTCGTGAGTGTTATTTAAAAAAATTATCTATTATGCTATATGTTTTTTATGTTTAAATATTTTTAGGCCTGACACGGTGGGTTTGTTACTAAGCCAAATATTTAGTGGGGAAAAGTGTGAGAGTTCTATAATTGGCGGCATACAAGTGCTCCTCGCTATATTGGATGTTAACCAAACAAGGTAAATTTAATATTTTTTGTATTTCTCATATTTGTATCCCTCATAAGTCTTTGAAGCTTTTTAAGTAAACTTGTTAAATTTGTTGTTTTTATGAACATATTTTACAATCAAATTTCATTCAAGTAAAAGGAGATGAAAAATTATAACATAGGAGTTCCTCGTTTAATGCGGATGTTACACTCCTTGAAAACATTGTGTATTGTGTATTGGCTTGGTGCATTCTCCGCCAGTGCTTCCACCATCTGAAAATACCGTAAACAGCCGACTAAACAAATGCACGGGTTTAAATAGCGAATACATAAAATTTGTTATAATATTATTTGAAAAGTATTAGTGCAATTTGAGAAATTTCCAAAAAAATATAAAAATATAAATCTTTTGATATCTTCAGAAGGTCTAAGGTGTATTATAATTTATTACTCAAGTTAATATAACTTTTTGGATTAGTAATAACACGCCGGCTGCTTCAACTATGGTAGCAATCATAGTTTTATGCACCGATTTTGCTAGTTGGGACATAACTAGGGCTATCCAGACTGCAAGATACATAATTATAATTTTAGAGAACATCCATAATAATTTTAAGCACTAGTTAATTAAAAAGAATTATATTATTAATATTAATCATAGTATATGTCTATTTAATTTTTTGATTATATAATGGCCACTTTGTTTACTCACTGGTTGCGTCGAACTGCCTGAATCCATATTTGCATGGTCATGGTTTGGAATAGTCAATATTTCGAACGTTTTTCTTTCGATTGAAAAATACTTCTGATATTTTTCAAAGTTCAAATATATTAATCCAAGCATGCACAAAATATAAATATATATACACAGAAAATAATATAACAATAATAAGAGTAATTTTCCAATGCATCGGCGCCGCCTCTCTTTTCTGTACTTCACGTGGTCGACAGGCGCTTGCTTATTGGCTGCCTTTCCAACTGCCGAACGTCGTGAACGGTCGCGAACTGCCGACTTAGAGCTCGAACACACTGACGGCCAGGTTCTAAAACCATTAAATCAAATTATACAGCGCACACTAACGTCCTGGCCGTTGCGCCCAGTAGACTGCACTAAAATATTATTTTCTGCCGCTTGTTGCCGGTTTTCTTCCAAATTAATAATTTTTCAGATGAAATCCCTCAAATTCAACGCAAAATATTTTATTTTTTTTTTATTTTCACAATATCTTATATTAAGATAGTGTTTTAGTGTAGTTTTTGCACACGTGTAGAAAATCCAAAGAAATAATATACAGACTGGATCAAAGGGAAACTTAAATCTAGTCCCTTTTTTATGAATGGTCGATTCTAGTAAAAATTCAAAACATTTTTATATGACATACTCTATTTATGGTTGGTATGATACTTGTTATTATACCTTCGAGTTTCGATGTTAAAAAATAAAAAAATCATATTTAAAGTTTTTCTACAACCACTTGTTATTTTTTGGATTAAATTAGTTTTTTTAGTTGTATTGTACTGATGTACAAGGGGGAACTGTATTTTATATATTATATTTAATTTAATGTTTTTCAAACAGGGCCCTTTAGACTATATTTTTACTAGAACTAATTCGATACCCTGTACTAACACAAATACCAAGAAATAGAGTTAAAAAATTAAATATTTATGTATATAAATAAGATTACAGTTGAGGCTTGGAACCTTTGGTGTTACACAGCAAAATAAAAACACTAAATCACCACAATACACCAAAACACTTTTACTTTTACACTGGACGCGTGTTTCGCTAACCATGTTAGCATCATCAGCAGATGATTATAGACTAAAGTACAATCTACAAGTTGAGCGTTTATATACTCGCCCAGTGGGCACCGAGTGGGCGTGGCAAAATCTAGCCAACCGAGTCAGAGCCCACTGAGCGTAACAGTTAGATTTCCGCCACTAGAGTAGTAGGGACAAAGAACTTGAAGGAATTGGACCGTTGACTCTGTTCATACTATCTTTACATTTATTAATTCTGATGCTTTCATATGCATCTAATTGCCTGTAATTAAATAATAAATAATATAATAAATAAAAATATATATAACTATAAATATAAATAAATAATAACATGGTTAGCGAAACACGCGTCCAGTGTAAAAGTAAAAGTGTTTTGGTGTATTGTGGTGATTTAGTGTTTTTATTTTGCTATATAAATAAGTCATAAATAAATCATTTGTTTTCAATTCTTAGGAACAATACTATTTTTGTCTATTGATATAATGTGTTTATTTATTATTTTTATATCTGATGCAACACTATGTGACGGCCAGACGGGCCAAATTGCTTCAAAAATATTCTATTCAGTTTTGTCTCCGCATATCGTAGTTCTTTTGTGATTTTCGCTCGGTATGACTTTGAAGAAATACATTACTTTATTTAATATAAGAACATTTAATAAGTTCATGAATAGGAACTTCGCTTTTTAGTTAACTCGGATATATTAACATTTCTGAAAACAAAATTTTCTAATTGGTATAACGTAAAAAATCGTTAGATCTGACAGCCCTGCCGAAATTGGTCGTTCATCTGGCCGCAGCTATGTACGCAATACATCCGGCCAGCCGACGCGACGGCCAGGTTGTTGCTACCTGGTCGTCAGTGAGTTCGAGCTCTTAAACATTGACCATCTCTGAACTCCATTGAGCATAAAACGAACTGCCTACTGTTCGACAACCCGACTTTATAAATGCTCGCGTTCATTTAATAGTGTTGAATATTTTGAACCTCAGCTGCACCTCAACTGAACTTCAAGTGCCGAGTTTAGTAATCCAGCTTAAGAATAACTAGTGGAGGGTATAGACTTACTGAAAGAATATTAATAGCTTTTGGCTATCTAAAGAAGATTCTACAAAGGTTGTTTGTAAAAATAATATTTTGTTAACTTAACTAAACTACCAAAATTATAAAAAAGTTGTTTAAATAACGAGAAAAATATTTTGTAATTATCAATTTATAACTTTATAGCATTGCCAAATATAGCGCTGTCGGAACTTATAACCCAAATATTAACGAGGATCTCATGGATATGGAACAAAAACAGAGAATAGTTTTCAACACAACTGAAACGATTTGTACAAGATTAAAAGATTTTCACGAATTGCTACTAAATCCTCCTAAAGTAGGTGATAGTACTAGAACTGTGCTATTAAATATTACAATTTTAATTCATTATAGCAATCTTCCATACTAACAACTGCGGGACAGTTGGATCCCCCTTTGGGCAACACAAGACTACAAGTTGTAAAACTTATTTCAACGATTATCCCTTCAAATTATACAAAATTGTACGATGAGTTTATATCACTTTCGACATTTCCATTATTATTGGATTTGTTTTTTCAATACCCATGGAACAACTTTTTACACACTCAGGTGGAGATATCTATTATAAGTGCATTAAAGGTTTCAACAACTATTGAATCTAATGAAACCATACCTTCAAACTTTTGCAAACACGTAAGTACAGATTACACCAAAGATTTGTTATACTAATATATTTTATTATTTCTTGTTGTGTATGTCATAATTTTCGAGTTTAATTGTTAATAAGGTTGATGATTTATAATGAAGTATATAGAACAGCCGTTAAAAATTCGATTTTTTTAAATTAATTGCCAAGAAACGAGCAACAACCATTATAACCAACTATTTCAATCATTGTTGATCGTTCTGTATTTCTACAATACTTCTGCTTTGGGGAATTGTTTGTTGTATTCTGTGGATACAGTCTGAGATCAGTTTAGGCAAACCCTTAGGTAAACCATATTATGTACATGAATTTTTATTAAATTACTAATTTTTTATAATGATAAAATACAATTTAATTATATGTGTCCATATTATTCATATTTTATATATTCTATGTTGTATTGTTACATTTATATATATATATATATATATATATATATATATATATATATATATATATATATATATATAATATGATCAAAAAGTTTTGACCCCAGGCATGGTTTTTATGATGAGAGACAAAATTCTATTTCTTTCATAAAACTCTTTGATTAAGTTTATATTTTTATTGATTATGAAAAGATAATAATAATTTAAATGTATTTTGTTATTATGAGCAATTTTACATAGTCCAGTGTTTAACTGTAGTTAAACTTATTGATTTTTTTAATAAATTTTAATTCAAAATAATGAGAAGATATATTTAAAATGAAAGAACCCGTTCATCAATGGTATAATTAAAGCATAAACAGCAAATCAAATGCCATATTTAAACAAACGCCTAAAAATTATGATGTCACCTTAAAGTAAGGTTACAGGAGAAGTAACAAAGAGCGACACTAAAGAATAATATTCTGATCGCGTTCCTAATTCTGCGTTATCCTAGTTTTACGTAGTTTTACTTCAGATATTAAATTATTTGTTAAATCACAAGAGAAAAATAAAATCACTTCAAGAAATCAAAATCATGGAAATCAAAATCGCGTGGTGATCGCCGAAATGAGAATTGAGGTTAAATATTATTCTCGCTCAATGACTAAAGAATACAAGGACATATAACACCCAAGCCCAAATTGTTACCATTCAGTGACGTGGCCATATATTTTTGTTAACTTAGCTACTTGAAGGGATATTTATATTTATGATAAATGTTTTGACTACGCCTATGGTGTAGGCGGTGGCATCATACTAATTAATTACGAAAAAAAACGTATTAATGTTAACAAAAGGTACAAAACTAGTATCGACGTATAGCACATATCAAGTACATATAGTATCAGAAAAATAATTACCAAATTCAATAAGAAAACGCTAAAGACGTGGAGTGGTTTGTTTATTTACTTATGAATAGCAGCTCCTGGCTCTTTTTTATCGTTGCGGCTTTTACACTTGAAAGCTGAACACATCACCATTGTAATAAAGTTTACACAAAGTTCACTACACACAACAAATTATTAAATATCGCTAAAATTGTCGTTGTTGACGAGGTGGTGACTCATTCGTAGGCTCCAAAAAATGGCGTCTAACGTAAATTCTGCTGCAGCCCGTATATTGCTGTCCTCAATTTCAATTTCAATTTAGTTTTACGGCCACAGCTCCAGGACTATCCGGCCGGGTGATAGAATATCTATCCTTTTTTTCTTCTTCAATCTAAAACAAGAGAAGCTCGTAAAAGCGTCCGACTCAAAGTCGTTTCTCTTGAATATTTGTATAGTTTTTCAATTTAACAAAAACATTCTTATATCAATCCGAAAGCTTCTCCCACGCTGGTAGCGTCCGGCTACATAGGGCCTGGTTACCCCCGTGACAACGTGAAAAAAGGTTGTCTTTAAAAATATTATCAATCTGACCTTCTCTTCTCCCACGCTGGTAGCATCCGGCTACATAGGGCCTGGTTACCCCCGTGACAACGTGAAAAAGATTTTCTTTAAATGTATTTCACAAAAATATGTATCTGAATGAGACACGAACTCAATTTAACACTTTTGCACCAAAAAATAATAGACTTTTATAAAACGATTACAATTGTATCTTCAGAATAACAACTTGGACTCCCGAACAATCAGCCATCAGACAACATACGATGCTGCCTCGACGACAGACCGAACGGAAGTCCTTGCTGTCCTCCATTCGCGAATTTCAAGTTCCAGAGCTTTACGCTCTGGGCTACTCGAAAACGGTTCTGAAAGGAGCTGTGCGCGATAGACCACGCTCCATGTGGCGCGGAACATTTCTGAACTTTATGACTCAATTGAATGGAGTGAGAGTATCGCGTTCTTGAACAGTTCAGAGCTGCAAAACTGCGTGAATGAAGGACAGTATATGAGCGTTACATGTCCTTGTATTCTTTAGTCATTGATCTCGCTTGATATTATTTATATGATATTTTTATATTATTATGATATTATATATTAATCTGTCATGTGTAGACTGGCAACAGAAATCTATTCAATTTAATGCCCTCTGTGGCCAATGTGTGATACTTGTTTACGCGAGGCGTCAGAATCGCTAGTTTTCCGAATTTAAATTTTCAGATTTTGGATAATTGTTTTTGGAGAATTTAGATAAAATTGGAGAAAATGAAAAAAATACGGGTGCCATAAAATTATATGAAGATTAATTATTATTCATAATAAAAGAAATATTGTTAGACCTCGAATTATAATATTTTTTAACTTCATTATTTTTAGTTGCTAAAGGATTGTAATCTAATAGAAAGGATATTAAAAGCTTGGAAAAACAATGATGAGCAACAGTAAGTATTAGGCATTATCAAATGAATTAGATGATGTAATACATCACACAACGTATATTTCAGAGCTGAAGGAAAAGGCATTAGACAAGGGTACATGGGACATTTAATCAGTATCATGAATAATATTATAGAGTTATGTTCATCGACGTCCATAGGTCAATACTTGAAAGACTTGAAACCAGACACTGCGCAGGATTTAGAAACTTTTAAAGAGACAACTTTATCACAAGTTAATTTGGAACAACAAAAGTTATTGGTATTTAAGAATTCTTTATAAATATTATTGTTTCTTATATCACATTCATTGTATAATATTATATACTAATTATTTTGACACTTTCTTTCTTAGGCTGGTGTTAATCCAAATGTTGCTATGGAAGACAGCGACGAATTTAATGATGATGAACTTCCACAGTGCAGTGCAATGCAGCAACAAGTTAGTTTATTTAGTTTTTACTTAATTTTTAGGATTCCGTACCTCAAAAGTTCTTCCCTGTCTTATATCTTGGGGTCTTGGGATCTCGAGAACGAGATCTCTGGATACATCGAGTTGAGATTAAAACCATATACTCAGATTACTCAGGTCTACGGTCCCTTGAAGCTGTGAAAAAATCGAACTTCGAGGTTAACGTAAAAAAAAGATACGACCGCTTATGCCTTAAAACAACGTATATTTCGACACTATCAAGGGAATCAAAATTTATAGGTTATTTTCCGTTGGCCTAGAACAATGTAATTTGGCAAGTAACACCGTCTTATACTACAACTGTAGGGAAAAATCTGAAATCTATACTAAAAATAAAAATACAGACTTTATAAGGTACCCCCGGTAGGCGAATCCGAATCGTACTTGTCCGATTTTTTTCTTCTCATTTGCAATGTTATACACATATCTATTAAATTTTAATACTATGTTCTTTATAATCAAAGTAGTATGATATTTTTTTATTTATTTTACTATTATTCGTTTATTTTAGAGTTATACACAGTATCAAATGCAGCATTTAAGAAGTCAGTATATTGATGTATACAGCGGTTTAAACGATGATGCGTTTAATGACGGTGAAAACACTCTACAGTAAGTACAACATTTTTATGTGAATAGTATTTACAAATATATCTTTTTGTCGTTCATATTCCTCACAGATTGAATTATCTGATTTTTTTTCACCGCTAAAGAACTAAAAGCCGTATGTTCAGTGTCACATAAAACATATACTGTCTGTTCAGCGATCGTTCAACGTTACGTCATCTTTAAATATGCGTTTTAGGGTGTATCTGAGATCAGTTCATATTATAGAAATACATAGAAAATTCTGTAGGTAAGTATGTTCCTATATTATTAATTAAGTATCTTAGGCCCAGAGCTGCAACAAGTCAGTTTTAAGTCTCAAGTCATTTCTAAAATCAAAATTATTTATGTCTAAGTCAAACTCAACATAAAGTTCAAATGATTTAAGCAATGAGGTTATATACAGGGAGACGCTATGAGCATTTAAAGTGCTTGCGAAAAATGGTAACACTAGGCGTGGCCTAAGCCAGCACCAATATCGCGGCATTAGCAGGGCCGGATTACAGATACTTCTTTGAAAAATTTTATTTTACACAATATAATGACCTCAACTTTTTTAGATAAAAAATTAATTAATCAAAATAACTACAAAACCTACAATTTTTTCAAAAATATAAATTACAAGATTAATTTTAATGATTATATACTATGTATATTTAAGGAGGAAACACAAAAAAATAATACACATTAAATAAATTAAATTTTATTGCTCACTAAATAACACTGTTTTGTTGGTAGTATGTCTTAAAACTAATTGCCTTGTTTTTATTGATGTATCTAACAATAATAACCTTAACATTTTTAAAAAAAATTAGAAAAAAAAACGGAAAATAATTAAACATGATTACTGATTTACCATAATTAACATTTTGATAATCATTAAAATTTAGGAATCTTAGGAAATTATTATTTATTTGAGATATTTTATTGAGATGTTCTGTCAAAACAGCTGTCAGAAAAATGTTTCGAGCATAGAACACTACCTGATGTAGCTTGCCAGTTTCTTCTGTTCACAAACTTCACCCAAGCTTCTCGACGGATGGGATTTTTGGGAACCTAAAAATCAGATTTAATATAATATTTATTTGATAAAAATTTTATTAAAGAGAGCAAAATTTATATACTACGTACTAAATTTAAAATGTTCTGATATAAAATTTTATTAAAATAATAAATATAAGTCGTTAAGACTTTATCTGCAAAAAGTAAATTTACTTTGTTGATTTTATAATATTTATCTAAAAATGAAAGCACAAAGTTTATATAGTATATGCTAGCAGATGCTAAAAAAGAATGTAAATAAATTTTAACTACAAAATCTTAGTGTAAAAATAGAAAAATAAACCGTTTTTAAAACAAAACTTTTAAATTTGGTCTAGCAAAATAGCATTTCCTGTCAAAAAAAGTATATTAGTTAAAAATAACAGATATTGTTAAGAATTTTTTTTACAAGAATAGAAGTCGAGACATGTTTTAATTACTTAACTGCCTCTAACAAAGTATTAAATAACTAAACAATTATATAGTATACTTTGTCAATATAGAAACACTTAATATTTAATTAATAAACGCATAACTAGTTAAATGGAAAATACCAAAATAATTTAATCAGGTCCTGTATTATGTTTACACTTACCTGTGAAATGCAATTTCAGTGGATTTCTTCTCTACACGTTGTCGACTGCAACAACTACATACAGCACACGAAGACATGTTCGGAAAGTCTAAATATTCAAATAAAAACACCAAAATAGTCTTGGAAAATTAAAAAAACACTCGCAGCAACGCACTTAACCTCAAAAAATGAACTGTCAAAATTGCCAGCACCAATATGGCGTAACTGGGTACATTTCTCGATAGCTTATGTCGCCTCCCCCCCTTATAACCTCATTGGATTTAAGTCTTTGACTTTGTCTTTTTAGAAAAGACTTAAGTCATTAAATTCATTTGACTTAAGCTGCATCAAGCTTAAGTCAGATTTTTATATATCTTTTTGATAAATGTTTAACAGCAGTATTTCTTATTTATTAGATATTTCGTTTAAAGCGAGTTAACCGTTTTAAGTGAGTGTTTAACAGCAGTATTTCTTTTTAAGTGAGTTTTATTATTAGTTATTTCGTTTTAATTGAGTTCGGCGGCAGCCAAGCAGCAGAAAAAAAATGCTCAATACCAGTAGCAAGTAAAACGTTAGTTTTTCGGAACCGGTTATGACTATTTGTCGTATTACGCGTGAGTAGTGAGTCTGTTGTCTTTCAAGTGAATACCCGACTCCGTTATGTAGCCCCAAAGACGAACGAAAGAAATATATCTCTCCCATTTTAATAGACATGTATTCGATGATATCTTATAATTATAATGGATACATATAAAGTAATACAAAATCGGTTAAATTTTATAAAAAAAACATAGTTTTGTGTTTGTAGTTGTTCTGAAAATTAACCGTTTTATTTTATGTGGTTTTAGTCTCATCAGTACCTACAATAAATTAATATTATGATACTTAGTAAGAAATCCGCTAATTGGTAATACAAGAAAATTAATATTAACATTTAAAAAAGGTACTTAAATTGAATTCTGGTTGTCTTGGCTTGAAGGTAATTATATATTGATTTAAGTCCTTTTACTGACTTAACTTGTAGATCATGATTTAAGTCTTTACAAAAATTACTTTTTAGAAAATACTTTAAGAGAGAACAGTAAACACGTTGCCAAACGCATGAAGTAAACCGAGAAACTGTGCACATTGCTAAGAGACGTGGAAGGGGATGAGCAGATTTGTCGCAGTCGACCATGGCAGTCGACTTGTCGACTCAATCAGTACCTCTGTCAGTACTTAAAGTTCTAGGGAAAGGTGTACATCATGCGTTCAGCTTCACGATTTAATTACGTCACGTGATACTTTATTTGTCTATTTATTAACAAGTCGTTGTAATTTGCCCTATAGCTTGAAAATTTTTAAGTGCAAGTTAGAAACATTTGCACTTTTGGTAAAAATAAGTGGTATTAAGTTGGTGTTCGACAGTGGTCGCGCTATTAGAACTCTGAATTCACTCGAAATCCATTAGAAATAATTGATTATAGTTTTTTCAAAAGCTTTCTTTATATTTCTCCTATATTTTCTTCGCAGACAGTATATGAAAATCTTTATAAGTCAAAAAGTTACACGATTGTGCAAAATTGCTATACACTAATAAATACTATGCAATAAATTGCTATGCAAGTAAATGGGTGGTTTGTTTAAAATTTCTGAATGGAAAAAAAACAACCTTATCGATTTTTTCTTATTTAAACAGAGATCCGATCTTTAAAATAAAAAAAAGTTTCAATATCTAAAGCGGTTCTTAATTTATGGCGTGTTATGTGTTAAAGGGTTGAGTTTTTAAATTATCGCGATTACTGACGTTTTCTCGTTATAAAAAAAATGGACACTGTAACGGTATCCTTATAATTCCATTTCAGATGCTCAGAAACATATCTAATGATTTTATCTAGTTATCTTTTCGAAAAAAAAGTCTTTTAAAAATAAGCGGTTTGCGATCGTGATTTTACTTTACTTGATAGGGAAAGGCGTACCGGCAACGCCGCAACAGCACTCCGTCACGTTTCTCTCGCTCCGACTTAATAGATCCCTATGCGATTTGCTTCCACACATGTAAATACCGACCCTATACGGCATCCACGGGCCAAAGTGTTTTACTGGTGTCTCTTTTCACGCAAAGTAATAAACTTTACGATGAGAACTTGTTCATTAAATACTAATCTAATGCTAAATCGGCAACGTATTTTAGTAAAAAAATGAATTTTAAATTAAAAATCCGAAAATCAGAATTAAAAGTTGTTTCACAGCGCAATTAAATTTTAATTTTGACATTGATCGATGTCCGCCAACAAAATTATAACCCTAAATCAAATGAAGACGAGAATTACGAGTACTAAAAACAATGTACAGTAATTTACAAAATACCGCAAATACGAAAAATACCGAAATACGTCACTAATCTCTTTCATCTGGTTGTCAAGTGAAAGAGAGGGTTCAACAAAATATGACGTGACGTTGAACGATCGCTGAACAAACAATAAGAGCACGTAGGATCGGTCTGGGCCAAAGGGACCCGGATGGATTCTTTTTGTGTATTTTTCGCCTGATGTCTTGGACAATTTTTCCCTTTTGATTTGTTGTTAGTGTCTGAAATCAGGAAACTATCCGTAATGCAATACAAATGAAAATATTGTTAATCCAAAAAAAGTTTTTGGTATAACTTTAGAATATTACCCTCCCATTTTTCTATATAATTAATTTCTTAACATTAAACATTTCTATCTAAAAATAAATAAGGAACTATTTTACATGTAGGTCCTAAGACAGGGGTTGGGTTGGCTAGGCAATGTTGGCTGGCAATCGCCTCCCTGACTATATGGCCAGTCCGACCCTGAGAGCACGTATATCTTAGTTTGAACTTGTCACTAACTAATAGCTGACAATATCTCACAGTGATAGTAACGTTATGTAATTTATTTAAAGTGTTTTCTCAAAGCATAAAATTACAATATAGGAAAGGAAATAGTATTTTAAGTCCCATTTTTTTATTGTTTCTCGAATTTGCTAGTTTTCCTATGTTTCTTAGGTGTTAAGCTTAGTAAGAAAAATATATATACTGTTATCCATATTCATATTTACATAAAAAATGACATGAATTTACAATAGAATAGATTACATTTTTCCTTTTATTTAAGAACCCAATTTTTAAACGTAAATGTGTTTGTATATTTTAGTTACCATCGATAAGGCAGCAAATACAATAAAATTATTTTTTAAATCTTCTTTTATAGAACCATAGATAACCCGTCAGATGTAAACTTCGATCTGTCGGAAAATGATATCGTTCGAAGAGATGAAATTTTCAAGCAAGTTTGTGCGCAGAATATAAATACTCTATTTGACGGGGACGATCAAACTTTCGAAGAAAAAGATCACACCTTTCAGACTGTTATAGAAAAACAAGGAGATAAGAATGACACAGTATATAGCAGCGACAGCGACGAAGGGAGTCCTTCAGGTGACGACAATATGGACGTTGACCGTAAGTAAAGTTACAGTTGCGGATTGGAACCTTTGATGTTACAACAGCAAAATAAAACACTAATTCACCAAAACACTTTACTTTTGCAGTGGACGCGCGTTTCGCAACCATGTTAGCAGATGATTAAAACAAAACTAATATCTACAAATTGATCGTTTATACAGGGTGCTTCAAATTCGGGGTACGAGCATTGGTATCTCTTTAACCATAATAGATACAAATATGGTTAAATTGGGGCAAAGTTGCGCCTTTAGGGTGTTTACCAAGATGCCATCAAAAAAGTTTTAAACATTTCAAGGATTGCTGATTTTTTTGGGAAAACCGGATTTTTTTGAAAATAAATTTTATTTTTTCGTGTTCTTACTTTTTAAAAAATTATAAAATTGATTGCACACTCTCAGAGTATGGCTTGACCATAGACAAACTAACAAAAGCAAGACGCGTCAACGCTGTACTGCAAAACGGTAACAAGTTTGATAAGAGTTTATTACCGCGCTTGCGTCAACTGGCCTTTTAGACGAGGACGGTTTACTTATGGATTGTGTATTTTGTAGTAGCCTTTTAGACAAGGATGTTTAATTAAAAAGCGTTTATTAAAATCAAATAAATTTATTTCCATCGGTAAAATAAACAATAATTTCTGGACATAACAGATATAAAAACAAAAGTTAAATAAACGAAAACGTATTTCTCTTATTAAAATAACAAAAAAGATGATAAAAAAAACAGTTATGGTAAACGAAATAAAAGCATTATTCTTCAAAAGGTACAAAAAAATAATTATGTATATTATAATATTAATAATAGGAACAACAAGAAACATCTTAAAAATATAAAACTTTTTCAAATATAAAACAAAAACATAAACTTCACATTTTCACAAGAATTTGCAAAAATATTAACATTTCGAGTCTATTATAAAATATAAAGCACGAAAATTCAAATCATAAAAAGATTAAAAAGATAAAGATTCTTATAACTTACAGTCAATTTGTAGGACCTTCGTTTTGTCTACGTTAGCGATGTAATCACAATAATATGTAAATCACAGTAATTATTATGTTCTTCATAAATGTAAAATGTATTAAATTATTTGTTTTCGTTTTGTACGCTAATAAAATAATAGTAATAACCAAACAAAATGCAAAATCAGGAATTCAACAGTTCGTTCAAGGCAAAAACGTTTTTCGTTTTATTTAGGTTAGGTTTGACGAGTGCGACTGCGCGATGATTTCTGACTCAACTGGCCAGCGCAAAAACAATAATTCGACTTCCTCAATCCTTTGAAAAGTCTTGCTTTTGTTAGTTTGTCTATGGGCTTGACGTAATTTGTAAAAGTGAAATCAATACATTTCAACATTTACAATAAAGAGTACAAAATGCATTATTAAGTATAAGAAGATATGTTCAAAGAGCTATAAATAAGATTGAACGAAAAATAAATTTCTACATTAGAGAGGGTAATAATCCTTTTGAACATGGAGAGCATTAGAAACTAGTTTGTAGAAGTTGATTTATTTATAATAACTATGATTAATATTGTTGTAATATTGTAGTACGAAAAACGTAACAATATTATGCATATTATTATATCGTACACTGAGACTTTACAATAACAAAAATTAAAAATAATATTTTTAAATTGCTAACTTATTTTCCTTATTCAATGTTAATTAGCGCTGATCAATATTGTTGCCCTGAATATAATCAAATTAAATAATTAAAAAAGCAGAGTCGGATTTGAAATTATTTAAAATAATCATTAAATAGTTTTGTTATTGTTAAAGTACTCAAAACAAAACAAAAGTTATCAAGTGTGCCATATCATTGTACTCAGGAGACCGAGTTCTTTCAAAAGATGAAATAAAAAATGCAGGTCCGTATTTAAAAAAAATAGTTGGCCTCTGTATCTCACAAATTATCAGCTAATTTCAAAATCTAAAAATACTATTAGATAGTTTTAATAAATTGGCTATAAGAATGTGCAATTAGTTTTTTGATTTTCTAAAAAGTAACGACAGAAAAAAACAAAATTGATTTTCAAAAAAATCTCATTTAGTCAATTTTAAAGTATTAATATATATACAATGATCTTTATCAACAATATCTTGAGCAACGCAAGATTTATTCGACCTACCATATCTTATCTGAGCCATATGTTCTCTAAATCTAGTTAATATTGATCTTCTAGTTTGCCCAACATATTGATTGTAACCAGAAATATGTTGGGCGAACTAGAAGGTCAATATTAACTAGACGAAACATTCTTCAGGTGTACCGTCGGCTTAAGACTTCACTGTAAAGTTTATTTGATACTTAAAACTCCATACTTAAAAAAATATTTGTTGGGAATTGCGAACTTTTTGGTCGTCGCTGTATAATAAACTTTTTGTTTAGCTTGGACATCTCCAAAGCCAGATCCCTGGAGCGCCTTAGCAAGTAGCACCAATGAAAATACGACGTCTTCCGCTTGGGCCGATTTCAGTTCAGCAACTTTTGTAGAAACACCATCCTTTGCAGCCTTTAACGAGAGCTTGAAAGAAGTTGCATTGAAGGACAATCAGAACAATGTATGTTGAAAATTACCGTCATTGATGTATGGGCTTGGCGCATTCTCCGCCGGTACTGCCACCATCAAAGAATACCGTAAACAGCCGACTAACAAAATTCACGGCTTTAAATAGCGAGTACACGAAAAATTTGTTATAATATTATTTGAAAAGCATTAATAAGTGCAATTTGTGAAAATTCTAAAAAAATAAAAAATGTTAAATCTTTTGATATCTTTAGGTCTAACGTGTATTATTACTCAAGCTAATAAAACATTTTAGATTAGTAATAACACGCTGGCTACTGCAACTAGTATAATATAACAGCAATGAAAATAATCGAGTGAGGTCGTTAAAAACTACATGAAATACCTAATTATTTAGTTTGAATTATTAAGTATTTTATGTGCATATAATATGAGTAAAAGTACCTATACAAGTCATGTATAATGTAATTGACTTAATTTATGTAGATAATATATGTATTATATAAAACTGCTGTCACCAACTTTGATAAGTAATACTCAATAGCACAAAATCTTTGATGCTCTCATATATCACATCCAAAAATATGTTTACCAACACATTATCGAGTGTTATGCAACCGGAACTGCGTTAAAAATTGATTGAAATCCACCAAGTCTATTTATTTATTAGCAAAATCAATAAAAATAACTGGTTGTTACTGAATTTTATTTAATTTTATAGGTAGAACATATCGCTGATGATCAACTATTAGACTCCAAGAAAAACGTAGGAGTTACAAGTGCAGCGTCTGGAGATCATAATGACGTTCAACAAGAAAAGCCAGCAGATGATCAAGATCTAGGTGATAAATCACAGCCTTCTTTGTAAGTAAAATGTTTGTTTTTAATAAATAAAAGTTTATTCGGTAATAATTATACAATACAAAGGTACACATTAGTTCCAGTTAAACAAAACCAAAATATTGCTGATGCTCTAGAAGAAAACGCTAGACTATCTAACACAGGTACAGGTAATTATTTGAGTAGTCTTGTATCTAAAGAAGCAAGAGAGTAAAGACCTTTTTAGGTAAATAATAGAGATGGGTAGATCCGGTATTTTAAGAGTCGGGTCCAGAGATTCATCAAGCTCCCTGGACCTACATTCAGGTCCCAGTTGTGGCAAATATCAGTCTCACCTTTATTCTAATTTAACTAAATTTTGTTTTGTATGAAACTAACGAAGCGTTCAAAAGTTTTGTAGTCCGTTAGGGAAATCTGATGTTTGCATTTTGCCAAATCCTTATCCCCTGATCTTAGTTGTTCTATGTCCATAGCTGTTCTATGATGTAGCTATGTTGTTATTTGGTAGAAATACCTTAAGGTTCACATTTATGGCAGTAGAGGGAGATAGCCGGTTGGCTGTCAGCAATGCAGTTCCGCAGATAGAGGGTCGGTATTCAGTAGGATCTACATCAGTACAGGACACCGTTGAGACACAGATTATAAACTTATCGTCAAAAGCATTATTTTTCGTGGTTCCAATTTTCGCAGTCGCGCACTAGTTAGGTTACTAGTTTGCGCACAAGCACGCCCACTTATGGCCTCTAAAATTGTGCACAGTGCCTGACTGGCCCAGTTATTACGCTGTTTAAATGGGAGTTTATTTTTGCGCATAAGAAAATTTACTGGTTTGCTCATTGTCATAAAAAACAATTTTCGTACCACGAATTAGGGACAAGATTTTTATCTGTATACTTATAGCACGACACATAAAACAATCGGCACGCCAACTCTGCTCAGATTCCTTTGTTTAAAATTTCTATAAAATTTGACCTTGACGGAGCCATTATCGTTTCCTAGTCAGGGCCGGATTAAAACGTATCAAAAAATTTCTCAGAAAATACGACAGGGCGTATTAAAAAAATACTGTAATTGACTGAAACTGAATTTTATTTACACAATACTTTTGTCCAAACAAACGAATCCTCAACCGCGCATACTTCTCGACAAGTAAAAATGAAAAAATCAATTAAATATTTTACTGTAGAGAATAGACAATTAAAATTAAAAAACATGCAACTAACAAAAACATGCCAGGAGTTACAAACAAGAATTAAAGAAATACCAATAAAATATTTATTGAACAATATAAAGAGGCTACGTACAAATTATGCCCATCAATGGGCGTAGCAAATTTTATTAATATTCAAATTTCACAAATTAATAAATCCACAATATTTTTGGAAACTTCTATTTTTTTCATGGCAGGACCGCAACGAAGTAGGTACCGCATTGTATTTTATACGGTTACAAAGTGAATTGGTAAACATTTTAAATTCAAAATGAACAGAACGCAACTTGTACCTTTTGTGGGCCTTATTTATATATTCAAAATGTATTGTTAACTTATTTTAGATATACTCATTTTATTTACTTTTATAATTATAATTAAATTAATAGTATAATGATTTTTAAATTTAGTTTTTAATGTCTAGATACAACATTAAATTTTACTAAATATTTAACATTAAATCTTACTAATATTAAAGTTTGTTAAAATTTTTAATTAGATCTTCCTATTTAGCTGAATGTCCTAATATGTATACTACTGTTTTTTTTTCACAACTAAAATATGTTAAAATAATTAATCACATATATACAAACCTAATAGGATCTCTAGGAAACAGAAAGAAACTTTTCTTGAACAACAAAAATAAAACTACTAAAACAAATTATATTACATTATAATAATACTAGCTCCCGTATATAGCGTTTGACGCCTTGGGAGTAGCAAGGTACAGCTTCCCATACTAGAGCCGTTCGGTATACAAAGGAAGGTAATGTGGCTAGCACTACGCTTCAACCGCCTATTGTTTCTCGAAATTTCGCGTTACCTCAGGATTGTGAATCCCAAGTACTCATTTAAGGCTGAGTCGACCTAGGTACCCAAACTATTTTTATTTTAATAAAAATTGTCGGCTGATGAAATGCCGGATGTGGGATTCGAACCCACTACCTTGAGATTGGTAGACGAGAGCCTGTACCTCTACGCCACCGGGCACCTTTTAGCAATTATAATACATAAGAAACGAAAATAAAACTAGAAAACCCAAATATATCACATAATAAACAAAAATAAAACAACAAAAACAAAATATATCACTCAAAAAAAAATAAAAAAAAATTAAGTCGCACGCTACTGACCCGAATCTGCCGTAACTGTGTGTTGTCGCTGAAAAAACTACGACACTGGCTAGTTTCTGTTGATGGAAACGCAAATGGCGGCGTGCGCGAGGATATGCGCGTAGCGTTCCCGCCAAAGCGAGTCGGCCTGCCGTGTGATTTATATGCCGTGCTTATAGGATACCTAATCTGTGGTTGGGAGGTCTGTGGATTCGTATCCATCCGGACCTACTCATCTCTAGTAATTAATATAATAAGTACCGGCTGGCCAACTAAGAATGGACGCAGATACAGCGACGGCTGAGATACAGCCGATTTCAGAAACTACTTATTGTATAACTTAGAAATAGCTGGAAATTATTTTCAAGTTCAACCAGAAAACAGGATTTTTCTTAAAAATATGCAGGTAAAGAAGTATTTTAAATATTGTTATTGTAATCAATAGTAGGTTATATTTCTTTTTGCACAGTTATATAGAACACAGAATCAAAGTTTACTGAATAAAATATAAGTTCCGTCACTTGTGCCGGCGGCAGGTATCAAAAGCCGCTTCACGCACGTGTTTCCCAGTGTATTACTGGTGTGTGGACTTTGGACCCAGCATACACGGCGGATCACGTTCGGCGTATTACTCTGATTTTGGCGTTATTACAGAGTGGTCTCGCATGCATATGGAATTAATTTTCAAGTGGTTATTTAATTTTTCATTGCAAAGTGTTACTGATCACATTAGCCTTAGTTAATTATTTATTAGTTTATTATAAAAAAGCATAATTATTTTTATTATTTCTTAAAAATAATATTGAGTTTTTCGCCACTGGAAAAAAATTATTTAAAATATCTATTTAGAATTATTCAAGAACACTTTATTTTTTACACGAAAAATCATATACTGGGTGTGTCTCAAAAGTGGCTTATCCCTATAACTTTTTATTTTTTCAGATTAAAAAACGAGATTTGGTGTGTTAGTATATGACCTAAATTAGGATTGATTAACGTTTTAAATTTTTTTCGGTCACTTCCGATTTCACCGAAAATGACTACAACTTTTGATTTTTAAACGGCAACCTCGGCATTTTTCTACTTTATTCGATAAAAAATGACACTCTGAATAGAATGACATATCATATGTCAACTTTTGGCATTCTAGCTTAAAAAAATCTTTTAAAATTTCAATATTGAGTATAGCTCTTTTAAAAACAAAACTTTAATCGAGGAGTCCTGGGAAAAATAGATTTGATCGTCTAATGTTTTCCATGTCTTGTCTTGGCCGGTTAAAAGATGCCCAAATGGTAATTTTAACCATATCTTAATTTTTTTCAAATGGAAAGAGGGTGGCTCATTAGTATATTTGGAGGGTGGCTCAAAAGTATTTTTTTACGAATAATTTCATGCCACACACTTGGTATTTCGAGTCAAATTGTCGTTATAAACCGCGTGTTACACTTTCAAATAAATCATATGTGAAACTGTTAAAAGCTGACATATGATATGTCTTTCTACTCAGAGTATCATTTTCTATCGAATAACGTAAAAAAATACCGAGGATCCCATTTAAACATCAAAATTTGTTGACATTTAATAGTATCAGCTTTGAATTTTATAGTGTACGTAATTCGTGTTGGAAAACCATATTACGCACTCATGGAATACTGCACTCGTGCGTAATATTATTTTTTCTAAAACACTCGTTACGTAATATACTTTTACATTATTTACTGTTGATATTGTGTAGCATTATTTTTTGTGTTTGTTTTTAAAATTTATTTTATTTTTGCTATATCTTTTTTTATCTTGCCATGTCTAAATATTTATATGTAATACACCAATAAACTGATAGTATATTTTTTCTTTTGTAGATTTTGAATACCATTAGGTATTTTTGAAATACCCCACGTGCCCCTGCACCTTGTCGCACATTGCGATCGGTAAAAATTCGGCTTCTATTTACCCCGGCTTCCACTCCTGTTTTCATCGAAATCCGGCGTATCGGACGAGGCGGCTTCTGGCTTTTGATACGCGATTTTCAAAGTGCCGATGCTAAGTGACCGAACTTATATTTTATTCTGTAAACTTTGACAGAATCTTCACAATATCAGCGCAGGGTCACCGCCTATGATTATAAAGTGTAAAAATTATAGTAGTACGCTAGGAAACAAAAAGGGGTAAATTGGTTATGTTAAAATGTTTAAGTTTAGTTTTCATGCATCCGAATTTCGGACGTTTTTTGAGAAAAATGACGTCATAAATTTTTAAATGTGTTTTAAACATTATCGTCCATCCATATATATTTTTTTTTTTCGAATTTCTTGGTTAATTTTATGTAGGTAGTTTTCAGATTAAAATATCCAAGAGTCGGACAATCAATAATTTTATTTAAATTTTCAGGAATTTTGTGCCGCCATATTGCTTTTAACATCGAAATTTTTCGAACTTATTTTTACAACAGTTTTTCGAAATAATTTTCGGCGGTTTTTCTCTGGGCCGTTTTACTTATTACATTTTTTCCCAAAGTTATACAATAAATAATTTCTGAGATACAGCCGGCGTCCATTCTTAGTTGGCCACCCGATACATAATTCAGTTACTGATTTTAAAAACCGTCGCCATCGTTATCATTATTAACACAGAACACAGTTATCCGATGACTAAAATTGAATGTGTATTTGATTTTACTTACAGATCGCACGAAGGAGAGTTACTTGAAGAGAAACCACATACGCCTTTAGAGCCTGTTCAGACAGAAAAAGCTGAAAAAGTGTGAGCAGCTGCTTAGTAATAGACCCTAACATATCAAAATAGGGGGGACTCAAATAACATTTAAAGGAAATAAACAATAGTGAGTATGCCATAAAGAACATGGGGTGTAAATACGAATAATAGTATTAAATTTTTGTAACTTCCCAAGTTTATAAATGGACAACACTCTCTTTGTAATGTACACCAAGGAGATTTTTAGAACAATAAATGCTGCCTTTTAACAATAGTGGGCTGATAAGGTAGTTTAAATATATATTTTAAATCTTACACACAGTTAGTTAATTCATTTCAAATTAAGTCATTAATCAGCAACATTATCTACTTAAAAAATACTAGCAACATAACAGGTGTTATTTTTCTTCTTTGATCGTAAAGTTGTTATTTATAACAATTTGTAATTGTTTTTAAATTGAAATGAGTTTACTAATACTACCGAAATATTTAATATCTTACTACCATATTTTGTAAAATAAGCGTGGTACCAGTTATAAAGCTTTAAAAGTAATAACTTAAATATCGTTGTTATAAATGGTTTGAGAATATATAATTACATATGCTTCAGTTTGGAGTCGATGTATCCTTAAAATGGCTGAGAAAATGAAGACCAGAGTTTGTATAAATCTTTTCATCATAGCTCTCCAAAAAGACGTTTATTAACTCTATCCTAATCTGTGATTTTTTCCGTTGTAAATAAGTTATACTTAATCATGTTTGTATTTGTATTTTGCACAAATGTTTGTAATTATATGTTTCACTTCACTATTGTTTCTTGGTAGTTTTGTTTTTGTACAGGGTTCCCTTTCAAAATTATTGTGAAGTCTATCTTTATATTATTATGTTGACTAACTGGTCTAAACATAGTCAATTTTCAAATGTTAGTCAATTGTTCTGCATTGTAGTGTTTTTTTATTTAGTAGTAAATTGTTTTTTAAAAGGTAACTCTGTATAATACTGTTTTAAATGCATTATTCAACAGCAATATTTGTAAAATTATTTTTTGTAACATAAGGTATTAATTTATTCCTTATCCCATATAGGTAATGATTATTTAAGTTTATATTTTATTGAAAGATAAAGCTCTTGTTAAAATTTTTGAGGATCGTAAGTTTTCCACGTTTTAAAGATTGTAAAAAATCGATTTTGTGTTTTATTTTTGACTTTTTCACTAAAAATAAATTTAGGCGTATATCGGTATTCTACTTCAAAGATTTTCATAATGGCTTTGAATCAAGTATTTTTAGTTAAATATTTAAGCTATGAAAGTTTTATTGCCAAAAAGTGCAATAAAATGTGTGTAATAATTGCTCATATTTATATTTTTAATTTTTAAAACTTGCTTTGTTCAAACGTTTATTTATCAAAAAATATTATTTAGCTGCTAAATAGAATTGAGTCTTAAAACACAAAAAAAATTAGATATAAATTGTTTCTTAAGCTAAATGAAGTTTATATCTTAAATATTGTTTTTTTTATATATAAAAACACTTTCGAATGTAGGATTATTGAAGAAAATGATTAAAAAAAATATTGGAATTTTATCAATTCTCATTTCGACAGAAGTTTTTTTGTAAGTGTTATGACAATTATCGGTCTAAGAATGTCTGAAGGATATGATACAACTTTTAGTTTGTGTCAAGATGTCAATTTTTTTGGCCATCATTAAGAATTTTAAACTTTACTTAGAATTTGTTTAACGAAGCTTTATATTCCGTTTATATTTAAAATATTATAAACTTGTTCCTGTAATTCAAGTTGTCATACTCTGCTTTTTTATGTAATACAGGGCAAATTTGAAAACAGTGCATTTTAAAACTCCCATTGTATTTAGGTTACCTTCAAACACCAATAACTGAAATATTTAAGAATTAGTTTTCAAACTTTTCAGTAAGTAGAAGGGGTTCTAAAAATGTAATATTTTCAATTTTCTATATCTTATAAACAAAATGGAGTATAAAAATACTTTTGCGGTTTCGTTGAGATTCACGAAAAACGCTCAAACCGCAATTCTTTATCGTCAAGAACAACTGAGATAACCAACAATGACAGCGAAAATGGAACACACTGTACAATTAATAATCATTAATCTAAAAAATCGTTGCGGATTGAAGTGACATTTCATATTCCAAATATTTTTTCATTAGGCTTTACAAACAGGAGCGCCTAAATTAAGCAAGCTCCAACGTTGCCATTCATACAAATATTGGACGATCGTCTCGCGCCAGTAATAACACGGCTCTCGATGTTGCTATATTTGACGTACATCCCCTAAAACTTAACAGAGAAACACGAAAGAAAACAAACAAAAAGATTTAAACCTCTTTGGTTGTTTTCTTTCATTTTTTTCCTAAATGGCAACCTTGGAGCTTGCTTAATTTAGGCGCTCCTTTTACAAACTGTCAAAAATCTAGATAGTTTGATAGTAATGGCAGGCAACTGTCAATGTGAAACATAACTGTCAGGTTTTACTCTCAGATTCCTTTTATAGAATCTTCCAGAAGATCTGTGTTGCAATATTGATGTATATCATCAATTTATATATGATCGAAATGAGTTAGAATCAGGGCCTCTTGAGATTAGAAAGTTAGCAATGTATACGAAATTTAAAAATATAAAATGAGCAGTTGTAACTAATTATATCAAAATTACGTACAGAGTGGTTTAACAATAACAGCTGAATACCTAGGGCCTAGTCACAGAAGTCGGGTGTTATATTTTTAACTTTGTTTTCCCTCTCTGTACGCTGTTTTGGAGCGACCCTTAAAAGAATTAGAAATACTTATGTGATATAAACGAAATAATCCCAGCGTGTATCTTAGAACATTAATTGTGCCTGTGAAAATCAAGAAAAACCAAAAATTGTATAGACAATGTATTCATCGAAACTACAAAAATATATATCTGTTAATATATACAGGGTGATTGAAAGGAGCTTTGAAGTTACATTTGCTATACTCATTTTAGTTACATATCATTATATTGTTTTACTTTTTTCGCCTCTGTGATTTTCAGATGTTTTAGATGCCAAACTAATGTGTCACCCTGTAAAAAGTTACTTAAGGTGATATGTTCCGTCTTACTTAAAAACGAATCGTTTTTAGTGATTTTTTTTCTAAAAAAATGTGTAATATAGTACAAAACAATGTTTATAGCAAAACCAAAATTCCTATGTTCCGTCTATGTGTATATTTTTTTGTTAGTGTTATGTAAATCTCTCTCTCAATTACAGGGTTCTATCAAGTAAGATTATCTCTAAATTAGTGTCTTAATTGTTAAACGATATTGAATTCTTTGGAAACAACAATATGCCAGAAGATACTGATACTTGTTGCATATAACTAACGATATATAGATCATATCCGGATAAACTTTTAGTCAAGCTTGACCGGTACAGCATTGCCGACTTTTACATATTTTCTTTTAATCAAAGTATTTTAAGGAACAAAAATGAATTAATTGTAACTATACAAACAGTTATATTATTTACATCAAGGGACATAAAATGCCCTTTATACTGCTTTCCCGTTCAAAATATTCTAATAAGGTTAGAATGAGTTTTTTACAACGGCTGTTAAGCTGCTTCGGCATCTTCTACACTTCGCACTAAAAGTAGTTCTAAAAAGAACAGTTTTCGACTGCAAGGTCTACTAGTAAAAAAATTGGTAATAAAAAGCTTTTCAGCGTTTCCGATGAGCTGTATTGAAAAAACATCCGCTCGTACGGTCCGCTCCATCTGAAAGCGCTGTTAAGTATCACAACACAATTCACTTAAACTAAAAACTCAATGTCAAAACGAATGAAAATCATATACGTATTATTTAAAATATACTCAGCCTAATCTCCAAAAAGTGAAGCCCAAACAGTGAAAGAGAAATATGGAATTCTGCATAAGTCTATTTCACCCGGATATTCATTTAACTGCGCATGCCTTACCTGAAGAAGTTTTCATTGGTCGGTGTTTTTAAAGGGAAGTGGTTGACTGACATTTCACCTAACCTTTAATTTTATTTATATTGTTATTATTTATAACACATTATAGTGGAGTTGGAAAAATATCAAAAAATAGTTGGAAACAATAAACTAAACAAAATCACTCTTTTACGCGCACAAATAAAAAGTAATCCAAACAGAACTAAAACAACAATCAATGGGAGTTTGGCGCAATCGCAGTTCAATCGATATCCGGGTGAAATAGAGTTATGCAGTTTTAATATGGAGCTGGGTTATGTTGTCTTTCTCTTACGGTACAGAAACTGCACACGGTTTTAAATAGAGAACCGTGAGTATATTTTAAATAATACGTATATGATCAAAATGTTAAGAAATAAATAAATGTGGCAACTTGACATTTTTTACAACAGAGCTACCACCTGAATCGCCAGCGGGAAATTTAAATTCCAGTTAGTCAACCTGGCGCCGAATACCGGGTGGGTCCCAAAAGTGGCTCGCCCCTATAACTTTTTTATTTTTTTCAGATAAAAAAAGATACTTGGAATGTAAGTATATGACATAAATTAGGATTGATTGACGTATTCAATTGTTTTTGGTCAGTTCCTGTTTCACCGGAAATCACTATAACTTTTGATTTTTAAATGACACCCTTGGCATATTTTTACTCTATTCGATAGAAAATGACATTCTGAATAGAATGACATACCATATGTCAAATTTTGACATTTTCGCTTAAAAAAATGTATTTTAATTTTCAATCTAGAGTGTATTATAGAGGCTGTGTTAAAAAATATTAGACGAACAAACACAAGATTTGTTCGTCTAATGTTTTTCATGTCTTGTCCTGATCGGTTAAAAGATGCCCAAATCGTATTTTTAATCGTATCTCAATTTTTTCAAATGGAACGAGGGTGGCTCATTAGCATATTTGGAAAAGTATTTTTTTACAAATAATTTGGTACCACACACTTGGTATTTTGAGTCAAATTGTCATTATGAACCGTATGTTACAATTATTTCAAATAAACCATATGCGAAAATGTCAAAAATTGACATCTGATACGTCATTCTATTCAGACAGTCGTTTTCTATCGAATAAAGTAAAAAATACCAAGAGTACCATTTAAAAATCAAAAGTTATAGTCATTTCCGGTGAAACAGGAAGTGACCAAAAACAATTGAATACGTCAATCAATCCTAATTTATGTCATACTAGTTGAAGCCTGGCGCATCCTCCACGACATCAGGAAAAAAATACCTTTTATTTTTTTTAATTAAATGAAAAACAAAAAATC
The DNA here is from genome assembly GCF_002938485.1 of Sitophilus oryzae. Lineage (NCBI taxonomy): Eukaryota > Metazoa > Arthropoda > Insecta > Coleoptera > Curculionidae > Sitophilus > Sitophilus oryzae. The sequence goes on from NW_022146270.1 coordinate 1,961,833, forward strand.
CGGCGAAGACAGTTTTTAGAAGAGACAATTAGCTATCTTTTAGTAAAAAAAGCAACTTTCTAGAGCAAGTCGTTACTTCAGTAGAGACGACACAGGTAAATATTAGCATTTTATTTATGTAGATACTTACGCACCTAATATCGTTTTTCTTATCTGAAAAAATAAAAAAGTTATAGGGGGTGAGCCACTTTTGAGACGCACCCGGTATATCCATGGTTGGCAACAATGAATTTAATAATCACGCCCTCGATGACGGAACTAAAAGTTTATTTGGTATTGTTTACATTTATGTCTTTATGTATCTCTAATGTATCTTTTTTTATTTACCACTTTACACTTTTTAACAAACAATTTAAGACTAACTTAGATTTCTAAGAGAGTTCTGATAGACCCTGTATGAAGTGATCACAAACTATAAATTTCTGTGATTATAGATTGTGGCTAAAATTGTTATGTGGCACACATTCTAGTGTTTTTCACTTAAAGAGTATACTCCATTTGAGGGCCCGCTGAAATTCATGTTTTTCTACGACCTTTTTATACCATATAACACCTATTAGTTACCGGAAAAAGAAAATCTGAGTTGGAAAATGGAGTAGTAGGAGTGTACACTTCTCATGAACAGTGCCTAGGTATTATTGTATATTTTTTAAATGTTCACATGCTGTTAATTTAATGAAAACTATTTCCATGTCCCTAAATCAGTTCCAATAAAATATTTAATTTCATTTCGTTTGTTTTAACTGAATATTACACGTCATTTCCATTCCTTGTAATAATAATATACAGTATGATAAAGAAAAACGGCGTCCATTTGGCAAATGACGATCGTTGACCATTCCCCATATAATTTTTCTGATGATTTCAAAGCACTCTTTTAATGTTTTTCATTTGTATTGCACTTTGCCTATGACACTAAGATCTTTATTAGGTGGCTTTGATAAAAATTATGTCATAATGCAGAATTTTATGCTGAATCCAAATCTGTACAGAAAAATGGGGGGTGCAATTTAAAAAACTTAAAACTTTTATCATATTTTTTTTGACACACCGTGTATACAACAGAATATTTTTAGGATGTACCCCTTTATAAACCATGCAACATCTATGGTAATCGCAAAACAATTTCCGATGCACGCGATCAACTTTGAGTGACAAGCGGTGGCGACAGCGCTGCCAGATTGTGATGGATTTATGAGATGAATCTTAATTTAAAAGTGACAAACAATATATTTATTATATCATTCGATTTTTACGTTTTATTTTTAATTTAATAACTAATATGTTAGTAATTAATTGATTTATTTCTTTTATAGCTTATTTTACTTATCACATATTGGCAAAAACTAGTCCATTATGAAGATTATTCTAAGCGTTATTATGGGTTAATTATTTATTGATGTTCATCTTACAACGCCAGAAGTAACAAGTAAGAGGGTCCTATTCGTCCTATTAATACACAAACTAATAATCACAGAATTTAATTAAAACTCACGTAGAAATAACTTTGAAAGTGGTGTAATGTGCTTATCAATCAAACTTACTTCTCTGACTGCAGTCAAGGGTAATAAAGGACCTTTATTGTCACGTTCTCGTTTAAAATAGTTTATCAGGGAAGCTACAAGCTTCAATCTTTGCTTCGACTGTTTAAATGCTACGGCATATTTTCAACACACAATTTCAAGAAATGCAATACAAAAATTCGAAAATTTAGTTTAAATATAAAATTCGGTTTAAACTAATTTTTGCATCTTAAATTATACAACAAATTTAAACATTTTTGTCAAAATTTCATTTAGTCAGGTTTATAGACTTTAGTGTCAATGGGCCTGATGAATAAAGAGAAGCAATTGCTTTTTCTATAGAACTATCTTTGTTGGTTGTTTACAAATTGAGCGTCCGGATTGCACAACGACCTTAGCGCGTGGCCGCGGGCAGCCCAGTAGGCAAGCGAGACAGCGACGCGCCGATTTAACAAAATAAATAATTTTAAACCTGCCGTCATTTCGTTAATAATTATTGTAGCGTGTTGATTTTTGCATATAAATACTCATGAGTCTTTAGCGCTTCCGATAAGCCTAAAAACTGGATTTTTAACTTTTGAGCTTTCTTTTTTCGGTCGCATTTTCCTCTATTTAATAATAAATAATTTAAAAAACGCACAAATACTAGTGGTAGTAAACAAGCTGTTCTGACATTTTCTATACTAAACAAAAGACTATCGCAAATACTGTCTTATAATATTGACGTTCAAATAGCCATCTTTTATTTAAAAAACTTGAATTATTGCGGGGCCGGTAGCTCTCGCAAAAAAGCCGCATAATTCAAGTTTTTTTTAAGCTAAAACAATGCAATATTTTGAAAAAAGAACTACATTATAACCAGGATATATCGGCAATGATAATGTTCTTGTCATTTGATCAAAGTTCAGAATTTATTTTCTGTAAAAATAGCGCTAAAACTAAAACCAAAGCTGAACGTGCGCTAAAAACGGCGAGCATTGTACTGACCATTTTTTTTATTTATACTCGTTATTACTGCTAGCATAAACCGATAGACCTAAATTTTGAATATGTTGTAACTAAATGTATAACTAATTAAATGATAGTATTCGTTACTACTTAAATTGAAAAAAAGATATTGTAGGTCTTGTAAATGAATCAACGAAGAACATATTACCAAACACTATATAAAAATAAATGTATTTTTATAAATGTATTATAGTGTATGATAATAAATTTGGTAATATTATCAGTTAGAGTATAATGCAATTATATCAAAAATAGCTGATTTTGAGCCAAAAATAAGGACTGCAGTGCCTAATATTAGAGAAATTATGTCCTTCAGTTTTTTCCAGTTTAAAGTTTTGAAGCTGTCCTGGGTGATAAGTTCAACTGTACCTGGTAGTAATAAACCAAAAATCGGAATCAGTAAAGCACCAATTAAATTAATATATGGCAAGATTGTTGGTAGTATAATTGCAATAACTATACACATGATAGTCATGATACTTCTCAGTCCATACTGATATAACGTTTCTTGCTTAGGACATTTGTGTTTAAGTCTGATCCAGGCGACGTTCATGCACATATAAAATTGAAGACTGAAGGTGCAGAAGCACGCAAATGCTATTAAAGTGTTTATTGCTAGTACGATACTGTAATGAATAAAAAAAAAAATAGTTAAACTTCACTCAGAACCTCGAAATTAGTGGAATAAATTAGTGGTTTTAATTACACCTTATACTTAAAAATGATTATGTTTAAAATATACAATTAAAATTAATAGAATATCCTAGCTACTTACGAGATGTCTCCTGGCAGATTATCGTTTAGAGGTTCGTTGACTTTTTTTCGAGGATTAATGTAACCGAAAAATCCCAGTATAATATAAAATAAAGAAGCACCACACATTCCTGGAATTGCTCCGCATATGTCGGTGAATTGGTGACAGTTGTCAACGTAGTTCTGCAGAGGCATGAACTAAAAGTAAAATATTGTTGGTGCTTAATCCTATATTAATTAGAAGCTTCTACGACCCACTAGTCAACTCGCATACCCAATAATAAAACACGCCGTTTTGATTGAGTTGGTTAGTCTCTGAGGTAAGTTTTTTTTAGATTGCACGCGAAATACCCTACCGATTATCGTTTATGCGCTTGCAGAACTGCGAAATTAAGGGACAACAAACGGCAACGTTAGGTATGCGAGTTGACTAGTGGGAGGTAGAAGCTAGTATATTAATTTAGATACTTCGTGTTTATTGCGTGGATTCAGTAAGCTAATCAGAATATAAGTTGTATAGAGGGTGTTTCAAAAATCATGTGCCATCTCTCATGGGGAGATTCCTCACGTAAAAATAAGATTTATTTTTTATATTAACTTGGGTGCGATTTTATTTTGTCTCGTAGCTATAGGGGGTAAAAGTCTTCAATTTTTTCGATTTAATTCCAATTAAAAGTTTTCTCTTGATATTTTGCCCATTTCGGTCTCCTTGATGAGATAAATGAATCACAATTTATACAATAAAAATAAAATTAATAAATTACTTAATTAATCTAATTTTTTTTATTAAATTTTGTTAAAACTCATAACACTAATGTTCAGTGAATCTACAGCATGTTTCAAAAAAAAATTAAGATAATTACAAAAGATCTATTTTTAAAAATTGATAACATCCTGTAAAAAGTTTTATATCAGTCAAATGACATCTAGAGATTGACCTCGTCAAAAGTATCAATATCATCGATTGTCAATCCGCAGCGCATTTTTTTCATACGGTATATTTTATGTGCAACAACGACATTTTTTGTATTAAGGTTTATAGCACGTGTATCATAAATTTCACAGTCACAACTGTGGTCACAGTGCATGTGCTGGGTAACTTGTACTGTGAGTTTGGTCTATTAACGGTGTAATTTTTTGCTCTGTCGGTGATTTAGAATAATTGATATTTATATGTTGAGTCTTTTTTAGTTTGAACTTTTTAAATTTTAATTTTGTTAGTTTAGGTTATTGTTTCATTTTGTTTTATATTTACAGTATTTTGGTTTTAATAATTTATAATTCGTGTGAACCATTTTTACTTCAACTAACTGCAACTAATAAGGAATGTATAAACAATCTAAATATTAGATAAAAAAATATATTTTTTATAAACAAATGACATTCAAAATTCTGGAAGGAATAATAAGTTATTTGTACGATTATATATTAATTGAAAATTCGAAAAATCTGTTATTATACATTCCTGTGATACTAAGAATAAATAATATGTATATTATCTACTACACAGACAGGTTGTGCCAAGAAGTTGGCATCAAACGGGAAAATAAATATTGAGCTATCCAAAAAAGTTCACTTGCAATCTGTTCAGCATACTCGATAACAAAATATCTGTTTTTGACATATGTCATATGTGTTTTGTCAACCTTTTGCATGTGTAAAGGGGATTTTTTTAGTTATTGGGTATGCTGAATTGATTCTTTTTTTCGCTAACTCAAATATACTAATATTTCCTATTTGTAATGAACTTTCGGACACACTGTACATTAACACTTACCACTCCTACCGCTTCTAGAGCAATGATAGTGATAGTCATAGACATTGGTAAATTTGAAAAATCACCATAGAATGACCTTTTATTTGTCCATTGGATATCAGTGAGTATGTAATATAGAATAATTACAAGTCCCATACACATACAAGTATTACCAACTATAGAAATAAAGGGCAACAGTTTGAGCGTTGGAAGCATAGCTAATACTATGAATGGTATTATAAGTATAACATCGCGTATTGGAAATTTTAAGTACTGAATAAATATGTTCTTAATGTTTTGTGCTATGATAACATCAAAACAAGAACATATTATAAAGTAAATGGAAAAGAATGTTATTGGTGTGGTGTGTCTAAAAAAGAAAAATAATATTAGATTTTGTAGAGAATGTCCTTAAGCTATTTATCAGCATTATAAGCAAAATACTAAAACGTTTTATTATTAATGATGCTAGTTTTGTTAATAAAAGGGGACCAACTTTCGTTTAACTGAATTCAGTTATGTCAGAAATATTTTTGTTTATTTAGTATTTGGAAATCTTTGCAAATAGAAAGTCACCCAAATTTTTCTGCGGAAATGTATAATTTTCAGTTTTATTTTTTCACTTTTTTTACTTAAAAAACGCGTTTTTGTTTTTCATTCTAGACATTTTTCTAAACCTAAACACGAAAAAATCTTCTTGCAGAAGTGTATCATTTTCATTAATTCATAAAATATTGTATAATATAGGCTTGGTGCATTCTCCGCCGGTACTGCCACCATCGGACAATATCGTAAACAACCGGTATATACAAATACACGGGTTTAGATAGCGAGTACGATATAATTAGATATCGAAAAATTTGTTATATAATTATTCTAAAAATATTAGGATGTATAATTATTAGTGAAAATTATAAAAATAAAAATAAGAAATAATTATTTTGATATCTTTAGAAGGTCTAACTTTAAATATTACAATTTATTATTCAAGATAATATAACTTTTTAAATGAGTTCAACTACGGTAACGAGCATAGTTTTACCATTTGTCTGTTCATAAAAGGGTTTTACGCACCGCTTTTGCTAGTGGGGACATAACTGGGGCTATTTAATACATAATTATAATTTTAGAAGATATTAAGCACTAGTTGAAAAAAGTAAACCATTAATGTTGCAAATTATATTTTATCCTCTCATAGTATATGCGTATTTAATGATTATGTAATGGGCACTTTGTTTACTCACTTGTTTCGTTCAACTGCTTGAATCCATATATTTGCTTTTGATCAAATCGGTGTGACAAAATATAAAACTATAAAATATTGTTTCAGTAGAGTTGAATACCTGGAAGAGTTAATGAATGTTATTGCACCCAGAAATCACTCCTTTTCTAGTTCTCCTTTACGTGTTGACAATTTTATTCTCATTTGAAATTGTCACAACATAACGCATCGCCCAGTTTGGGTTCTTTTTCCCTTTGTTTTTACTACCCGAAACAGCGTTACATCACACAAACTTCGTACCTGAGAATTTTACGGTTTCGATAACTACACTAGAAAAAACTAATAATATACTTAAATATATGATAAAGCCCGGATTTTAATATTATTTCAATGCAATCAACATTGGAACATGCAATCAACACTGGAACTGCGTGAAATACAGAGCGAAAACTTCTGATTTCTGCCGTATCGAGCGTTGCGGTCGGAATTTTTAAAATCAACTGAAATGCACCAAGCCTATAATAACATTTGAACTGCTCTCGGCAATAATTAAAATTCGTAAACAAGCGCGTTCGACAGGTTTTTTCATGTCGTCGAGATAGGACCTCTTTTTTAAGTTAGGTTAATGTATAGCTATAGCTCTAGCAATCAAAATACGCTGTAAGCATGTTTTGATTGCTTTGGTTTCACTCTTTTGTTTTTCTAGGTACGGTATTGATTTCAACTAAAAAAAAATCACCCAAAGAAGGTGTGTATTATTTCAGTATAAAAAAAAATTAAAGAGAAAGTAGAGTTATAGTTTACATAATTCTTAAAAATGTGGTGTCACAGCCCATTCATACCCAGCCTCTGCCACTATTTACGTTGAAAACTGCGTACCTACTATTCGGTTAGGTACCTTACGTAACAAGTCGAGTTCTGAGCCCCATTGAAGCTCTGATTTACTGTCCTCCATTCACGCAGTTGTGCAGCTCTGAACTGTTCAAGAACGCGATACTCTCACTCCATTCAATTGAGTCATAAAGTTCAGAACTGTTCGGCGCAAATACCCGGTAATTTAATCGTATTTGGTTCGGCGCCATATGGAGGCACCAGGCTATCGCCCACAGCTCCTTTCAGAACCGTTCTGAGTAGCCCAGGGCGTAAAGCTCTGGAACTTGAAATTCGCGAATGGATGACAGCAATGCTAGCATTAAATAAGCTGTGATAATTTGATGTAATGTTTTTTTTTGTAAACAAGTAATTATATTTTTATATAACTTCTAACTACGTTATTTAAAATCAGAATATATTATTTGTCCCATAACATAATATAAGAATATATAAACAAGGATAATAGATAACTTACCTTATCGGTTTGGCAAAGGGCCTCAACCACTTAGGTCTTCTTCTATAAGCTTCTTCAATGATTTCGGCAAAGCTTCTTCGTGTTTTAGTATATTTTCTATGGATTTTTAATATATATGAGGCCAGAGTACAAATTATCGAAACAATAACAGTTGAAATAACACCTATTTTTAAGCCAGAAACTTCTATGGCAGCAGGCATAGAAATTATTCCTGTTCCTAAACATGTATTTATAACGTGAGCTAGAGTGTCCATATCACTCAAAAAAGAAAAAATATGTGTGGGTTAAAATTTACATAGTAACCTAACAATAAAGACATCAATTATGCCATATTAATTAAAATGAAATTTTGATTTTGAATAACATTATGTATTAGGTAATTATGTTAAAAAGAATAAAATTGATTTATTAAGATCATATTTATTACTATAAAATAATTTTCATCTCTACTTACATATTTTTTATTTCAATCATTGTACATAGATAGAAATAAACAAATGCATTAAATCGAAAATATGGAGGATGTAAGTAATTTTATATTTTCCTAATTATAATTGCTGCTTTTCTACAATTGATTTGTCATATTATTTTAAATGAACAGTAAGTATGAGTAGTATAGTATAATTATTAGCACGAGAACGTTAATTCTTATTATACAGGGTGTCCCAGAAATCAGAAATAAGTGCAAGTATTTTGAGGGGTGGTAGATCTCAATAAAAGAAACATATTTTCTCTAAGTCCAAAATAACGGAGTTATTTTACTTTTAAAATTTCCAAAAAAAAAATGATTTTTGCCCAAATTTTGAGAACCACTGGATCTTTTCTGAATTTTCTTTCTTGTAAATTTAATCTACTAACTATGTTGCCATATTATCAAGAAATTATTAGACGAAAATCGACCGACTTTAGCGCTCAGTTTCTGATATTTGACGCTAGAGGGAGCGATTTTCTTCTGTTTTACCTGTGAAAAATTATGTAATTTTATGGACCTAAATTTCAAGTTTAAATGAAAATTTAGCAATAAAACACTACATTGTAGACAAAACTACTACCAGGAAAATGTAGCTATACGTGTTTTCCGAATAAAATAACACTAAACAATAAAGGAATAAAGCAAAATTCACAAAGATATCGCATTTTAATTACCCCAATGTCCCTAATTGTTAATATCATAAAAAATAGATTTTTGCCTTAAATTTTTTTTAAAGCTTTAGAATAGTTAAGGAATTTTTGATTATCATTAAATATAGTTAATTAAGCAGTTTCAGACCTATTAAACCTGTATAAATTAAAATAAAATTCAAAAATATGGTGGCGGTTCGGTAGCCTTCAGAATCTTCAATTAATATAAATTTGTTGTTCGATATTTTCCGAAATAATGTAATATTTAGTTAAATAGAGACTTATTACATCTATAAATTATAAAACAAGGCAGTAATACCCCTATTTATAACTTATATAAGACATTTTCTTAGTCAATGTAATGTATAATATATTTTTCACCAATAATATAATATTAATAATATTTCACCAATTTTGCTATGAAATGAATAAAAAACCTCATTTAACATGATTATGTGCTGTACAAATTATGTATTAGTAGTTTTTTTTTATCAATTTCCAAGCCCTATAACAAGAATCTTCTACAAATATACAATAATAACTTCTACAAGATATTTACTTTTATTTCACTAATTTTCCCTTGAAAGTGCTTGAAATCAATTAAAAAAATCACATTTAACAAAATTCTCTGCCCTACTAATTATGTTTTTGTAGATTTTTAACAATTTCCAACCCCCAAAGCAACACAAGAGTAAACAAGAATTTGTTGCCTCATCGATACAAAATTTGTTCGATGAAAGCTTCGAGCACTATGTATAAAAAGGATATTTTCTACATATAGTCTAAAAAAAATACAGGGTATGACTGCTCATGTATTTTTAAGAAAATTTCTTGTTTCCTGTAATGCCAAAATAAAATCTTGACAATATGGTGAAGGTTGAGTTTTGAGAGTATTGGATTGTTATTAAGATATATTTTATAATATTTTTTATATGTCTTAATCTACATCTACATATACAGGGTATTTCGCAGATACACGCAGTATTATTTCATATGGCTCTCTCAACGGTAAAATACGAGAGAAAAATTATTGGGTGGCTTTGATAAAAATTTACTATGGCAAATGCCATATGAAATATAAAACCGCGAATATCTGCGAAACCGTCAAACATTTTTGAAATACTCTAAATACAATAAATGTTCATTTTTTAATTCTCCATCTACTGAAAAAATAATATACAGGGTGTTCCATTTAAAAAAACGAAGAAAAATTATTTTATATTTTAGAAAGTTTGGAATAAAATTTTGAACATTCTGTATGATATTCGATTACCATATTTATAGCAAAGTAAGTACAGACCATCTAAAGTAAATATCTAATATCGTTTTGATTTCAAGCCAGTTCTTGGTATTTTTAATAAATTTTTTAAGAGAGGCTGAAAAATATATATTTTTTATTTATTTATTAATATCTCTAAAACTATCGAAATGTATTTACTCATATCTTAGGATTATGTAAAGTGATCAAAAGAAGCCAAAAATGCAATAATATACAGGGTGTTCCATTTAAAAAAAATCATCCCGATCCACTCAAACTTTTTTGAGCCACCCTATAGAAGTTAAAATATTTTCCTGGAATACATCCTAGAACATAATTTAGATTTGCACTTAAACAAAATTCTTCAGTTTTTTATTCTAGGAGCTACAGATGCCCGACGCACTATTGCCGGACCCTGTATAAAATGCTAATGTTTATCTGTGTCGTCTACTGAAGTAACGACATGCTCTAGAAAGTTGCTTTTTTACTAAAAGATAGCTAATTGGCTCTTCTAAAAACTGTCGTCGCCGGATTTTTTGTTTTTCATTTAATTAAAAAAAAGTTTTTTTTTCCTGATGTGGCGGATATGCCAGGCTTCAACTAGTATTTATATAAAATGCTAATTAGTATTTATATAAAATGCTAATGTTTATCTGTGTCGTCTCTACTGAAGGAACAACTTGCTCTAGAAAGTTGCTTTTTTTACTAAAAGATAGCTAATTGGCTCTTCTAAAAACTGTCGTCGCCGGATTTTTTGTTTTTTATTTAATTAAAAAAATAATAAGTTTTTTTCCTGATGTCGTGGCGGATGCGCCAGGCTTCAACTAGTCTACATATATAAAATGCTAATGTTTTTCTGTGTCGTCTCTACTGAAGTAACAACTTGCTCTAGAAAGTTGCTTTTTTTACTAAAAGATAGCTAATTGGCTCTTCTAAAAACTGTCGTCGCCGGATTTTTTGTTTTTCATTTAATTAAAAAAAAGTATTTTTTCCAGATGTCGTGGCGGATGTGACTGTTCTTGGGTTAGGCCTTTGGTTAGGCGTATTTTGATTGCGTTGGTTAAGCCCCGTTCTCAGAACTGCGTCGTGTCGACAGCGACACTGATTGACACTTCAAATGACCAATGGGAGCTGTACTAAATTTAAAATTGACAGCTGTTTGAATTTTGTACAAATCTGATTGGTTCTTTTGTCGTGTCGCTGGCGACAGTCGCAGTTCTGAGAACGGGCTGTTCCCCCGTTCTCAGAAATATTTTGACTGCGACTGTCGCCAGCGACACTTCAAAAGCACCAATGAGATTTGTACAAAATTCAAACAACTGTCAATTTTAAATTTAGTACAGTTCTCATTGGTTGTTTGAAACGTCAAACTGTGTCGCCAGCGACACGACGTCGTTCTGAGAACGAGGCTTTAAGCCCCGTTCTCAGAACAACGTCGTGTCGCGGGCGACACTGATTGACACTTCAAACGACCAATGGGAGCTGTACTAAATTTAAAATTGACAGCTGTTTGAATTTTGTACAAATCTGATTGGTTCTCTTGTCGTGTCGCTGGTGACAGTCGCAGTTCTGAGAACGGGGCTTTAGTCTCTTTCAGTTAGTTATTCTATGGTCTCTTTTTTGTTTATAGATTGGACGCGAAATACCCGATCGATTTTGTAGAACTGTTATATATGTTATTATAATTTGTACGTTTTTGAAATTTAGGTTAAATTATGCTACTATTACTTAAGAACTTACTCTCGAAAGTTAGAAAAGAAGAAAATAACCCACGATTTAAATTTTGCGCGAACTGTGGGTTAGAGTTGGAGAGTTGCACGGTACGGTTAGACGTAAGTCATACGTAAATGATAAATTGTGCATATTGTTGTATCACGGTTGTATGTTGTGCAGTTCACGTGCAGTTGTGCATACTCTTAAGTACAACCCATATGTACCAAAGTATGTACCATACAAAGGTACCATAAAATATGTACAACCCTGTTCGACATGACAATTTAGAGACCAATGACCACACCAATGACTATTAGGACTATTAGAGACAAATTCTGAGAAATATATATGACATTTAAACAACCCTACCACCCCTACCACCACAGACCACGTTTTTTTGTAGAAATGTCTGGAAAATCTAGAAATATCATTAGAAGATATAGAGATATATCTGGAAATATTACGAACATACGCCATTTTGGCACCAATGGCACTGCCAACTGTCAATAACATTGACCAAATTTTGCCCAACTATTTTTGCCACCATCTGCTATCTTACTTCAAACATTGTTCTTTTAAATTTATTTGTAAAACTATTAATTTTCATAATTTTATTTATGAAAATATAAATCATATATAAATACACTGTCGCCAACTGTCTCAACAACATAAGATCAATGTCATTTTTTGAGATTTGACAGAGATTTGAGATGCATTTGAGCATTTGAGTCTATGATTGGTCTATGATTGAGTTTTCGTGAAGAGCGAATTTCCATTAGTTATTTTAGGAAAAGCCAAAATTTTCACGTGATATTTTCCATAAAAATTGTAACAGTCATGTCCACTTCGAAATCCAGCACGTCGATTTGTAGCAAATTAGGACTTAAACCAATTACATCACAAAATTTGCTTTTTTATTATGCACCGGCACAAGGAATTCTCAGTTACACAGCTTTATCAGTAAATGTTATGAACCCATCTTTAGTATTGAGGTAGAAATATTAATATATTTTAAAAATCACGTTTAATAGCTATCTCTATTATTAGGATATTTCCAAAAAGGGATATCACCAACATACTATTGTTTAATACACTTGTTGGTTCTGGGTTATATTTATATAACAAACCCCATTTAAGCTCGTTGTCCACCAAGGAGAAAGTGTTATATAGGTAATATTAATTTAATTTTACCAATTTACCATTATGCTACATAAATATATTTAATTTTAGTGCGTTTGGTGCTGCTACGTTCTCATTAGGTTCAGTATTAATCTGGGCAATTATCAGAAGTGTAGTACCTGAAAACGTTGCTCTTTGTACAGCATGCGGAGTAGGATCTGGGCTCGCATTGATTAAAATTGGCAAAAGCTATGTAGAAACAGTAGACAGTTTGGTCCCTAGTAAACCATAAGCTATGTATTTATTGTACTAATTGATATTTAATAATTTGTTAAACATTATTGTAGTCATCAGTACTGTGTGATTAATAAAGTTGATTTTTTATTTTAGATGTAAATGCTTCAGAACAAAGGTTTAGAAAAATAGAATTCTAATATTACTTTATATTAAATCTAGAGTGCACATTAGTCAAAATATTAAGAAACGATATTTGTATAAATATGGTCTTAATTCTTTGATATTCACCTTCATTTCCAGTACTAGATGAGTTCTAGATTATGCTGTTCCAACAAATCGAAATAATCTATCTCATATATCCAATACTTTTTGATATGATTAGAGAGATAAACCAGCTGATTAAGGCTAGGCGCAAATTAAGTCGCGTGTGACATGACATGGCGCAACCGGCATGACGGGACGCGGCACTCGTGCTGCTTGGTGGTCCGCAAATTCGATCGCGGATCGTATAAAAACGGCTGCATAAAAATGTCTGATTCGCCATCGAAACAATTATTGTTACTAAACTTTAGTCCTGAATCAGAATCAGATTATACCGAGTGTAAATTTTACTGTATTCAATAATCAAAATTAATGCACACGAACGCGAGGCACGCGTCGCATCGCGCTGTCCCATTTATTTCTGTTCTTTACAAAAACTCGCGTCGTGCCAGGTTATGTCACACGCGATAGACGCGGTTCAATTTGCGCTTAGCCTAACACTTTTCTTTATCCCAGTATAAAGCAACGGATTAATACTGGGTAAATGTGACCATGTCATTTTGAATATAAAATTAATTTCAAAATAAAACAAATTTTTCCAGTTTCTTCCTTCAAAAAAATTTATTATAAAACGTATACAGATGCAAGTTTATTAAAATTAAATTTTTGTATAAAATTAATTATAATAAATAAGAATAATTTAATATTAAATAATGCCTTAATACCGTATGATCGAAAAAAAAAAGGTGTCCACCTTTTGGGATATGACAATCAATGACATTTCCCATATAAGTTTACTTACAAAATGACAGCGATCTTCATTACAAAGTTATCTCTGACGCCATTCTTTTTTCGATCGTATGATATTATAAATAATATGCCCTTAGTGTGTTTCAGTATATTAAAAAATTTCGAATAAATATAAAATCACAGGAATATTTTAGTAGTCTGTCTTTCTATTTTTGCTAAATTAGACAATACAGTACAATACACTAAAAAGAATATTAATTATTAACCAGCAATATTAATACTGCCCGCCGTTGTATCCTGTCCTACACTAATAATTAAAATAAATTATGAAATGTGCTACAAAAAGATTACCTAACTTAACTATTAGTACTCTTTAGAAATTGTTGATTCTTCGGTTGAAAACTTTTTATAAAAAAATCTTTTAAAGAGGTAAAAAAATGCATATAAAACATTATTATAAATCCTAAAAACCAAAAAAATATTGCAGAAAATATGCATAAAGATAGTTTTTTATCAAGGCCTTTTAGAATATAAATTAAAAAGTTTAAGACGAAAAGTTGTCTTAAACACCCTGTGTAACCTAAACGACTAAATTGGATGAAAGATATTTAACAATTAAATTACAGTATTAACTATAGAACAATGTATATTTATAAAAATTACATACATATCTTTATCAAAAATATGTAGTTTTAGAAGCCATCAGAAAAAAACTACCTATCAATAATCTGATAAGATGTAAAAGAAACATTTTGTCATGATTTTTATATACCAAGTAATTCAAAAATGCAGGTATAGATATAGGTATAACGAGAGCATAGTAAATATGACTTTTTTGTATGAAATGAAATAATAAAAAATCTAGAACATCACAGCCGTTATCGAGGTAAAATTAATCTGATAACTTCTTTTTATTATGTTAAAGCTTCGAGCGCAATAGAACTTTCTAAATATATTGCAAGAAAAGCTTAACAAATAGTTGGTCTATTGTAAAACATTTTGTACATTGGTGGTATAAATGTGTAAAATTAAATGTGGAATATTAAAATAACACAAATAATAATGGCGAGGTATATAAACATATCTCAAGAAAGAAAATACATTCAATTCTTAATTTTAAGTTCTGGTAATGTATTATTTACCAAGTTTCTTGTACTGGTAGTATATATTTTACCAACGGATTTTTATCAAAATTTATAACTAAAAAAATTCGATTCCAAACAAAACTTAATAGGAACTTTATAAGTTATTTGTATAATGCAACTATATCTTCTAGAGCAGATTTCGAACCAAATATAAGAGCTAAGATTCCAGTAATCACCACAACGATATCTTTGAAGATTTTCCAATTGTATGCTCCAAAACCTTTATCCCAGAATGTAATAACTTCAATGGCGACGGGTAACATAAGACCGAGAATAGAAAAGCATAAGGCACCGATTAGACCGACAAAGGGAATAATTGTTGGTACTGCAATGGCTATAGCCACGCATACAACGACCATGATGGTTCTCATTACATACTGGCTCAAAACTTCATGTTTGGTACATTTGTCTTTAAGTCCACTCCAAGCGATGTCTATGCATACGTAAAATTGTAGACCAAACGTGAAAAACACTGCAATTGCTATTAATACGTTCACAGCTTGGGCGGCACTGCAAAAGAAAAACATAATTAATATGCTGTTGATGAAATCACAATTCACAATGAAATCGCACTCCGGAAAAATTGAAATTTTCGAATGTTCCTTTTATTTTTTTTCTACTAATATCTTCATAGAAATTCACACAAAATCAATTTTACACTCTATATACTCTTATGGCGAGTTTTTTTTTCTGTAAAAAAAATGTTTTAAAAAAATCTAATCAAATTTCTTTGTCAAAGATTTTATTTAAAAAAATATATTTATATAACAGACCTGTTTTTATTAAATCTTTTTTTTTTACAAAATCTATTTGGATTATTTTTTTATAGTAGGTACCCTTCGTCAAACGGTACTGAAACTAATAGGACAACAGGAAGGATCGAGTTCTATAAAAACATGGCTAATTCCATTCATAAAATATCTAGGCGCGTAGGGTGTTTTATGATGATTTGATGATATATCGAAATTTCTATATTTTCTAGAACATTTGATATAATTAAGTGTATCTACATTTTTTAGCGATTTGCTAAATGTACTAATGTTCGTTAGAAAGCGTGTACTAATTATTAGAGATGAGCAAAACTGCGTGATTCTCCAATCGCAGTTGAAACTGCGATTGTGATTTTTAAATCGCAGCGACTGTAACCTGCGATTGCGATTTTAATATTTACTAAACCAAATTATTCGTAAAAAATGTTTTTTCTAAATATGCCATTGGATCACCTTTGTTCCATTTGAAAAAATCGAGATATGATTAAAAATACGATTTGGGCATCTTTTAACTGGCCAGGACAGGACAAGACGCGAAAAACAATAGACGATCAAATCTATTTGTCCAAGGCACCTTGATTAAAATTAGTGTTATACCGAGTATCATTCAAAAATCAAAAGTTGTAGTCGTTTCCGGTGAAACAGGAAGTGATTAAAAACAATTGAATACGTCAATCAGTCCTAATTTATGTCATATACTAACATACCAAATCTCGTTTTTTTATTAG
This sequence comes from Sitophilus oryzae, assembly GCF_002938485.1. NCBI lineage: Eukaryota > Metazoa > Arthropoda > Insecta > Coleoptera > Curculionidae > Sitophilus > Sitophilus oryzae. Next base: position 1,978,546 of record NW_022146270.1, read on the forward strand.
ATAAAATAAAAAAGTTAAAGGGGTAGTCTTGAGAAATACCCGGTATATTATGATCGTGACCCTAGAAAATAATATATTCTCTATAAATAAATAATATCAGAGAGAAAATGCAATCGCAGTTTACTATAAAATGCTTCAATAGATAACAAAATTACATTCGCAACAATATCGCAAATCGCTAAACTTACTCAAAATTACTCAAACTCAAAATTCAAACTCGCAGATAGAAATCACAGTTCCAGCTGCTGTGCTCCCAAATAGGAGACATCGCAATCGCAGTTTCTTATGAGAGCTAATCGCAGGTTAAGATTGCGATTTTAAAATCGCTGCGATTGAATCGCAATTTGCGATTTTTTGCTCATCTCTACTAATTATATTACGCACAATTCAAGTTAAATGTTTGGTTGTGATAAAATAAAATACAATAACACCGTCACTGAATATTTCAGTATTAGTCAATATTTATACTATTTCCAGGCAGACATATAATATCTTAAAGAAGATATCCACCGCATGCAACAACGAGAACTACGTTAAAATACCTAATATGTATGATGGAATGAACATAAAAGTATATTCAATTTATAGGAAATATCGAGCAATTTTGCTTTTGTATTTTTAAGTTAAATATGTGTTTGTATTCCTTATGTTGCTTCAGATCCGTTTGCCAGATAAGTAGTGAAAAAAAATTACTTACTATTCTGTTGGAGGTAAATTGTGAGTAATGGATCCGGCAGTGGCATCTCCGTATTTCAGATATCCAAAGAATCCTAACAGAATATAAACTAGAGTGACGCCAGACATTCCTTGATTCAGAACACCGCAGATTCCGGTAAAATGTTGAGGAGTTTCCATGTGATTTTCAAGTGGCATCACCTAAAAAATGACCCATATATTTTACCCATTAAAGTTATAATAACGATTGTTAAGGATATTTAAGGCGTGTACTAAAAATGCCCACCAATTTGCTTTTTTTTTTAATGAAACCACTTACATACCCGGTCGGTAACAGATATATGTTGGCCATAGCGATTCACTCCTATATGACAGTCTTGGTCCGTATTTGCATGTCTAGGTCTTAGGTCTAGGTAGGAGTCAATCGCTATGACCATATACAGGGTGACAATTTGAAAACGTACAGTATTTAATATTACCTCTACCGATGATAGTATGAAAATTTGGCGAAATACGTCAATTTACAAGGGGGACAATTTTTGAGGCATTTGTTGTCGTGTTACTTTCAACCGTTTGACCCCCAGGGCACCTACCCCTAAAATTTTAAATGGCAACCCCTATTTCTTTTACCATTTTTGTGTTCCTTATAAAGTTCTCAAAAAATAATGCAGTTTATGTAGAGTTCTATAAGAAACACAAAAATGGTAAAAGAAATAGGGGTTGCCATTTAAAATTTTAGGAGAGGGTGCCCTGGGGGTCAAAGGGTTGAAAGTAACACGACAACAAATGCCCCAAAAATTATCCCCCTTGTAAATTGACGTATTTCGCCAAATTTTCATACTATCATCGGTAGAGGTAATATTAAATACTGTTCGTTTTCAAATTGTCACCCTGTATAGCTATGGCGATCTACGTCATTCAAAAATCAGAGTACGGACACGGACCAAATAAATGGCATCTAGGGCTTAACATCGCCAAAATTATCATCAATTGTCATTCCCCGTCTCTGACGCCGTTTTTTTCGATTGTATGGTATATTTCGTTATACATTTAAAGTCTATTTTAAAATTCTTTCACAGAAAAATGTATTTAAACGACTTTATATTTTTAGCCCTATTTAAATGGCAACATTAACATAACAGTACTTGTTTACGTAGTTGGCTTCCGACTATTATCTTAATTTGTAAAGATATATCGATTTTTTTGCTGTTTAATAACGCTTTAAATAGTTAGTGATTTGCATACTAATAAGGTTATTTTCTCTTGATAAAAGGAGTTCGACGTTTATGACGCACTGCAAAGTTAGTATTAGAGCACAGACCTTTACCAACTTTTAAATGGAAATTTTGCGTGAACTTAACATATTATTATTACTCCTAAAATTTCATCAAAAAGATTGGGATGCAAACATACAGAGTGGATTGAGGTACAGAGGGGATAGGGGTACACAATGGATCGGGGTATACAGTGAATCGGTGTACACAGTGGATCGGGGTACACAATGGACCGGGGTACACAGTGGACCGGGGTACACAGTGGACCGGGGTACACAGTGAACCGGGGTACACAGTGAACCGGGGTACACAGTGAACCGGGGTACACAGTGGACCGGGGTACACAGTGGATCGGGGTACACAGTGGATCGGGGTACACAGTGGATCGGGGTACACAGTGGAACAAATAAAAAAATCCATCAACCAAAAAAAGAAAACGGATTAAAAATGACTAATATATTGTATAAGCAACTTCTTTCTGTCACTTCATATCAAATATTAAAATTATAGTAAATAACAACAGTTTTGAAAGTTTTTTTGAGCTGTTAAGAGTGAAAATATCTCAATTATTATTTATATATGTAGGTATGATTTTTACTTACCACTCCGATAGCCTCAATAGCAAAGATGGTGATACTGACAGAAATCGGCAACGTAGTGATATCGCCAAATAGAGGTCTCTCAGTTATCGACGGAATATCGATCACTAAATAATAGAGTGTTATTCCCAGACCTAGGCCCATGCAAACATTGGCCACCATGGAGACTGGAGCCAAGTATTTTAAGTTCGGCACGTACGCTAGTAAAATCAGCGGCACCAGGAGAATTGCTATGGTATATCGCTCGCTTAGAGTATTCTCTAGATAGTTTTCTAGAACGTAGATGATGTTCTTGGCTACTATGACGCTGTAGCAGGAGCAGGTGACGAAGTACGTTACGAAAATTCCTATAAGAACGGTGTGTCTGAAATAAAAAAAGAATTGTTGCAATTAATTATATTGATTATTAAATATTATTAATAAACGTTTAAAAGTTAAAGATATTGGAAATCGTGCGCGCAAATTTATTTTAAGTTGGATGATTTGTGTTTCCTCGGCTAAGTACTTTGTCTCGTCTCGATTTATTTTCATTTCGTAAAACGCCTCTAAACTACGCGTGAAACTGCGGAAAAGGGCATGGGGGAGGTTTTTTGGAGACTTTAATTGTCTCCTGTTGTTTCGTTCAATTTCGTATCTTAGCCCGAGTCAAAGGACTTTTTTTTCATAAATCTCAGTAAAATAAATAAATCTAGACGTTTCTAAAGAATCTGTTGCTACAAAATTCTATTTCTTTAATTACATCTCGTTATGTTGAATACATTCCACATGAGTAACATTTGAACTCGCATTTGTAATACATATGTATAGTAATTATTTAAGAGTCCATTTACTAGTCCGAAAAAGTAACAAAATAAGCGTTCGGCATTTAACGTTTTATGTAAAACTGGCTAGGTATTTTTACACAAATGAAGAAGGAAATGAAAGATAAAGGATTATACTATATCCGTATTGTAGCACATTTTTAGACAACTTCTATATTTTTAAGATTTTTTTTAACACCAACAAAATATTCCTTATGTTTGGACTAAATTTTCTCGAAAATAAAGACAGAATTTAAATTTCGTTACAATACGGAAATAGATGGAAGTTTTGTGATTAGAGTAATATATAATTTATATGGTTTTGTAACAAACTCCTCGCTATTTTATGGCAAATGCTGAAGCTCTGTAAACCTTAATCAAGCCTTAATCAAAGCACGTGTGTTTGTAATTTTGGGTGTGGCTTAACACGACAGGATCGGGCTAAGCCTTAGGGAGATTTCTGAAATATAATATATATTTCCTTCGGCCACACACCCGCTTTACCCGACCCCTGAGAGCGACCCGAAAGGACAGCGTAATAGACTCTTAAGAACAAAACTTTTCACTTAATCTGCAGGAATATTACAATATTTTTATTATTTATTAGTATATAAAATTGTATATGTTTAATATAAACAGTAGTATTGCTTGACGAGTAATACTGGCAACATCATCAATATATCGAGCTGATTGGGAAAATGATGATTGACCCGATGTCAACAAAAGCATGGTCCACGGATATTTTTTAAAAGCAATGTTCTATTATTGTTTTTAAGAGAAAACTGTGGACACACCGTGGATTACAAGCCGATAAAAGGCAGACCGCCAGAACACTGTTGCCCTGTAGTTTTACCATTTTAAATTTTGGAAATATATTTTTTTTTATATAGCAATTGTAATAAATAATAGACAATCTATTTCGTACTTTGCGGCCGAGACAAGCCAAGATTCCCCGCAACATAAGAAAAGCATTCAGTTTTATTTCTGAAAGTATTTCGTGAAATGCTTCCACGAAATATTTCCAGAAATATTGCGTAAAACATTTCGGGCATAGTGTAGAGGGTGTTTTATAGTTTCATTAACTGGACTAGTAAAAAACAAAATACTTGAATATTTCACCGGGACGGCGTGAAATAAAGTAAAGTCCTGATTTCTGCCGTACCGAGCGCTGCTGTCGGAATTTTAAAACATCGCAACAAGCACCAAGCCTATACTGACAGAGAATTAAGTATGTTTTTAAAATGTGATTTAAAGTTTCACTTACCTCGCTGGTTGGGCAAAACGTCTCGCCCACTTGGGCCCTCTTTTGCAAGCTTCTTCGGCGACATCCGCAAAGCTCATTTGGGTTTTTCCGCTTCTCTTATAAAGTTCGTGAGCGCAAACAACCAATATATATGAGCAATGGGTGCATATAATTGATACAAGAATGGTGGAAAAAATACCCATCACTAAACCAGAAGCCTTGAATGCCGCAGGCATAGACAGAATTCCTGTTCCTAGCGAGGCTTTTAGAAGATGGGTCAGAGTATCCATATCACTGGAAATAAACAACAACAATAATAAAATAGGTACCTACCCTAATAATAAAAAGGGAACCCAACTAAGTGGTTTTTCTTATTATTAGCTAGTTTTATTGCAAAACAATAACGCATCAAAAATAATTATATCTAAAAGCAAGTGACAGTCAATCTATTTTAGAAGTACTCAGGTCACATCGAAGCTAGTAAGAGATCGTAAGAAACAGCCATCTTAACCGATAGTCAAGTAGCATTAAAATTCCCCCTTCCTTGAGTTATAACTCATTATACAGTCTCAAGGCTTGACAAAAGCTAGTATCTGAAATGGGTTTACAGAGGTTAGTTCTCCATCTCCGATATTAGTGCCAAAGTTTATGGCACAAATGGTTGTCGTCTCAATGTTGAGGTATTCTGGTGTTTCCCCATTTTCCCCACAGAATCTGCAATCACCGCTTTGTTTGGTTTTCCAGCTAGATCGTTTGCTTTTTTATAACCTTATATTATATCCCCTGGTGTGCCGGGACCCAGAGTAGGAGGACTTCATTTTCTCTACCTAATTTCTTCAGCTTTTCTAGACATTATTTGACTAAATTATATTATGACTAAAACTTATTTGAGACTGGTGCATGTCTACGGGAACAGGCAAAGCAGGTGAAGCGCGGGAACTCGAAAACTAGTATAGATAACCTGCTGACACTGAATAAGCTGTGATTAAAACTAATGGTGACCCTGAATGGATGTTAGTGTCAATATGTTTAGCGAAACATTGGATTAGAATTACAAATATAGTATTTTGATGTAATGTGTAATATTATTTCGGTTTGATATTAAGATAATAAAAAAGGCATAAATATTAAAAATGGCTTCTACACTACTCGTGAAATAAACCGAAGTGGGTTAAGGTTGAATAGCGAAGAAGGTTATTTTCTGTTTCCTCGTCTAACTTTGTCTCCTTTCAGATTATTTTCTTTAAAAAAAAGACAATGGAAGTTTTTTAGTATAAATACTGTATTTATCTACCATATTCAAAGACATATTTCGTTTTGTTAATACAGGGTGAGTTTTAAATAAGTGCAAATATTTTCAGGGGTGGTATATTTCGACCCCAGGAACCAGGAACACATCTATGAGGGTTTTTTCGCTAAAAAAAGATGTTGAAAATTGTGCATTTTCTTTTAAATTTCGCTGTATATTTTTCGAAAACTTTTTAGAACTGCCTGTTCACCGCAATTTTTCCCGCGGTATAATTTCTTATCTCAGATGTTACCATAGTTACGGTTTTACTCTATGGTTACGGCAATAAAAGGGATGAAAATTCAGAAAAAATACGGTGGCTCTCAAAATTTTTTCAAAAAAAAACAATTTTTTTTAAAATATTTTCAAACTTAAATAACTCGATTATTTTAGACTTATCTGAAAAATGGTAAAGAGAAAATATGTTTCTTTTATCGAGATCTACCAGCCCCGAAAGACTTATTTAAGACTCACCCTGTATAGCAGTTTAAACGCATTCTATTTAACCTTTAACTTACGACTTATTAAGGTGGTAATTTTTTGAGAACTAATTAATATTCACTAGTCCATTTGAAAAAAAAGATAATAAAACCTTTGTTGTTGTGAAACATGAATATCCGTGATACTGAATAATGTTCATAAAATTTACTTAATAATTCGTTTGCATCACTATTTGTCCAAGTTTTGTTCTGCATAATACTATTTGTGTCCAAGTATACTTTTTTAACTTGGTATTTTTAAAATTCGTTAATTAAGATACTTTTTTGAGTTAATAAATGAAGCAAAATAAAGCATTAAATCACCACAAAACACTTTACTTTTAAACACTGGACGAGCGTCTCGCTAACTATGTTAGCATCATCAGCAGATGATTAAAATTATAATTTGATTTATTTTAATCCTTTGCTGTGGTGATGCTAACATGGTTAGCGAAAAGCGCGTCTAGTGTTTAAAAGTAAAGTATTGTGGTGAATTAGTGTTTTATTTTGCTGCTGTGACATCTAATGTTCCATCCCCCAACTGTAATAATAAATGAATTAAATGCTTCATTGTTCTCAACTTGTGGAAATTTTATTTCTAAAAATGCAATATTTAAAAAAAAATTATCTGTTAAAATGTTTCAGTAAAATATTCAGTTAGATATTATTTTTCAACCTGCAAAGCAATATAACTGTACGGTAAATAAATATTCAATGCCATATTCCGATGCAAACGTTCTAATATAAGCTACCTAAAAATAATATTCAATTATTATACATATTGACGTTTCGTAAAAAATGTTTAAACGTGAGTAGCGTAATAGCTTATGTAATCCTAAAACATGCCTTATCGATGCAGTTTGTATTTTAATTGTTTTTAACAGTTGACGTAAAACTGAACATGATCGCTTTCATTTTTTTACAATTTATTTTTCATTCATACAGGGTGGTCCGAACTGTATTCCGGAAACTTCGCCGGCATATTCTGCAGATAAAAATAAGTAAAAAAGTTCGTATAAATGTATGTCCTAAAATGCTTAGTTTCGGAGATACAGGGTGTAGAAGTTTCATTTCTATTTCGATTTTTTCCAAATAATTTCTAAAGTAACATCAATATTTGGCTTTGAATAAGAAGACTAAGGAAGGAGCATATCAAAAATCTTAGGTACACCGCGATGGGCCTCAAATATGGCCGACTTAAATTCCGGTTTATCAGTGTCGTTCTAATTTTATTTAAAAAATGTAAAACTATGATGTAGGGTAGACGTGGGGTAGACTCAATAATTTGTTGTTTTATTTTACGTTGTGAATAAATGTTGGTAGTTATTAAAATTGTTATAAAAATATATAATTCTAATAAAAATAGATCATCAATAGATCCCATTATTTCACTCAATTTTTGCCGAGATCTACCGCACGCTACACAACCAACTCTTTTACAACCGAGTCTTTTTCGATAAATCGCGATAGTGTCACTGTTAATTTAAGTTCTGCCACAATTTCCATCTAGATTTACTACCTTTATACAACTATCAGTAGTAGAATAAATAATAAATAACATAAAATAAAATAAGCTCCGTAAAGAGTGACAAATCCACAAAATTTCAAATCAAATTCAAATGTGTCAAATGAATCGTCAAACAGAACTGTCAAGGATCCCCACCCTAGAGTGCTTTTATGGCGCTTTTTCCGCCCACCATGCATGAATACATGGATAGCATTATGCTCCTTCCTTAGTCTTCTTATTCAATGATATTTGGAAGAAAATTGGTGGATGGGTGTTTTTTGACATGAGAAATTTGATTTTGATGTCAATATGACTCCCATTTGTAGGTGGCGCCACCTACATTTGTTTTAACTGTTTTGAAGAATAATAACTTTTCGTCGGTACCTGTATAAAACTACTGAGTAAAAAATATACATTTACGACTTTTTTTACATAAAAAAGACCTCTTGGTAAAAATGGCCACGAGTAATGGTTCTCGATATATTTGGAATCGAAATTATCAATACCTGTCATCATTGACATAAATTAAACATGTTGACTAAATAGATATTAGACTGAAATCATAAATTTGAAATCTTTTTGTGTCAAAAGTTCAAAAGAAACTGTTTAATCATCATTTTTTTGCAGGAAAACTTATGATTAATTTTAAAAAATAAAAATTTATTATTTCAGTCAAATAACTATACTCAACGTGTGCTTATTTTTTGTCAATAATGACATGTATTGACTATTTCCATTCTAAATTTCTTGAGAACGATTGCTCGTACTGATTTTTACCAAGACATATTTTTTACATAAAAAGTCACGGAAATGTATATTTTTTTAGTCAGTGGTTTTATACAGATACGGTCGAAAAGTTATTACTCTTCAAAACAGTTAAAACACATGTAGGTGGCGCCCCCTTCAAATAGGAGTAATTTTGACATCAAAATCAAATTTCTCGTCTCACAAAACTCCCAGACACCAATTTTTATCCAAATATTGACGTCACTTCCGAAATTATTTAGAAAAAATCGAAATAAAAATGAAACTTGTACACCCCGTATCTCCGAAACTAAGCATTTTAGGACATACATTTATACGAACTTTTTTACTTATTTTTATATGTAGAATATGCCGGCGAAGTTTCCGGAATACAGTTCGGACCACCCTGTATATAACACACAAGTAGTTCATGTAAGATTTAAAGAATAATTAGTTCAATAGTTATTTTTTATTAAATTCTTTATTTTATGACATTCTTTTTTAATAGAAATGACAAAAAACCGAGCAAAAAACACTTTTGAAATGACTTTATCTAGCACCTAGATATATCTTTTTTTATCTGGTCTTCGAGCCCCATCTACATTCCAAGTTTCAGCACCCTAGCTCACATAGGGCTCGAGTGACAACGCTCCAAGATCAAAAAGTCAACGTTACCACTTTTCCTCTCGCGGCCTTGTGTCACGACCAATCCCATCGCGCGTAAAGAAGTTTCACTTCAAAAATTAAGATCACATAATCTATAGAACTTCATACATGTACATAATTCTAAAATATCTCAAAACGGCCGGATTTTTTTTCTTTAAGTTAACTAAGGGTGGCTGCAACGACGTCCTGTCATCCTGCTGTTAAAACATAACAGCTGGTTTTAATATATAAAAATCAGTTGTTTTATTTTAACAGCAGGATTACGGGAGGTCGTTGCAGCCACCCTTAGAAGTTTGATTTTTTACAGCTTCAAGGAACTGTAGACCTGAGTACTGAATATACAGGGTGGTGCACCTCATTCGCCCCGGTGGATTATACGAAAACGGAAATATGTAGAAACAAACTTTTTTATGGGTATATGTAGAGAGGCAATGTGCATAATTTAAAATTATTTTCAAATGTACAGGGTATGTCATAACTAAGATCCATACCAAAGTAATATTTTTTCTTATGGAACACCCGGTATTTGGGTATTGTTATTGCATTTTTGTATTCTTGGGCATAAAATAAGGCATTTTTTATACGGGTTTAATATGTTTAAATCCTTTCGTTTTTGAGATATTTAAAGATATTTAAATATGCATGCAATAATAAAAAAATTGTCAACACCCTGTACATTGCTTTTCAGAATTAATTCTTGTGCTAACTTTGAGGCCAGAGGAATTAAACTTTACTAAAATTTTTTATTGCTTCCTTAAATGTATACAGGGGCATCAAAAATTGCTGGTCTATTTTAAATATTTATTTTATATAAAAACTTTGTTATTTCAAATACAACACTATGAATTTTTTAAAATAAATCGAAGCAGATTTAGATGCTCTTTCAAACTATATTAGGGTTTCCTATACCTATCTGGCTCAGATTTTCAATAAAAAGCGATTTTTCAATAAAATGGTAATCAAGATGGCTGGTGTCGCCATGGCAATTTGCTAGTGACAGTCGGTAGCTATTTACAAAATCGACATTAGTTTATGGACTTTATTTAAATTTATTACAGTTTACTTTTATTTAATTTAGCTACAATAGTTTAATAAGTATTTATTATTTTATCAAGAAAAATAAAGTAGTTCTTTGATTTATATTACGATGACTTGTATATATATATATATTGGATTTTCTATAAAAAACCAATTAAGGCAAATTCATTTTCTTCACTTCCAACGACAGGTTTCCGCTAATATGTTTTTCATATACCACATCAGCTCTGCGAAATAGGAAAAGTAGTTTTTCAAAGGAACGCTTGTCAAGATTGCCGATTTGGATATCTTTGAGCATAAACCCTTCAGGCCAACAAGCAAATGTCCTCACAAAATAAAATCACTAGTAACATATCGATTCCTTCCGCCAGCAGACAGCAGATACTGCTTCATTTTTCTAGATAAATTAATAAATACGTACTTATTACTTATTCACATTGATGTAGGTAAATTAAATAAAAATAACCTGCTATAAATTTAAATAAAGTCCATAAACTAATGTCGATATTCAAAATAGGAACTAAGTGGCACTAGAAAATTTCCATCGCGATAAAATCGCTTTTTATTCAAAATCTGAGCTAGATAGGTATAGGAAACCCTAATATAGTTTGAAAGAGCATTTAAATTTTTTAGTAAAGTTTATTTCTCTGGCTTGAAAGTCAGCACAAGAATTAATTCTGAAAAGTGATGTACAGGGTGTTGACAAACCTTTTTATTATAGCATGCATATTTAAATATCTTTAAATATATCAAAAACCAAAGCTTTTAAACATATTAAACTCTTATAATAAATGCCTTATTTTATGTCTAAGAATCCAAAAATAAAATAAAATACCGGGTGTTCCATAAGAAAAAATATTACTTTAGTATGAATCTAAGTTTTGCCACAACCTGTACATTTCAAAATAATTTTAAATTATGCACATTGCTTTCAAACATATACCCATAAAATATTTTGCTTCTACATCTTTCCGTTTTCGTATAATCAACCGAGGCGAATGAGGTATGCCACCCTGTATGGTTTTAATTTAAATTCGATTCTACCACGCGTTCCCGAAATAAAGGGACACACGTATGGACTACAAAGTGTTCCTATAAAGGTTCCGATTTTTCCTTTTGAGGCACGGAATCCTAAAAATCGTAGATTCAGTCGAATTTGAGCCTGATTGCAAATTGAAATAGAGTACAATGGGAAATGAGTACAATAGGAAAAATATAACTGCAATACTTACGATACGGGATGTTCATTTTCTCTAGCTTTGAATGGATCGAACTCGTGAATATCAGCTTCCAGATCTCCATCTTTTGTAATTTTGTATCTAAAGAAAACAGAAAAGAATTAAACACAATTACTAAATAATCGACTTAATATTAAAAATATGATTTAGCATGCATAAATATATTCCCCGGTAATTTTTGGGTCAGATTAGTAGATGCTATACCAGCGGCGGCTGGTGAGAAAACGGTAAAATATGTGGAAATAGGCAATCGGTATGTCACTAGAGATGAGTAGGTCCGGATATATACGAATTCACGGACCTCTCTCCAGTGCCAGTACTGATGGATGTAGATCCTACTGAAAATTGGCCCCTATCCGCGGAACTGCATTGCTGTCAGCTAACCGGCCACGTCGTCGGCAGATAACGAAAACATAACGACCGCGACGCACGCAGCGACATAAATGAGTATTGGAATAATGACAGAATTGTAACTTCTGCCGAGTTGTATTTACTGTTTTTGAGTTAACTTTCACGGAACCGGAACCGTAATTGAAATTATTTTGTATTATTCGAACTTTGTGTCTAGTGCATATTAGTGATGTGTCGGTATTTGAGTAACGCGATTTTGGAGCGGTATTTTTTTGTAACGTCGTGTCGCGCTCCACAACGAATCAGGAACCTGTTACTGAAGAACGACGATCATAATGACGACAAAATTATAAATTATTTATAATTTGCAAATAAATTATTTATAATCGCTCTTGAAGTTAGCTCGAACCGTAGTAACCGCATAGCGACGTGTTTTGCTCCAGCCGTCGCGATTTCGTCGGTCGCCAACAGTAGTATCTGGAACTGGTATGTCCGTAGCGCCGCGCGATCTCGATCGGGACGTGTTCGCTCCAGCCGTCGCGCTCCTAGAGTTGTAGTTCCCTGTCGCGAACAGAAGTAACTGCTGTAACTGGGCATCGATGCTCTACCTTGGCGGCGACCAATGACTAAAGAATATAAGAAGATGTAACGCCCATATACGGGCTGCAGCAGAATTTGTGACCTTAGACGCCTTTTCTTTTGGTGGCAAACAATGAGTCATCAGCTGGTCACCAACAGCAATTTTTAATAGTTTGTGTGTAGTGAACTTTGTATAAACTTTATTACAATGCTGATTGTTGTTCAGCTTTCAAATGTAAAAGCAGGAGTGACAAGAAAGAGCCAGGAGTTACGTTTTCATAGGTAAATAAACAGTCCGCTCCACCTTTTTAGCGTTTTCTTATTGAGTTCGATAATTATTTTTCTGATATTATATGTACTTGACGTGTGTTAATACGTCTATACTAGTTTTGTACCTTTTGTTAACATTATGCCACCACCTACACCATAGGCGTAGTCAAAACATTTGTCAAACATATAAATATCCCTTCAACTAGCTAAGTTAAGAAAAAAATATGGCCACGGCACTGTTTGGTGCCATGGTAACAATTTGCTATCGGGTGTTATTTGTCCTTGAATTCATTAGTCATTGGTGGCGACCTACCGCGCTCCAGCCGTCGCGTTCCTAGAGTTTTAGTTCCCTGTCGCGAACAGAAGTAACTGCTGTAACTGATTTTCGACGCTCGACCTCGGCGGCTACGTACTCCGTTCCAGCAGTCGCTGGAGCGCGAGCGCTTCTAGGGTTTCGGTTTTGTCTGTCGCGATTTGATCGGTTACTATTGGCGTTGGTGCTCCCGTCGCTACGTTAATTTCGAAATAACGATTTTTGGTATGTACTAGGCATGGTATAAAATAGTGTTGTTTGAAAGATGAAACGCAAATAAAATAAAAATATTTTATTCGGCCGATTTAAATTAGGTAATAAAAACAATCAAATAATTTATTCGGCGTCAACTTTTGGTTCTTGGCTATTCCACGCTAGTTTCTGTGTATTATTGCACAAGTGTATCAAAAATATCGATTACTTTGATTAACAGCGTGTTATCTAAAACTGCACAAGCTTATTTTCAGTGTAGTTTATTAAGATAACACGATGGGAAGGCAAAATTATCTGGGTACATTAAAAAAAGTTAAATAATGCACTTTTTAACTTATTAATGAAAAAGTATAGACTATATTGTATATTTAGACAGCTCATAACAAAGCAAACAAAATAAAAAAAAAATAAATACAGGGTATCCCATTAACAAAATGATTTCTCCCAGAGCAGACATAGAGCCCAGAAGTACAACGATTGGCATCACGTGTGTTCTTTTATCTAATATAATTTATATCAATAGTTTTTTTATAACCATAATGATAACGAGTATTCTAACGTCTATTGTTTGAATTTAGTGTATTCTCCAGTTTAAAATACTCAACGAGCCGCCACTGATTTATATGATTATTATTTATCTTGAGAATTAAAGACTAAAGCTAAATGCAATGTGAATAAAAAGTTTTATGATCAAGCGTGCTTTGTATCATCACATGTGAACAATTATTATTGGAAATATATTAGAATTGTTTAACTGTCAAATTCAACGACCGCTTGAACATAAACTTTTTAATAACATAATATAGCATGCATGCTAATATTGTATCAGTCATCTTGGACTTTAAATAGTTGAATATTAAGTTTAGTAATGGAGCTATTTTATAAACACCAAAATAACTTTTACATTTATAATATATACAAGGTGAGTCAATGATTGCAGAAAGCTTATTAACATCATGTTGGTGATAACTGGGAAAAAACTGTTTCTAAAAAAGTAAAATAAAATGTAAGAAAAAATAATTTATCAAATAGGCATTAAAAAAAACTGACGATATTTATAAAACATTAATTAATGTTAAAGATAGACATAAGATATGTTTCTAAAAATCGTAATTATTTATAAAACAAAACGACGGCTATGGTTCTCGATCATTTTAATTCAAAGACCTATTATTTATTCTTTGATTGTAAAAACAGAACAGTGAAAAACAGAACAGCAAAATAAAACACTAGTTCATCGCCTATTAATCAAAACACTATATTTTTAAAACTGAATGCTTTGTTGTTTAACTGATGTTTAATCATCTGCTCATGATGCAACATATAGTTACCTAAACACGTGTACAGCGTTAAAAATATAGTGTTTTGAAATGAGGTGTGTATGTACTAGTGTTTTTTATTTTGCAATTTTAGAAAGATAAAAATTGACAAAAAATACTTATTTGTTCAAAAAAAAATAGAATTTTTTATTAAATTTATATAAATGAAATAATTTAAAACAGTTTCTTTGCAAATTTTACAATCACAACATAAATCAACTTTAGCGCAATCTTTGTCTTACTCTGTACGTATACCATACTGATTTTATAAGATAAATTACTTGCTTTTCGAACTTCTTAGAAGCCAAAAAGTTTTTTTCAATATGTTTACATAGTGTATTTTCTAAAATGCCACAACTACCGTATCCTTTTTTAATGCTAGAAAAATAACATAAAGTATTAAGAAATTTTGCATAATCAAATTTTAAAATCATATTATTAAAGTAATAATTTTATTAGAAATTAACTTCAGATGGTTATTAGTTCTAATATTTTCTATCAAATATTGTACATGTTTTTATATATATTTATATCTATCAAGACATAACCTTATTGGAGACGTTTTTCTTGAAAAATATTATGTTAATAATTACAAAAAATAAACATAAGCATCATCAACATGCATGGATCATTAGTTTTATTTAAGTTTAATATATTTCGTAACCACTATTCTTGCCAAATATGAATATACTTCAAGAAGTGGCAGATAATGTAAATAGTGTTTACATTATATTTTCTTGTTACATCTTAAGACGGAAATTGACTTGAGCTGAGCGTTGTAATGTACCGTGTTACAAAATGAGCATTCAATCAATGCCGGCATATAATCGGCGTCTAGTAGTCTAGTAAAGTCGATTTTCTGGCGGTAAATAAGGAATGTGATAAAAAAGGATATATTAATTGGTTCAATAACTTAACACCAAAAGAATCGTAAAAACTTACTTGGTAATGCCGTTGGTAGATGATTCATCTTTGGGTAAGAATACTTCTAATTCGGTAGTTTTACCGTTTTGGCCCTCCATTTGAGGTTTTTCGGTCTGAAATAAAATGAAATACCAATCAATTTTCAAATAATATTATTATAGACATATGCAAACCAAAGAATTTATAAGAAACATGGATAAGATTTTTACAAATAAATGACAATGTATATTCATATAATTTCTAATAAGATTTGATGATAATGCTATTTATGTTAAAAAATATACTTTGTGGCAGGCTTCCTGAAGGATAATACTGTATGATAAAAAAACGGCGTCAAAGATGGCTGGGGAATGACAATCGATGATAATTTTGGCGAGGTCAATCTCTAGACGTCATTCACTAAAAATTTGACATAAAACTTGTCAAAAATTAACACTAATTATAGATCGATTAAAACATGATAGAACGTTTCCAGACACATGAATAAATTTCCAAAAAAAAACTTGAATTTTAAACCATAGACCATTTAAAAATCATTTTTACACAATATAAAAATAAATTACAACCTTCTTAAGGCCAACTGGCAATAAGTCATTGATCATCGATTGTAATTCCTCAGCTATCTCTGTATACAGGTTGTTCACCACATACGACACGGAGTATTGTAGCTAAACGATGAGATTTTTACAAATTGTAAGTTTGGGGTTCGTTGAAGGACTATTAGAGCTACAATTTAAAAATATTTTTAGAAGATACAGAGTGTCCCAAATAAATAAAAAATATCAAAGTTGTATTTTTTTAAATGGAACACCCTGTATATTATTACATTTTTTGTTAAACCTTACCGTTTTTGAAATATTTTCAATTTTGTGAAATTGCAGTAAACATTTTAAAGCTTCATTTCTCCAAGGGTATCAATGTTTTTAATACTATATATTTAATGAAGTTTATTTATTGATCAGTTATTGTGTTGCAATAATAAAAATAATACTACCTTATACAGAGTGTCTAAAAATTTATTTTAAATAATTATTAGCTTCAAACGGCAATAACTTCTTTAATTTAAATGGAATGCCCTGTATATTTTAGGAGAATCAGATGCACAATTAAATTGTCTATCTGTGTCATATGTGGTGAACAACCCTGTATATTAAGACCTTTTTTTTTTCGATCGTATGGTATATAATTTTGATTGACATTTGAAACAAAACACAACTCTAGACAGTTATTTAGATATCTAAAATCCGAAACTCCAACAAAATGTATAATTTATAAATACGTAAAAATATCTCGTGGTATCAAATACTTAGGTAATAGAAATACAGCTAATATTATGGGGGGAGGGGGGGTATATGCATCTCAATAATGTGCTAATCAAAAAAGTGTAATAATCTATTAAGTCGACATTTTTTTTATTAAAACGTAGTAGCATAGAATCTATAGTCTCTCCAACGGGAGGCTACAAGCCAGTGACAGTTGCGTCTATCATTTTAATTGACAGGTAAATTATATTGTTTTTCTCGTCATTGTGACTGGTTAGACTGACTATACATTTAAAAACATGTAAAAATGGTTTCCAATCAGTAAGTCTATGTCTAAAATGTGATCAAAAAAGTTGTATGATCATGTTTGCTATGATAAGGGAACAATTTTCATGGAAAATTATATTAAAATTTATTTCACTGTCAAAGTTTTTTTCAACAGCTTTCATCATCACGGTCACCTATATTTGTAACGATATAATTATGATTATATTAAGTTGCGACTAAAAAATAAAAGAGAGAAGAAATAGAATCCACATGTTCCTGACGTCAATGCCAGGCTAACAGGTGTCGGTATTGTTATATTATGTTAAATATTCTAATTTCTTAATTTTTTGAGAACCAAACAAGAAAAAAAAGAATAGACTATTTCAATCATTGTTGATCGATTATAATCCTAATAAACACCACTAATGAAATTCAAGACTTATCTTTGCAAACAACACATATTACTGATGCTTCCAAAACCAAAGCAGGAACAAGGATAGGAGCATTTGGGCCGAAAACTAAATACTCCGAACCAATGGGCACCTACCCCAGTATCCTTCAGGCAGAAATCTACGCTATCGAAAGATGCGTACAACTATTCTAAAATAGGAACTATCGGAAAAAAAGTAATAGCCATCTAATCCGATAGTCAAGTAGCATTAAAAACGATCAACTTTCATTCTAATTCAAAAGCGATCAACTTTTTAAATGAAAAGTAATTTTAAAAAAAATGCAGCCCATTCACTGAATCTAGTAGGTACAAAATAATATTTTCCAGTATGATATGTCACAAAGTGTCTAATCGATAGGAATCGAACAAAAAAGTACCTTTTGACGAAGCAAAAAGTGACACAGATTTTACAGACGGAAAAATGAAATTTCGAATAACTGTATTTTTCCCTTAATAGATAAATTAATAAATGAACTCATAAAAAGGAAAGATGCATACCAAGAAGTAGAGTTTGGATTTCTTACACCCCCGGGCAAGCCTGTAGTTACGCCAATGCTGATATCGGAGATGGAGAATTAACCTCTGTAAAACCGTCTCAGATACTTGCTTTTGTCAAAACTCTGAGACTGTATGATGAGTTATAACTCAAGAAAGGGGGACACAATAGATCTGTAAGGTCGAGGTGACTAACCCCCCTCCCATAAATTCTACATCCCAAAACAGATTTATTTTAACCCCCGAAATTATACTATAATACCCATGACATTTACAATAAAATAATTTATAAAAAGGCTTACCATATTTGAATTTGAATTTCCTTAAGTTAAGTTCTTCGAGATTCCGCCACCCTGAAATATAAATAATATTGTTGTATTATTCTACTTTTACATTTGTATATTTGCTAAAAATATGTTAAAATCATCTAATGTCGGTCTTTTTAGTTTAGTCAGTTTGTTTAATAAATGATATTCATTTGTATATATCATTAAAACAAGTTTAGTATCATAAAAATTGATTTTTTTTACGACTAAAGAACAACAGAAAAAAATGTATTATATTAGAAATTGTGCCTATTGGCTTATACAAAATTGATTCAAAATATTATATTTTGTAAATCTTTGAAAAATTGATCTCTATTTATCGCCAGTAGGTACTGTAAGAACAATATATTTTGAAAATAATAACTGTAAAAATACTATTTTCCGGTAAATTGTGAAATCCAACAAGATACAGTACGCCGACAAATTACTATATTTTACAATCGATATATCTTAAAAGACCTTGGTAGTTCTGTAAATATCGGGGTTTACATGAACGCAACTGATGTATGTATGTCAGTGTCTAATCGATAAGAAACAAAATCAGCTATTTTTTCAAAATCATTTTCCAAACCACATATTATGTAATATATAAAATAATAAATTATTTAAAATATAGGCGTCATAATTGATAATATAATAATAAATATAAATGACTGTCAATACTTAGTTTTCAATTTTTAAAAAATAAAATTTTGTTAGTCAATATGTTCACAACCTTCACATGTTTCATTCAAATCGCAAATAATAGAAGAGTGTCGGTTCTTATCTATTTATTTTTATTCTGATTATGTGTTAGGACTAAAAATCAACATCCCAAAAACCCAAATGATGACAAACCTAATATAATTGGCGGTGGACTATATATCAATCACTATCAAATTAAAGAATCAATTTCTTATAAGTACTTGGGTCATAAAATACGTATAAGCCGTGATAACCAAACTTGCGAAGTCAACAGATGAATAGGACTAACCTGGGCTGGCTATGAACGACTGAAATACATTTTCAAAAAGGAGCACTTCCGATAAATACATAGATAGGAAATAATAGATAGGAAGAGAAAGGTCTTCAATCAATGTGTACTACCTGTTCTGACGTATAGAGCGGAGATCCTAACATTAACCAAGAAAACAGCAAACGAAATCAGAATAACACAAAGAGCGATGAAATGATCAATGCTGGGGATATCTCTCATCTCTGGGAGACAAAGACCGAATTCCGAAGTAAGGGACAGAATAAGTCATAGAAAAAATATCAACTTTAAAATGGAATAGGGCATTGCAAGGCTAAACGATGATCGATAGTCAAAGAAAATTATAGAATGGGACTAAGACATGATGTATTCAGGAGCATGACGACTTTAGATGTATCCACACTAATCCACAGTACCTGGATACAAATTGCTCAAGATAGGGAGTTGTGGAAGGATACAAGGGAGGCCTACGTCCAGCAGTGGACTTTATGGCTGATTGATGATGATTTTCCTAGCTATTTTTAGTTGAAATTGTATAAGTTAAATGAATGGTAATTAAATAAATCCCCCTTAAATATATTTTATAAATTTCATAAGCCAATTAAAGTAAATTTCTCTAATATCTTAAGAATAATAATTATTAAAACTAAATAAAATATGAGATTTTTTTTTGAAATGAATATTTTTAATATTATGACAATAGTATTCGATATCTTGATAAATTTTATAGTTGTAAAATTTGCTCATATTCTTTTAATATTAGAGCAGGTATTTTTGTTTGTATTATTTCATTTATTTTTATGATCCAGTAATTAAAATATCGAAATAAATGATGAAATTTCGTACTCACTAAAAATTTTATTGGATAGTGAAAAAACTATCAACCCTTTTTAAATTTTCCTATTCAAAAACTTAAAGACATAACCTAAACACATATTCACTGAAACTTCGCTGCATATAAATATTTTTATAAAATATTTTTATCACGATCGCTTTCTCCGAGAGAAAACACTTACTACAATGCTGATTGGAATAACGTGTGTATATGTAATATAACATCAAAATAGCAAAGGCGTCAATAACAAATACCTCCTACTAAGAACGTCTTATCAAATTATGATAATGAAATTGCCCCACTTACATAAAAATGTATAAAATATGGAATACAATTCCAAGGAAGAAATCTAAAAATACACTCAACATTTTCAAAAATTCTAAAGTTCAATTTGTATGTGTACTACGAAAGACGTATTTATACTATACCGCGTTACTACATTTCGAGTTATTGAAAAAATATTTTTACATCTGCTCGATAACAGTACTTATAATGAAGGTTACTTAATCATACTTGATTATATTAAAAATGTATGAAGAACGCAAATAAACTTATCGGTACAAAAAATGAATATAACCCTAATAACTTAATAAATTAACACCTTAAAGTTTTGATATATTTTGGTTGGGTTGTAAGCTACATTATTTGACTTTTTAGTATCTCTTTCTAAATTAAAAATGAAAGTTCCTATCTGTCAATTATACAAGGGAAAACAAAATGTTTATATTTTGGTGAAAGTTGTTAACATATTCCATACCTGTGGGATATGTTAAGAAAGGATGGAATTTAAAAAGGCTGTATTAAACTGCCGTTAAATGGTAGCTTACTAAAATGCCGTTAATAGGTATGACGTCTTTGATGTGACGCACTTGACGGCTTTATGAAATATAGAAATTTTATAAGGACTAACCAACGCTATCCACCCCACCAAATAACCAACTTAACCAACGCAACTAACCTCGACACTGATAAAAAATATAAAAAACAAATATAAATTAGTAAAAATCAACTAACCCCACCAAATAACCAACTAACCAATGAATTAACACCCTCTAAATAACCATGCTAACCAACCCGCCAAATAACTAAACCAATCCAACTAAAAAGAGGGAAACCGAGATTTGAACCACGGACCATTCGCTTACGAAGCGATAGCCTCAGCCACTGGTGCTCTTGCAAAATGCTTAAGGTTAGGCATTACTTTCCGCCGACATGAACGACGTCACAATATCTATTAACGGCATTTTAGTAGGCTACCGTTTAACGGCTGTTTAAGAACATCGATTTAAAAATCATTTTGTCATCTAGGTACATCTTTTCTCAATAGTTTGTTTTTCGGTTCATCTTAATAGCATTATTTTTGTTGGAGATATTCGGTTTTGAAGAAGACACTAACATTTTTTCGTAACTTTTACATTAAAACCATTCCTTTACTTTTGGTCCTAGTCAACAGACCTATGAAATAGTGTTTATGATTTATCTAATGTCTATAGCTTTTTTCGTTTTCCTATTATTTCCGATTCTGAACCGTCCTAGAACTCTGCAGCGCATGCGCAAATGAAATAATGTCTTCATATTTCCTTCTGCGCATACGCATCACAGTTCTAGGACGGTTCAGAATCGGTAATAACAGGAAAACGAAAAAAGCTTATATCATCGAAAAGTCAATATTATTGTTGTCTATGATTATTGTCTTTTGGGTCTACCAGAGATGGTTTTAAGTTCAGAAGTTGTATCCTTACGTCGTGCAATTCATTACAAATTTAGGAATCTGAACTTCGACTCGATTCGAAGTTCTCCTACGAAGACAATAATAATATGTTTTTTTAACGATAGTGACATTACCCAAATCATAAACACTATTTCATAGGTCTGTTGACTAGGACCAAAAACAAACACGAAAGCGAATATCCCCAACAAAAATAAAGCTATTGAGATGAATCAAAAAACGAACTATCGAGAAAAGATCTACTTAGAGGATAAAATGATTTTAAATTCCTTGCTTTGTTAACATATTCCACAGGGTGTTTCAAAATTTGACTAAAATATTAACATTTTTCCCTCGTCTGGAAAATTTCATTTTTAAATTAGAAAGAGATAATAATTTAGCTATAAATCGTTTAAAAAATCGGCCCACTTCAACATAATATATTAAATTTTAAAAAACAACAAAATCTTAAGGTTATCGTTTTTCGTGCCGGTGAGTGTACTAACAACAGTTTGCCAAACAATTTTACCTACTAAACGTCATCGAGAGCTTTATAAACACATTTTGTTCTATAAACATAACGTATCATATAAAAGTTAAATCTTATGATTTAGTTACATATCTATGCGATTTAGATAAAATACATTTAACATCTATTTGATAAGAACATATTTTCGTCGTAATATTATCAAATTTCTAATTAGCATCTGAGTAAACTTATGTATATTTTATCACGTATTTAATTAATACTGGTACTCTAATGCATCATGTGTTAATATTATTAGCGAGACACAAGTTGCACTTGCAAACATTAAGAGTCCGTTTCACTAGTCCGAAAAAGTAGCAAAATATGCGTTCAGTATTTAACGTTTTATGTAAAACAGGCTAGGTATTTCTACACAAATGAAGAAGGAAATTAAAGATAAAGGATTATACTATATCCGTATTGTAGCATACTTTTAGACATCTTTTTTATTTTTAAGATTTTGATGGTCAAACATCAACAAAATATTCTTTATGTTTGGATTAAATTTTCTCGAAAATAAGGACATAATTTAAAATTCCGTTACAATACGGAAGTAAAGTTTTGTGATTACAGTGATATATTATTTAGATGGTTTTGTAACAAATTGCTGGCTGTTTTACGGCAAATGCTGAAGCTCTGCAAACCTTAATCAAGCCTTATCAAAGCACGTGTGTTTGGAATTTTAGGTGTGGCTTAACACGACAGGAGACAGGATCGGACTTAGGGCAGATTTCCGAAATATGATATATATTTCCTTCGGCCATACACCCGCTTTATTCTCCCGGCCATACACCCGCTTACCTCTGAGAGCAACTCGCAAGCGTAATAGACTCTTAATAATACTTCTTTTATTTGTTGGAGTATAATCAGTACAGTTTTATTTATTCTATAACATAACCTTACCCTTATCAATGTATATTTTGTAGTAAATATAGTATTTTTTTTATTGTGTAGTATAAAAATAATCTTTACTTAAATATTATAAATTTTAATTAAAAATACTATACAAAAAGGTATTTCCATTTTAAACTTAACATTACAACGCAAGAACAAAATAATTTATTTAAAAAAAAACCATTTGTTCGGATAACTTTAGAATAGTTTGGGAAAAGATCTGTGTTTATGAAAATTGATATAAATATAAAATAATAATAATTATGAACAACATTTCTCTTTGACACTTCAATATTCTACCACAAATTCCATTTTAATATACAAAAGAACATTTTATTGTATATATTTTTTATTATTGGGCATGATGAATTAAGTCCACACAAACTTTTATCTGAAACCTCAGTAATACTTTTTACCCATTTGTTGCATACACCTTTTGTACAACCCTGTGTATACCTTGTGTTCTATCAATCGATTTTTTAATGTTCAATTGATAAAATAAAAGATATTATGGTAAACATAAATGTTATATTTTTAGAATGTAGATGAAAGTAAAATTTACAACTTTTACTACTAAACATTTTTTGTGTGGGTTAAATAGTTTTCACAAAAAAATGCACCCACATAACAGTAAATATGGTTTCATGCCAAAATTTAATATACCTTGATAAATTATTGTTAAAATTGCCGTTTTCTTCTTCTTTTAAACTTTCAACCGATATTATAAATTAAAGCGATAAAAAATAAATTTCAAATCATATTGTAATATTGTAATCAGAAATATTACTTTTATAAGTGTTTTTCAAAAGTGGCTCTAACCTAACCTAACCTAACCTCTATAATGTTTTAATTTTTTTAGATAAAAAACGATATTTGGTATAAGTATATGACATAAAGGAGAAAGTATATGACATAGAGGTGCCCGGTGGCGTAGAGGTACAGGCTCTCGTCTACCAATCTCAAGGTGTGGGTTCAATTCCCACACCCGGCATTTCATAAGCCGACTATTTTTATTAAAATAAAAATAGTTTGGGTACCTAGGTCGACTCAGCCTTAAATGAGTACTTGGGATTCACAATCCTGAAGTCATAATAGGCGGTTGAAGCGTAGTGCTAGCCACATTACCTTCCTTGTATACCGAACTGCTCTAGTATAGCTGTACCTTGCTACTCCCAAGGCGTTAAAGCTATATACGGGAGCTATTATTATTATTATATGACATAAATCAGGATAGATTGATGTATTAGTTTCGTTCACTTCCTGTTTCACCGGAAAATTACTAATTATTTTTTTACTTTATTTGATAGATATTTTTACTTTCTTTTGATATTTTCGCTTAAAAAAAATAGTATTTTAAATTTCAGTCTGTGTATTTTATAAAGTAATAGAATAGTTAGAAACATTACTGCCGTAAATGTATAACCAATAACCACAATTTGACTCGAAATACCAGTAGTACGAAATTATTCGAAAAAAAAAAGATTTTTCCGAATATTCTAATGAGCCATCATCGTTCCGTTTAGACGATCAAATCTATTTTTCCAAAACTCCTTCATTAAAAATTAATGATTTTAACACAGCCATGGCACTCTATATTGATATTTAAATGCAATTTTTTTAATTAAAAATGTCAAAAGAAATAAAAAGTTAAAAAATGTCACGAAATAAAGTAAAATATACCGAGGGTACCATTTAAAAATCAAAAGTTGTAGTCATTTCCCATGAAACACGAAGTGACCGAAACTAAATACGTTAATCAATCACGATTTATATATCACCCGGTATATGCCTTTCTTTAAACATATAGACTGTGATATAGATGAGAAACGTGTCAATACAATTGACATGTTGAATTAAATAATTAATAAGTCCAAACGAAATTGTGTCTAATAACAGATCTTTTTTTAAGAGGTTTAACATCTCTGGTATTTTTAGGAATGCTAGAATTAATGATGCTTCTCGAAGTAAGAGAACTTACATGTATCACTCAATATGGTCCAATATGTATCAATATGTATCACTCAATATGGTCCCAATATATGTATATATGGTCCAATATGTATCACTCAATATGGTCCCAATATATGTATTCTATGTATATACATGGAATTTATTTTTTTTCTCTTTGTGTATTTAACGTATAATGACATATTGAAATTTGCGTCTTGGCTATAAATAAACATAATTGCACTATCATCAATTGGCGCCATTCAATTATAGGGCAACGAATTATTGACTAAGCAGACATTTTTAAACTTATAATTATAACTATATTAAAGATACTCCTAAACTCCTAACGTACTAATACATTTGCTTTTTTAATGATAGAGAGGAATAATACATTATGTGTAGCCCTTAGAGTAAGTAATTAATGAGTAAACAAATAAATCGTCCCATTGCTGCCAAAAGTCACTAACTTACTTTTTATTACTTCCGAGAAAAATGCGTCTAAAGATGAATTGCATTGCATAAAGATGTTATAGTTAGTAACTATTCGGTATTAAAATAAAACATAAATAGCCATAAATCGTAGTTAATGACTTTTGCAATCGATTATCCGATTCAAAACATAGTTAGTGATTGAATTTGGTTGTTCGGAAAAATGTTAGTTAGTGACTTTTGGCAGCAATAGGACGAAATTTAAATGTAATTAGAGGAAAGTCGCCTAATATGGGGATAGTGCCTAATATAGGGTAGGTCGTTTTTGCGGAAGTACTGAGTGCGAGATCTATTGTATGCATTGTTTACTAACCGCCGACATGCCAGGAGGTGACCATTCTCTTTTTGGCCCAAACTTGTGCTCTGTTTTGACGTTTGAGGTTATAACAGTTTTGTGTAGTAAGCAAAGTTTTTTGGTCGTGCTGTATTTGGGTGTTTAAGGAGACTTATGCCCACTTGCACCGTTTGTATAAACTTTGTTTAAAGGCTAAACAGTGATTAACTATAATAAAATATGTATAGTTAATCACTGTTTAGCCTTTAAACAAAGTTTATACTTATTTTATATTAACTATAATAAAATATGTATAGTTAATCACTGTTTAGCCTTTAAACAAAGTTTTTACAAACGGTGCAAGTGGGCATTAAAGGTTAGTTTTTAAAGTTTTGATAATATTATTCTATACAAAATTTAGCGTAGTTTATGAAAATAGTTAGGTTTTCTAAAATACAAACACATTTTTTGCAAAAAGCCGCCCCTCCCAAAATTCTAGTTTATTCCTAATATGGGGTACCTGCCAATTCCTAATTTGGGGTACCCCATATTAGGAGATTATTTCCTATTTTGTGTAATACCAAAATATTTTCTTTCAGATGCCTAAAAAACGGAAAGTGTGGAATAAGGAACGTACATTTTGTTGGGTTCATACATTTTTGTTAGATGTATTTTATGTTACTCCTAGAGAAGTAAGTTTTTTGACTCATTATAAGAAGAAATACCTTTTTGTTAGGTGTAGTTTGTATATGTCAGTTTTATAAATAAATCGTTTTAATCCAAAACAACCCAAAATAATTCAAGTTTTTTTGAAATTTTACATTGTAAATGGTACCCCATATTAGGATACCCTATTCCCCTAATATGGGGTAGGGAATCTTTTTTTTAATGCTGCATATTTCTTTTCTATTTCCTTTTAACCTGTTTCTTCTTACTAAATGCTTAAAATGTGTCCAAAAAAACGTAAAATTCAGAAATAGTGTCCAAAAGTTATTACGTTTTTTATATATAGTGTTTTCAAAAAAAGTACCCCATATTAGGCGACTTTCTTCTAGTAACCAGAGCAGCAACAAGTCAGTTTTAAAAAGACTTAAGTCTTAAATCATTTCTAATATCAAAATGAATTAAGTCTTAAGTCAAATTCAACATAAAGTTAAAATGATTTAAGTCTTAAATCTTTGACTTAAATCATTTTATTTCAAGTCAAGTCATTTTTGTAAAGGCTTAAATCAATATAACGTTATTTAAGTCGTTTTTATGACTTAAGTCTATATTTTTGAATTAAATCATGACGATCTGCAAGTTAAGTCAGTAAAATGACTTAAATCAATTTTCAAAAAAATACATTACAGTTTAGATGTCATCGAATACGTCATGTCTATTAAAAAGGAATGATGTGTTTTGATCACTATGTAATATATCGATGGCATAAGCTAAGGGCTGGAGAATTTTAAGGTACTCTTCGATATATTCGAGATAAATTTCTTTCGTTCGCCCTTCGGGGTACTAACTTTGAAAGATAGATAACTAACTTTGAAACAAACTTTTACTAGTGAATGTTAGCATTCATTGGGGATTACTAGTGAATGCTATAGCATTTAAAGGTCTGTTCCCAGAAGGAATCACTGACTAGTCAGCACGTTTCTCATTGGTTAAAATGCATAGGAACCTGATTGTTAGTCTGGTTTCTACACATTTCAACCAATAAGAAACGCGCTGACTAATCAGGGATTCTTCTGGGAACAGGCTTTTGCTTGAACAAAAAATAAATAAAAAGCAATCAAAACTCATTGTGTCGATTTATAGTCAGTTAACAGATACGAGCTGGATGTTTGATGCTTTTTGAGGAGTCAGAAGAAAGTAAAAATCTCTGAAAACTGAAAATGTACTTCCCACCAAGTCCTTTATTAATTTTTCTCAGTGTAGCTGAAATAAAACAATTTTAAATTAACTAAAATAGTCAATGTGCGTCTCGACTATTAATAAACATACATCGCACTACCTTCAATTCCATAGGCGACGTTCTATTAAAGGGTAATGAATCTACTAGACGTTCGAATCGAAACTAATTAATTTTTGGCTGGAGTACGCCGATGCGATGGACCATCGTCTGGCGTAAAAAATTGTTAGGGAATTAGTAACGCGACCGGGCGAATAATAATTGGAAAAAATTGGAGTAATATTAATCTAGATTCCGTCTAATCAGGACCACAGATACGGAATAATGTACCGTGACAATTAGGCAAGAAACGTGCAGATTAGTTGAGGTCACGTTTTCACGCATCTGGATTTAATGTTAATTTCTATTAAAAAATGTATTTTTTTTCAAACGTTATAAAAGTAATAATTAATTAAAGCGACTGACAATATAAAAACGTCATTTTAACGCCTAGGCATAAAAGTTAAGCACTATACTCCTAAGCACAAAAGCACAAAATATATATTATTAAACTAATATCACAGATTAGGTATCCTATAAGTATACAGATAAAAATCTTGTCCCTAATTCGTGGTACGAAAATTGTTTTTTTATGACGATGTGCAAACGAGTAAAATTTCCTGTGCGCAAAAATAAACTCGCGTAAAATAACAATAAACAGCGTAATAGAGAGATATCTCTAAACCGAATAGCGTGCATGGACGTTAATAAGGCCAGGTGTTATTTCCTTTACGTGAGGTGGTATTAACTCTCTTCATTTATAGTTATCGGATCGGAAAGAATTCTGTCCGCGTCGCGTTCGCTGTTTAAACTTAACCTAACTTTGAATTTAGAACTTTGAAATTGTTTTGTTTACTAGGTATTTTAAAACTAAAGGGCTAAAGTGCTTATTTCCAGTGCTTTATTGTTCAACGTCTGCCAGTGGGTTTAGGGCAACAAATTCTCTTAGTATGTCGTCATGTGCGCAAACTAGTAACCTAACTAGTGCCCGATTCCGAAAACTGGAACCACGAAAAACAATAAAGAAAAACAAAGTTTATAATCTGTGCTAATAATATTAAGTGTCAAGTTCAACGAGCGTAACCATAATTTCTCAATATACAGGGTGAGTCTTAAATAAGTGTGTTTTTAGAGGTAGTATATTTCGACCCAAGAACGTCTAAGAAAATTTGGAAAGAATTTTGGATTTTTTTTTAGTTTTTAGTTAAAAAACTCAATTTCTTAATAATATGGTAGGTAACATTCGGTAGTAGATTAAATCTACAAGAAAGGAAATCCAGAAAAGATCCCGTATTCTCAAATTTTTTTAATTTTTTTTTAATCTTTAAAGTAAAATGACACTACACGATTATTTTGGACTTATTTGAAAGAGGGTAAAGAGAAAATATGTTGTACTGAAGCTGTGGTTGGTTCCTTGTGAAACATCGTTGAAATATTAGTATTTTAATAAAGCACGCTTTTAGATGTTTCAAAAACGATGTTTGAAACATCTAAAAGCGTGCTTTATTAAAATACTAATAGAAAATATGTTTATTTTATCGAGATCTACCAGCCCTGAAAATATTTGTACTTATTTAAAACTCACGCTGTATAATTATTGATGTTTTGAAATTGTTTAAAAGTTATTTGTGACGTTTGAAAAAAAATAGCATGTTCTATTCGGAGTAAAAATGAACTTTTTGTGGCTCGCCTGTAACGACAGACGTACAGCCTCGCTACAAAAAGTATAATTTTTACTCCTAATAAAACAATATATTACAATAATGATCGAAAAAAATAGCGATGGCTATGAAATAAAGATCGCTGTCATTTTATATACCGGGTGCGTCTCAAAATTGGCTCACCCCTACAACTTTTTTATTCTTTCAAATAAAAAAAACGAGATTTGGTATGTTAGTATATAACATAAATTAGGATTGATTGACGTATTCAATTGTTTTTGGTCACTTCCTGTTTCACCGGAAATGACTACAACTTTTGATTTTTAAATGGCACCCTCGATATTTTTTTACTTTATTCGATAGAAAATGACACTCTAAATAGAATGACATATCATATGTCAACTTATGACATTCTCGCTTAATAAAAAATCGTACTTTAAAATGCAATCTAGAGTGCCATGACTATGTTAAAAACACTAATAATTCTTAATCAAGGAGCCTTGGCAAAATAGATTTGATCGTCTAATGTGTTTAGTGTCTTGTCCTGGCTAGTTAAAATGCTCAAATCGTATGTTTAATTATATCTCAATTTTTTCAAATGGAACGAGAGTGGCTCATTAGCATATTTGAAAAAAGATTTTTTTACGAATAATTTGAATTTGATACCACACACTTGGTATTTCAAGTCAAATTTTCGTTACGAACCGCAATCTGATGTCAAAAGTTGACATGTGATATGTCATTCTATTCAGACTGATATTTTCTATCGAATAAAGTAAAAAAATACCGAGGGTGCTACATAAAAATCAAAAGTTGTTGTAATTTCCGGTGAAACAGGAAGTGACTGAAAACAACTGAATACATCAATCAATCCTAATTTATGTCATATACTAACATACCAAATCTCGTTGGTTTATCTGAAAAAATAAAAAAGTTATAGGGGTGTGAGCCACTTTTGAGATGCACCCGGTATAAAATTATATAGGGAATGTCGTCGATGTTCATTTCCAACCCAACTGGACGCCGTTTTATTTGAACATACCTTATTTTATTGAACCTGGACGTTAAAATTCGATATATTCCATTACTGAAAGGTTTTTTTGTGGCCGGCCGTAGCGCAAGCAGTACGAGTAGTGTGTCGATCTGCGGTGCGAGAGATGGGATGGTACTGGGTTCGAACCTCAGCCAGTACGGTCGCTTTATTTATTTAAATAAAAATATTGATATATCTAAATAGAGCGACCAGCGAGCTGCCACCTCAAGGAAGACAATGTCAAACCACCATGAGTATATTTGCCTTCTACATCCTCTCAAATAGTGCCGTTCGGATTCCGCGATAAACTGTATACTTGTAACACTAATGGTACACATAACAAGTACATGCGAGAGGTAGCCGACGCTCTGTACAGACTAAAGGTACATTCAGGCTGAGAGCGTCGAGCATCGCGTCGCGTTTGCGGCGCGTCCGCGTGTCGAAATGGAATCAATTCACTTAACTTAAATTAGACCGTTCAGGCAGACAGCGTCGCGTTTGGCGTTGCGCTAGCGTCCGCTGAGCGTCGGGGTTCGAGTTCAATGGGCCGGACGCGACGCTCGAGGCTCTCAACCTGAATGTACCTTAAAGGCTTTTAGAAAACAGTTTTAGTTAAAAACATGTTTTTTTGTATCCATCCATACATCGATGTTTGCATTTTTATTCGCTATACCACAAACTAAATTAGTCTGTGGCTATAGAACATGTGGCTATCCTGAACCCAAAGTGGCTATCCTGAACCCAAATAACAACTTTGACGTCCAAGTGCTGCTTCCATCATCATATCAGCTTGATGATGATACGAGAGCTGTCTTTTATATTTTGCACATAGAAACATAGTAGGCGTCTGTCAACATACATTTATCCAATGTCAAAATGAATTGTAATCTAGAGTCAATTTAATGTGAAAGTTTTAGACCGCTTCGTTTAAAGCTGTACCTAAACTGAAAAGCCATTCCTCAACAACGAAAAACTATTGAGTTTTTAAAGCAATGTTACCAGAACATTCAGTCAGGGCCAGAATCGGTTCCAAAAGATGCAAAAATGCATTTCTCTTCGTGGAGAATACCCTCAAAAAACAATAGCCTTTAAAAGTTATCTAGTGTTTATTTCCGCCTCTAATGAAAAAAATCTATTGAAATGAAAAAAAAATCAAAAATGAAAATGTCGCCAGAGTTTCATAAATTGCCAATCAAGAATACCAATTAATAAGAATGCAAAATGGAAGAACGCCAATTTCGGGTCAAACTTTTACTTGACATTACAAGTTAAATAAAAGTTTAGAAAATCGACAACACCTTTTTTAACATTGAAAATTAACTAAATAGATATTTTTTATTATATCGGTGTATAAAATATACGACAAAATTTCACATCATTTCTGAGATAGCTGCTATTGTTGTTACAAATTGGAGTTAATAAACTAAGAATAGATCCGCAAAGTATAAAAGACACTTTAAATTAGGAAGAACGCCATTATTCACTCTAGGAAGGCTAATTACGTTAAATAATGTTAAATGAGATAACGCAAAAATTTAGTCATTTAATTAAATTCGGCTCCTAAAAGTAGGTGACCTGGCTATTTTTACACGTGTATTGAGAGCAACAAACAGCAACTGGTATGAAAGTGTAAGTGTTGTAATTTTAAACACTGTCTCTAAAATAATCAAATAATTGAAATGAAGGTATTTTCTAAAATACAAGTAGTTTTAAGTTTGCTCATTGGGTAACTGAGATATGGATTTTAATGAAATGGTGTTAACTCACTTTACTTTGGTTTTCTTTTTATGATGTTTTATACAGGGTGGTCCGAACTGTATTCCGGAAACTTCGGCAGCATATTCCTCAGATTAAAATAAGTAAAAAAGTTCTTATAAATGTATGTTCTAAAATGCTTAGTTTCGGAGATACAGGGTGTAGAAGTTTCATTTTTATTTCGATTTTTCCCAAATAATTTATGAAGTAACGTCAATATTTGGATGAAAATTGGTGTCTGGGAGTTTTTTGACATGAGAAATTTGATTTTGATGTCAATATGACTACTACTTGTAGAGGGCGCTACCTACATATTTTATAACTGGTTTGAAGAGTAATAACTTTTTGTCCATACCTGTATAAAACTACTGAGTAAAAAAAATATACATATACAACTTTATTTACATAAAAAAAGTCTCTTGGTAAAAATCGCTACGAGTAATGGTTCTCGAGATATTTGGAATCAAAATGTACCTGTCATTATTGACATAAATAAAATATGTTGACTAAATAGTTATTAGACTGAAATCATAAATTTGAAACTTTTTGTACCAAAAGTTCCACAGAAACTGTTTAATCATCATTTTTTCGCCAAAAAAATTATGATTAATTTAAAAAAAATAAAAATCTACTATTTCAGTCAAATATAACTATACTCAACGTGGTGCTTATTTTTTGTCAATAATGACATGTATTGACTATTTCCACTTTAAATATCTTGAGAACGGTTGCTCGTAGCGATTTTTACCAAGAGACATTTTTTACGTAGAAAGTCATGGAAATGTATATTTTTTCAGTCAGTAGTTTTATACAGGTACGTACGAAAAGTTATAACTCTTCAAAACAGTTACACAACACATGTAGGTGGCGCCCTCTACAAATAGGAGTAATTTTGACATCAAAATCAAATTTCTCGTGTCACAAAACCCCCAGATACTAATTTTCATCCAAATATTGACGTTACTTCATAAATAATTTGGAAAAAATCGAAATAAAATGAAAACTTCTACACCCTGTATCTCCGAAACTAAGCATTTTAGGACATACATTTATACGAACTTTTTTACTTATTTTTATCTGCAGAATATGCTGCCGAAGTTTCCGGAATACAGTTTGGACCACCCTGTATATTACGGGATATTTAAGATATTAATTATTTATATATTGTTAATAATGCGTAGTTTTTCTCAAGCTAGAGAATATTTCCTTAAATTCCATATGTTTAAATATGACCTTACTTCCAAAAATACCCCAAATTTAAAGTGCAAGTTGACCGGCAAAATGAACTAATGATTTGGAAAATTAGTTTATTATCATGATATGTTGATGATATATTTATTAACAAGTTAAAGCTTGATGTAATTTTTTTATACGATGGAAGAATATTTTAAAGTTACAATATACTCTCTGGAGCAGTTTTGCAATATCTTTTTTTAAAATCTAAGATCAATGTCCAAACTCAACTACTAAATTCTTGGCACAAAGCACACAACAGATATATCTTTATCTTAATTAAACTTTAAACTTATTTTATATCTATTGGAGATTGTAAGCGAAAATTCATACTGACAACATGTCATGACATTAAAATATATTAAATAAAAAAACTGACAAAAGCAAAAATAAAACATATTAACTAAAACTTTTTCATTATACCCTATATTAGTTCAGAAGTTATTTTGAAAAAATCGGAATAAAAATAAAACTTTTACACCCTGTATCTCCTAAACGAAGAATTTTAAGACATAATTATATTTTTTTTCTGTAAAATATACTAGTAGAAGTTTCCCGAACACACTCTGTATAGAAAACTAACTGGAATTTTTCTTGAACCCTATATACTGAGTGCGTCTCGAAAGTCGCCCACCTCTATAACTTTTTTATTTTTTCAGATAAAAAAAAACAGATTTGGTATGTTAGTATATGACTTAAATTAGGATTGATTGACGCATGCAATTGTTTTTGGTCACTTCTTGTTTCACCGGAAATGACTACAACTTTTGATTTTTAAATAGCAGCCTCGGTATTTTTATACTTTATTCGATAGGAAATGACACTCTGAATAGAATGACATATCATATGTCAACTTTTGACATTTTTGCTTATAAAAAAATCGTATTTTAAACTTATTTATCAAAGAAGGCAACATATTATTGAATCTATTGACATTAAGTTATAACAATAGCGAAAATTAAAGTACTAAAATAATCTTAATTTTAATAAATATGTAATAACATAAAATATATTAAATAAAATAATCACTGACAAAAGCAAAACTAAAGCATACCTAAAACCTTTTCATTATATTACTATTTTTGTCCAATAAACTTTTTGCTATTTCTGAATGGTTGCAAGTTGGAGAAAACCAATTTAAATATAAATTTATCTAGTTTTCATCTCTACAACGAATATTTTCTTGGACTCCATCCAAGTATTTTACTATTTCTCTATTAGTTCAATACTATCTACGGATGAATCAGTTGCCAAATATCTGTGTAGTTTCATTAATAAAATCTAAATTTAGAATAACAAAAGGAACAGCAAAGATATATACATTTATTATAAAAAATATATATAATATATTTCATATAAACTATAACTTCAGAATAATTTTATTTTGAACAAGAGAAACCTAGGGATGTTCGGTCCTAAGATTTCAGTACCGGTATCCGGTACCACGAAGTACCGGTTTCAGCAATTAGATCGGTAGGATCGATACTGAACCGGTATACCGGCTGGACAGGAGGACCGAAAGACCACCAGTTGGACCGTATGAACCGGAACCGGAATATCGGAAAGACCGAAATAACAGTTTTGGTTGTTGTACCAGTGAGCATATACCTCATGATACAGTATTAAGAAATGTAAATAGAAAGTTCTCGTGCCTGTAACGTTAAGTAAATACGGTAACGTAATAAAGACGGTATTTTGAGGGACAAATTAGATTTCTCGGAATCTATCGTAAATCTATCCGTTAACGTTAAACGTTATTGATCTAACTTAAGATTCTGATTGTTTATGTTTACATTTCCGGCATATTCTTGATTTCTCGTCCAACATTCTCTTTACTTATGAAAAATGAAAAAATTACTGGAAGCTGCTATTCTTGGAGATATAAATGGAGCGGAAATAAGATGCTATTTTACATATTTTAAATAATAGAGTAGACGCTATTGAATATCGGCCTAAATTTTACGGAGATTTTAATTTATATAATATACATGAGTGATCCATGAGTAAGATGCTTTAGTAGACCAAACTAGACTAGCAATGCCTTAAACATACATTAAAATAAATTACATTGCATGTTATTTTACATATAAAATGACAGCGATCTTCATTTCATAGCCATCGCTGACGCAGTTTTTTTTTTCGATCATACGGTACCTAGAGAAGTAGAAGAACACAATCAGCTTTGCACAAAAACCGTTAACGAAATCGTTTTATACAGGTTTTTTGATTTCCATATTATCATGAATCTATTTTTCTGTACCGATTGAAACCGGTCTTCCGGTATCGATTGAAACCAAACACAAAATAAATTTAAACCAGTCTTCCGGTACCGGTACCAAAACCGGTCTTGTAAAAGACGATACCGATACCGGAATATTTCAAAAGTACCGGTATACCGGAAGACCGAACATGCCTAGAGAAACCTTGTTATTCACTTACTATAATACTACAAAAGATTGATCACTGGAAGAATAAAATACGTTTCACGTATAATATGTATGTATAAAACGTTTCATGTAAAAGAAACGGCGTCCAGTTGGCATGGAAATGACGATCGATGACTGACATTCCATTATAATTTTACATACAAAATGACAAATAAATTTCGGTCGTATGGCATTTCAGACGATGGACAGAGGCAGGCAAAACAGTTCATAGTAGAACACTCACCAAAATTTGATTTTGCCTGATAAGCAAAGACAGAAAAAACTGTCAAAACTGTAGTAAATCTACTAAAAGGACACTCGCTGCACAGGTATTTACACCTGATTTAACAGACGAAGTCAAATGTAATTTCTTTTCTGCATGTACTTCTGCATTAACTCACCTTGCCATAATCTGAAGCGCACGAGTTTTTTTAACGAACAATTTTTTACCACTCTGATCGGCTGCCCTACATGCAAGTGTAGATCTCTAAAAAAGGTTTATGTATGGTGAAGGTACTTAACAGCATGCAATGTTTCTCCCTTTATTTTATTCTGCCACGCTTGGAGTAAATCCCAAAATCCCTGCTTGGCTCCCCTACTATAATGATCATGCAACTACCTCAACGGCTATTTATCTACAAAAAAATGGTATTTCTAGTTTTATCTTCTAGTTCATGTAATTCTAAATGCATTGTGCTTCGAACATATTATCATATTGTCAAAACGCAATATCCGCTGTTCTCTACTATTATCGTACGTTAGACGTAATTTGATCTTTATCGCAATCACAAATATTTGTAACTCTACGGCGCCACTTAATCAAATACCTATATAGGAAGTGATTATACAGAGTAAATAAAAAATATAGTGTGCGCAGTAGATTCATATTGTGGTCAATGATATGAGACTTTTGACTGAAAACTGCCTGTGAGCGCATAGCCTCACACGTACTTTCTAAAAATTTTCGATTATTATTCCCAAACATATAAGATTTATACCAATTTATTTTTAAAGCTTCTATTCACCACGTAAATCTACTTTTTCACTCACTGTGTATTACATATTATCATCACTAAATTTTTATGTTAAAAAGTGATTTATATATTAACAATATGGAGTAAGAATACAGCTATAGACAAATATTTAAAGGACTGTCTTTGTTAATAATGTTAAGATATTATTAGGTAGTAAAAAATGAGTTTTTTTAATACCCGTCCTCGTTGATGACAAAACTTTTATTGCCACGCATGCTGATGATACTGCAATAATGTCAGTAAATGCCATTCCAGAAATCGCATCTGCAAACCTTCAAAGATACATTACCGATATAAAAAAATGACTGAAAACATGGAGAATATAGGCAAACCAAAAGAAATTAGGCGACGTTACTTTTACTCTAAGAAAAGGCAATTGCCCACCGATCGCACTAAGCCAGAATTCCACATGATGTTACAGCATAATACTTAGAAATGCATCTGAATAGGAAGCTGAACTGGCAGAGACATATCTAGAGCAAAAGAAAAGCCCTAGGCGCAAAAATTGGGTCCATGTATTGGCTGATTGGTAAAAACTCTCAGTTAACAAACGAGAGCAAAATAACAGTTTATAAAACGATTCTAAAGCCAGTTTGGATACACATAACAAAACTCTGGGGCACAGCATAAAAATCCTGAATAGCAACATAAAAATCCTGGGAAGGTATCAGACTAAAGCTATTCGATCTATGTTCAAGAAGTACCATTTACTTATGACTGAGAAGGAATAACGTTCCAAATCTGGACAAAACGATTCTCCAAAGAATAGAGAAAGTGGTCATTGTCCTCTTGCTTTAAAATCACATTACAGACATAGCTCAGAAAAAGAAACAGGTAAATATCCAAGATAGATTGCTGAGTTAAGCAGGATTGTAGATCGCATTCCAATAAAATCTACAAACCCGCTTGTCAACACTCTTCGTATTGTCACGGAGTTTTTAACAAAACAGTCTCCTCAATGAACACCTCACTAGATTGAAGCTAAGAAACAACGGTGAATGCAGATTCTGCAGAACTTCCCTACTTCGTTCAGAACTCAGCAATCTATCTTGGATAATTAGCCGTTTCTTTTTGTGCGCGAAGTGGGGAAGTTAATCACCGCGATATTGGAGATCTTTTGTGTCCCCTTTTCTTGAGTTAATTCATCATACAGTCTCAGGGCTTTGAGAAAAGCCAGTGTCTGAGACGGTTTTATAAAAGTTAGTTCTCCATTTCCGATATCACTCGTACCGAAGTTTATGGCAAGAATAGTTGTTGTCTCGGCGCACTCAGTGATGTGTTCTGGTGATATCCCATTTTTCCCACAGAAACTGTATTCGCTGTTGTTTTTAGCTTCAATCTACTGAGATGTTCATTGAAAAGACAGTGTCCCGTTAAAACCCCGTGCCAATCCGAAGATTGCGCAATCCAACGCGTTGTTTTGGTTTGGTTAGGTTAGTTTAGACACAGATTATACAGATTATAAACTTTGTTTTTTCTTTATTGTTTTTCGTGGTTCCAATTTTCGGAATCGGGCACTAGTTACACAGGTTACTAGTATGCGCCCATAGCACGCCCACTTATGGCCTCTAAAATTGTGCACAGCGCCTGACCGGCACAGTTGTTAGAGAGACATCGGAAAACCGAATAGCGTCAAGCAGTATTTACGCGTACCTTGGTTACGATATGCGCGAGTCAATTTTTAACGCAACACCCGCTAATAACGTTACCGCCTGACGTAATTTGCGGATCAATTACACCAAGCGCTATTTCTAAATAACGTTTAAAAATTGCTTAGATGGGCATGTGCGGGTATTTGACAACCGGGGCCGGCCGGCGAGATTTTATATTTTAGGTTATGTTTGAATTGTTTTGAATTATTACTTTAGTTTTATTAGGTAATTTGATATTTAAGTAGCTGGGATTAGTTTTAATTAAATAAATATGGCCCAAAATATGGATTCCACCTCTTCCAATATATTAAAGAACCTATAAAGAGGCTTAGGTTTACAGCAGATGACGACTTAGCCCTTCTAAGAGAATTTGTTGCTTGTTGCCCTAAACCCACTGGCAGACTTTGAACAATAAAGCACTGGAAATAAGCACTTCAGCCCTTTAGTTTTAAAATACCTTGTAAACAAAACAATTTCAAAGTTTTAAATTCAAAAGTTAGGTTAAGTTTAAATAGCGGACGCGACGCCAACAGAATTCTTTCCGATCCGATAACTATAAATGAGAGTTAATACCACCTCACGTAAAGGAAATAACACCTGGCCTGATTAACGTCCATGCACGCTATTCGGTTTAGCGATATCTCTCTATTACGCTGTTTATTGTTATTTTACGCGAGTTTATTTTTGCGCACAGGAAATTTTAATCGTTTGCACATCTTCATAAAAAACAATTTTCGTACCACAAATTAGGGAAAAGATTTTTATCTGTATACATATAGTATACCTAATCTGTGGTTTAGATGTCGATAGGCGATCGTATCGTAACTGTATTATTTAGTATCTTTAGCGATAAAATTTAGAAAGAGTTGCAGTTCTCTAGATTTTATTGAAATGTGAATAATATACAGTACGTCTGTCCGTTCTGTAGTTACGGGGTATCCGTGAGAGGGGAAACGACATTCTCTCGATGTTTTTCGTAAAAAATTAGACGACGCGTCCCATCAATAAAAATTAGACAAATTTGCAAGTGGCCAATAAAATGAGTGGGCGGAGCGATTTGCGGTGACATACTCGTCAAGTCGACGTATAAAATATATTGCTGTTTATTTAAATGTTTTTTGTCCGCATTCCTTTCATAGACACAGATCCAGCAGACGTACTGTACATAACTGTTTTGTGGCACATACGATTTTATTATAGAGTATCATTTACTTTATGGCCAATTATAAATAGTTAAATAAGTTCGTAGGAAAATTATTATTTTAGTAGCCTATATAGTGTCGTATCGTATAAATACACATAAATAATCTTTCTAGATCTACAATTCTAAAAACCTAGATTTTTAATGGCAAAATATTAATTTCATCTTAATCATAATGACTATTTTTAATTGAAACGTTATCGATAACCACAAATATTTAGACAAAATTTATTACATTTCCTAATGATTATTAGCTAAAATATTATCTTAATCTGCCTTATAAGTAATTATTTTGCTCTCAATGGTTCTATAATCACATGTACTGTACCGTACTGTACCAGAGTTTCGCATTGTAGTCGGAATCTTGTTTATTCATAGAACATTAATTTTCCCAAATCGGAAACGAAATATGAAAGTTATAATATTTCTAATTGTTTATTAAAATATTGTTATACTGAATATAATACTTATTTTTGAAATATAATAATACTAATTTTTGAAAAACTATTGAAAGGTCAAATTAATTTTTTGACAAATATACTATTAATTCTAGACAAATTCCCACACTTTCGGCACTACGGCACTACAAGTGCAGAATAGTCGATATAGAAAATCGATTTCCGTATCGATATGATGAAAAACAACACAATTCAAATTTCCGAACCAAATAGTCCAAACATATTATATCATTGTATGTACAATAATACAACACAATAATAAAAAAATCCAAGATTCATAGCAGATCAAATTACATTAAATGTCAAACCACTATTTTTCCAATATTAAAACCACAATA
This sequence comes from Sitophilus oryzae, assembly GCF_002938485.1. Lineage (NCBI taxonomy): Eukaryota > Metazoa > Arthropoda > Insecta > Coleoptera > Curculionidae > Sitophilus > Sitophilus oryzae. Next base: position 2,019,246 of record NW_022146270.1, read on the forward strand.
TATTTTTGGATCTCCACGTTGGGCGCTAAAACTTAAATTATCCCTTTTAATACCTCAAAAATTGAAATACACTCATCGGCAAAAGTCTTGCACCCCCCAGACAAATGTATTTCTTTGCATAGCATATTGTTATGGCTATGTGTACAAATACCTTAATATGTGGCTACAAAAATAGGTCATAAAAGCAATGGAAGAAAACCTTATCGATGGAATGTGTATGGTTTTGCTATTTGCGGTCAAATTTTGTTTCTCAGTTCGAGTTCAATCTTGTAGTAAGTGTTGTGAAAGGCGACAAAAATGCCAGGGCACGAAATTTCTGCCTTCGATAGGGCCCGAATTATCGCTTTGTATGAAGGTCTCAGCAGGCATCAAATTGCTGATCGTTTAAATTTAGTGTGAAGTACTGTAAGCCGAAGTATACAACGGTATATGGACACCGGAAATGTAAGATCTCGTCCTAGGTTCGGCCGTCCAAGGGTAACGACTGAACGACAGGATCGCTACTTAGCTCCATTTGCCAGAAGAAATCGGTCAGTTCCAATTCGAGAGCTACGATCTCAGTTTCAACGAACTTACCACCGAGTGATATCAAGCCGAACCATTTCCAGGCGATTTTCTAATGCTGGATTGCGGCGTAGACGCCCACTGCGAGTCCCTCTATTAACTTTACATCATAGGCAAAGGAGGCTACAGTGGGCTAGAGAACACCAGAACTGGTTATTACCTCAGTGGAGAAACGCAATTTTCACTGACGAAACCAAGATAGGTTTGATCAGTGATGACTATCGTCAGCGAGTATGGAGGGAGGCAGGGAGGCAGAATCGCTTGAATACAGCCCTTGCTGTTGCTCCTTATCAAGGAGGAACTGAGATGTTCTGAGGTGGCATCATGTACAATAGGCGAACAGAGCTCATTCATATTCCTGAGGTGATGAACGCCCATTTGTATGTGGGAACTGTAATCAGACCAATAATTTATCCACTGCGAGAAGAAATCGGCAATAATTTTATTCTCATGGATGATAACGCTCATCCTCACAGAACTAGGATGGTCCAGGAAGCATTAAATGAAGGAGAAATAACTAGTCTGGACTGGCCTCCACTCTCCCCCGACATGAATCCTATTGAACATGTCTGGGACTACATCACCAGAGCTGTATTTCGCAAAAATAACACACCAATAATCGCCAGGAGTTGATCATTGCCGCTCAAGAGGAATGGCAGAACTTACCTCAAGAACCCATAAACAACCTTATAGTGGGGATGCCCCGACGACTTGATGCACTCATAACAAATCGAGGAGGCAATATTTTATATTAGTAACCTTAATTTTGTCAGAATTTATTATTTATTTATTTATTTTCTCTTTTTTGTCAAACATTTTTCTTCATGGAATTTGCATTTTTTTGTATTTTGACAAAATATGTTATTAAACTTGGTGAAAGTTTTCCCTTTTTTATGTTATTTTTTAACATAACTTTAGCATCTATTGATTTCCACGAAAAATAAGTTTGAAATGTAATTTTTTATTAAAATAGTAAGGGGGTGCAAGACTTTTGCCGATGAGTTTATAAACAAAACTAACTATGCCACTAGATTGCGCGTAAATTGTAATAAGAATCCTTTTAGACATTTCTAACCAGTTTTCAGACAACTGAACAACTGAGATATCTACAAGGGATTTATAAAATTGCGACATTTTCAAAATTACCCTATATCATAAAACCAATCCTCGAAATCACTCTCTGTAGTCTGTACTTTAATGTAAAGCAAAATGTACATAATTACTGTAAAGTTTGAAAACAATAGAATTAAAAATTAGGAATTATACTGGTGTAATATATACATAAGTATAATCAAATATAAAGCTTAAACACATGGTAATTTTTGTATGAGAAAAAAAATAGACAGTTATAGCAATACATCGTCTCTCTTCAGAATTGTGTTATATTTCTATTCTTATACTATTGAGTTCCTACATTATTTGAATAACATATCTTTAAGTAAATAGAATGTTAGTTATATCTAAGCCATCAAGAATTGACTAGTAATGTAGCTCGATTTTAAGTCATTGTGCTTGTACTGACCACTAACTTTGTTTTAATAATATTTGTTTTTATTTCACAGGTCAAAACAGTTTATTTTCAGCATACATATTTGATATTAAAATTGAAATATGTCCTAAGAGTATGAAATTGTTATATTTCCATATTGAAAATATTGTGTTTGTAGATATTTCGAATGATACATCAGCTAAACATATCAACATTTTTTTTAATTTAGCCTAGGTAGTATTTATTGTATGTATTTTGTATAATTACAAGAAATACTACTATTCTAGCCAACGTAAACAAACACTGAATGTTCTGTATGCAAATTATATACATACTCTAATAAAATTAATATTCTACGCATAAAATAATAAAAATGCTAATAATCGAACTTCATGCTGACAAAACTAAAATAAACTAATTGCAGTTGGTCTGGTTTAGAAAAAAAGTCGCAGTTATAACATGGCGACATGCGACAGTCCTTTAAGTATTACCTATTAATAGATGTTTCAATAGAAAAAAGTAACATTAAAGTAGATAATAACTAACCGCCTGTTGTAATTTTCTCGGAAATATTTAAATTATCTATTGATCGTTATGCAATAAATTCATATTTAAATTGAATACAAAACATAGAAAATAGACATAACTAATTTTTTACTTAGTAGTAATATGTATTAATTTAGACGTGGTATTGCAGGGTAGTTAATTTGTATTAGGATCATTATATCTCAGCAATGAATAAAAATCCTTTTAACATTATACGACAAAATTAAACTAATTGATTATCTTTCACATTATTGGTTATACAGGGTGTCCCAATATACGTATATATAAGTATATTATAAATAATAATTATCGATTTTTTTTTCAAAATAATATACCCATATTTCGTAAGGTAAATATTTTTTTTTAAATACAATTCAGGTTGAAATATTTGGTGTGTCAATAGACAAATGTTTATTAGTGAACTGTAGGATAGAATTTTAAATACTGTTTAAGCAAATACTGCTAAAAGACAATATTTACAAAAATTAAATTGAAAAAATATTAGGCAAAATTATTGGATTTAAATATATATACATATATGTAAAATGATCAGAGATTTGGATAATGACTAGAAGCACCGTATGATCGAAAAAAATGGTGTCAAAGACGGCTGCATGGGAATGACAATCGGTAATAATTCTGGCGAGGTAAATCTCTAGATGTCGTATACAAAAACATTGACATAAAAAATTAAGAGTATGTATAGAAAGATTAAAAAAGGATTAAACGTTTCCAGACACACATTTATTTCCAAAAAATATGTATTTTCGAATTTTAAACACCATTTAAAAACCATTTTTATTCAATTTGAAAATAAATTACAGTGGCAGTAAGCACCACTAAAAAATAAAGAATAAGGTACGGAAGAGTACGGTCCAAGCAACCAAGGCTTGGGCTTGACCTCGCCAAAACTATCATCGCTTACCATTGTTATTCCGTCGTTGACGTCTTTTTTTTTCGATCGTATGATATTTACCTCTCTCCAATATTTAGGAACTACATACGTAGATTATACAGATTCTAGATAATATGCTAACTAAATATATATGATTAAACTGAAAAGTTAAAAATAATTTTGTTCAAGTTTATGTTTTTTCTTGTTTTATGACTTATTACTGATTGATTATACAGGGTCCGGCAATAGTGCGTCGGGCATCTGTAGCTCCTAGAATAAAAAACCTGAGAATTTTGTTTAAGTGCAAACCTAAAGTATGTACCAGGATGTATTTCAGGAAAATATTTTAACTTCTATAGGGTGGCTCAAAAAAGTGTGAGTGGACCTGGATGATTTTTTTTCAATGGAACACCCTGTATATTATTGCATTTTTGGGTTCCTTTCGGATCACTTTACATAACCCTAAGATATGAATAAATATATTTCGATAGTTTCAGAGATATTAAAAAATAAATCAAAAATATATATTTGTCAACCCTTCTTAAAAAAAAATATTAAAAATATAAGAACTGTTTTGAAATCAAAACTATATTAGGTATTTACTTTAGATGGTCTGTACTTACTTTGCTATAAATATTGTAATCGTAAATCATACAGGATGTTCAATATTCTACGCCAAACTTTCTAAAATATAAAATATTTTTTCTTTGTTTTTTTTTAAATGGAACACCCTGTGTATTATTTTTTATTAGATGGAGAGTTAAAAAATGGACATTTTTTGTATTTAGAGTAATTCAAAATTTTTAACGGTTTTGCAGATACACGCAATATTATTTCATATGGCGCTTTCAATGATAAAATACGAGAGAAAAATCATTGGGTGGCTTTGATAAAAATTTACTGTGGAAAATGCCATATGAAATATAAAACTGCAAATATCTGCGAAACCGTTAAAAATTTTGAAATAATCTAAATACAAAAAATGTTCATTTTTTAATTCCCCGTCTATTGATAAAATAATATACAGGGTGTTCTGTTTAAAATAAGGAAGAAAAATTATTTTATAATTTAGAAAGTTTGGCGTAGAATTTTGAACATCCTGTATAATTTACGATTTATAGCATAGCAAGTACAGACCATCTAAAGTAAATACCTAATATAGTTTTGATTTCAGAACAGTTCTTAGTATTTTTAATAATTTTTTTAAGAAAGGCTGAAAAATATATATTTTTGATTTATTTTTTCATATTTCTGAAACTATCGAAATATATTTATTCATATCTTAGGGTTATGTAAAGTGATCTAAGAGGAAGCCAAAAATGCAATAATATACAGGGTGTTCCGTTTAAAAAAAATCATCCAGGTCCACTCACACTTTTTTGAGCCACCCTATAAAAGTTAAAATATTTTCCTGAAATACATCCCGGTACATACTTTAGGTTTGCACTTAAACAAAATTCTCAAGTTTTTTGTTCTAGGAGCTACAAATGCCCGACGCACTATTGCCGGACCCTGTAGAGCTCAATCGCACTGACGACAAGGTCGCAGCGACTAGCCAACGGCCGTGCCATTAAATCAAATGATATACACTGCTGGTCGCAGCTTGGTCGAAGCTGCAACCTGCAATGTATCATTCAATATGGAATATTATTTTAAGAGTATTTTTTTCTATCAATATTTTATACGTCAAATAAAAGTCAATAAGTAAATGTAAATAAATGAATTTTGAAATCCCAAAATTAAATATACCTTTAATATTACAGAATTCAGTTAGACTATCAATTAGTTCCTTTAATGAGTATACTTAATAATTTTGTTTAACTATAGAGAATTGCCAAAAAATAACATTTCGATGAGATTATATCCACAGACTTAAAATAAAATAAGGCATACCTGAAAAGCAAAGACAGACAGTCAAAGCTGTCTTGGGTAATTGTAATTCTAAATGTAGAGTGCCATGGCTGTGTTAAAAATACAAATTTTTAATCAAGGAGCCTTGGAAAAATAGATTTGATCGTCTAATATTTTTAGTGTCTTGTCCTGGCCGGTTAAAAGATGCGCAAATCGTATTTTTAATAATATCTCAATTTTTTCAAATGGAACGAGGGTGGCTCATTAGTATATTTGGAAAAATGCATTTTTTTACGACACTTGATATTTCGAGTCAAATTGTCGTTATGAACTGCATGTTTCAAATAATGTGCAATTTCAAATAAACCATATTCGAAAATGTCAAAAGTTGACATATGATATGTCATTCTATTCAGAGTGTCATTTTCTATAATACCGAGTGTCCTATTTAAAAACCAAAACTTGTCATTTTCGGTAAAACAGGAAGTGGCCGAAATTGAAGAATTGAATACGTCAATCAATCCTAATTTATGTCATATACTAACCTACCAAATCTCTCAGTTCTTTAATCTAAAAAAATAAAGAAGTTATAAGGGTAAGCCACTTTTGAGATGCACCCGGTATATAAAAATGATAATTTAGTTATAATTGGTCAAATTTATAAAGCAGAACTTTATTTCACTTACCGAAAAGTCAATATCTTTATTTAAACCTTACTCACCCTGTATGCAAGGACGTAAGCTAATAAATTATTAAATGCACGACATCGGATGTAAAGTTATAGAACCATAAAGGGAAAACCTACAGATATGAATTGAAATTTACATAATTATGTATGTGCATAATTCACGTATTGTATAAATACAGAAACTGCAAAATGAAAATAACCAGCTCAATACAGTATAAATAAAATTTCAAGTCTAGTGATTTTGTCTTTTTAAAATAAAATAATGCCATTTATAATTTTTAACATTTAAAAGAGTCATTTCAAAAAGTACAAATCATTAACTTTTGTTGTTTAAAAAGCCTTTAGATGGTTTGGTGAGTTCAAAGACACTCAAACAGCAATGCTTTAACTTTTTATGTAACATTACTACCTACAATATTATGTATAAAAACTTTCTAAAAGGTTAATGACCGAATCTGACTAATATTAACTGATTTAAACAATAGAGATATTTAGTTATGTTAATTAACCATTATTTAGATACTGTTCGACCTTACTAGAGATTGGTAATAATCATGGTGTTTAATAATGTAATAAAAATAACAAAAACCCTTTGAAAATAACAATATATTATACATATATATATTAACAAACCATTACAGTAAGTCTATCCGTTCTGTAGCTATACGAGGCATCCGTAAGGGGGGAAACAATATTCTCTCGATGTTTCTTGTAAAAATTAGACGACGCGTCCCATCAATAAAATTTCGAAAAATTTGCAAGTAGCTAATGAAATGAGTGGGCGGAGTGTTCTGCGGTAACATAAAGCGCTTTCAGATGGAACGGACCGTCCGCGTCTTCGAGCAAGTAACATGAGTTTATATGAACAGTAATGAACAATTTCACATGGGTCGCGTATGCTCCGTCCGGTGCTGTCCTCCATTCACGCAGTTGTGCAGCTCTGAACTGTTCAAGAACGCGATACTCTCACTCCATTCAATTGAGTCATAAAGTTCAGAACTGTTCCGCGCCATATGGAGGCACCATGCAGGCTATCGCGCACAGCTCCTTTCAGAACTGTTCTGAGTAGCCCAGGGCGTAAAGCTCTGGAACTTGAAATTCGCGGATGGAGAACAGCAATGATTTTGTCCGACGGCTATCTATATCCTAAATGGCTAGATTGTAGATTGTATGGGAGGGGGAAAGTTAACCACCGCAACCTTATCAAAGCTTACAAAATTCTAGGAATGGCTAAATCTTCGTAACTCTGACACCGGCATATTTTTTGACATTGATTATACCGGATGCGTCTCAAAAGTGGCTCACCCCTATAACTTTTTTATTTTTTCAGATAAAAATACGAGAAATGGTATGTTAGTATATGACATAAATTAGGATTGATTGACGTATTCAATTGTTTTTGGTCACTTCCTGTTTCACCGGAAATGACTACAACTTTTGATTTTTAAATGGCACCCTCGGTATTTTTTTTACTTTATTCGATAGAAAATGACATTCTGAATAGAATATGTCAACTTTTGACATTCTTGCTTAATAAAAAATATTATTTTAAAATTCAGTCTAGAGTGCAATGGATATGTTAAAAGCACTAATTCTTAATCAAGAAGCCTTGGAAAAATAGATTTGATCGTCTAATGTTTTTAGTGTCTTGTCCAGGCCAGTTAGAAAATCCTCAAATCGTATTTTTAATTATATCTAAATTTTTTCAAATGGAACGAGAGCGGCTCATTAGCATATCTGGAAAAAGCATATTTTTACAAAAAAATTTGATACCACACACTTCGCACCCTGAATCAAATAAATACGTTTTTTCACATATAATTGTGTAATGAAATAATATATTACATCAAATCGCACTTCTTGATTAACTCTAATTTATGAAGGCCTTGAATCAAACAGTAGCAAGTTTTTATATAATTAAAAAATCATATTAATCTTGTTTAGACTAAAAATGTCAGGCTTCTCTCTACAGATATCATAAATTAATATTTTGTGATAAAGCTGACTTTTGACTTAGATAATTTTGTAATAGGAATTATTTAACATGAATTTATTTTTAGTGTCAAATTAAGACTGATCCAGGTACAAAATTATAATAAACAGACGAAAATATTTTTTCATACAGCAGTCGATGTACCTCTGAATATGTACCGTACGATGGAAAAAATGGCCTCCAGTTGGCTTGGAAATGACGATCGATGACATTCTCCATGTTACGTTTAAAGCTGGCTACGCTTCACGAGCCAACGCAGCAGTACGATTATGTTGAATTACGACGAAATCGGATGACATTTGACAATGTTGTATCACAAAATAAGATATTTTGTGATCAATCCAAGTTTATCCTTTTCCACAGTTGCAATAGATACCATTCAGCGAAAATTTAATTTAAATTTTGTATTTTATTTAAATATTGCCTCTATCCCTCCCAGTCGCAATTTCTAGAGGCGCCACTGATGATAATACACCAGATTTTCTCGATAAACATGTCACTACTGTTTGTAAAAAGATATTTTACTGAACATTAAAGTGAACGACTTTGTTATTGTATCGGAGTATCAAACGATGCTCTAGAGCTGATATAACACTTAAAAATAGTATACAATAAATACACAATAAATACAGTTATTTGGTTCAAATACAATTAGTAAATAAAATAATTAACATAAATATATAACCTAATTTAAGGGACGAAGAGGAATATTCTGAACTGGATTAATATTTTGCCCAAGGTACCTAAATCCTCATAGATAGTGTATCTCAAGAATCGGCGGTTTGGTTGCTGGAAACGGCACCTAAGCTTAAGAATTGGCAAGGGCCGGGACTGGTTGCAGTGAAGGGAGAAAATATCCCAAAAGAGACGACCATCACGGTCTTTCTGCCGAGGAGCAAGGGGGAAGACACCACCTACAACTGAGCCTTATTTAGGCTCAGCCGCTCAGAACTCCAATGTAAGATTTGGTAAGGTCATCGAGTTGGCGAGTCATCAACTCGAGGGGAAGGGTCATGGTCAGGTCCTCACAATAGGAATTGACCTCAAATCCGAGGAGGCGATAGAGAAAGAGGGATATATCCTCTATTACAGATTCGGGACAACACCGGTATCAGGTCTAAGAAGAGATCAAGTTAAATAGGTGGAGAAAATGGAGACAGATCCTCCAGCCTCCACCTCACGGGTACCTCAGCCGGAAACAAGCTCCTGGAACATCTGTTGTCAGAGATGAATGGAAAATACCCTGTCCCCCCTACAACATGTATGATGGGTATGATGAGCTATATCTCAAGGACGGGAGACACAAGACACAATAGCTCTTTAAGGTCGCAGTGGGTTCTAGTATAGTAAAAGTTAGTTTCCTTAAGTCTTGTAGGTATGTTTGGAACAAATCTATTTTTCGGTATTGGAGTTAATGGCCTCCGATTCATTGCATTAAAATATTATGTATACAGGTGTTTGTTTATATTTTTTGTTTGTAAATTGCGAAATCTTGACACAATTTCTTTGTTTCTGTTTATCACCTACTTAAGGAAACTGACTGCTACTATACTAAGAATAATTTCATTAAAATTGCGCTAAACAATCAATGACCAAAGAAAAATATTTCAATTCGAAACTGTTGTTCTAATAAAATTTCACATTTAATAACCTCTTCAATGCACTTTACTGATATAAATACATCGTCATTCCCTTGGGCAAAATATTGATCCAGTTCTATAATAAATTACGTAGATAATTTATAGCGTTGTGTCAAAAACACAGTGTAACCTATTCTTTAACACATTGGTGTGTGATGCCTGAACTTTTGTTTAAATTCTATAGGCTATTTTAATACATCAAAATAGCATTGTTCTCCTAACAAAAAAAAAATTAGAATATAAATAATAATTCATTTACGTCCCAAAATTAGCAACCTAAACTAATTTTTAAATTTAGATACTATTTTAAAAGAGACATCAGCGACGGTTGGTAGAATTTCCCAGTAAAATCTCTGGTAAAATGTAAAAAAACATGCATAATAAAGTTATTGTTATGGGTGCATAATAATACCATACAATCGAAAAAAAATGGCGTCGAAGACAGCTGAGGAATGACAATCGATGATAATTTTGGTGATGTCAAGTCCTAGACGTCATTTACTTAATCTTGACCCGAATATATTGTCCTCATCAAAATTATCATCGATTGTTTTTTTTTCGATCATATACGGTACTTTTGGTAATAACATACACTAGATTCAAGATAGAATTCATAATTCCCAGTGATATGAATAATACCATGACTTGTTTTTTTCTCTGATAAATAATTAACATCTACCGGGTGCGTTTCAAAAGTGGCTCACCCCTATTATAACTTTTTTACTTTTTCAGATAAAAAACGAGATTTGGTATGTATATGACATAAATTAGGATTGACTGACGTATTCAATTGTTTTTGGTCACTTTGTCAAATTTCAATTGTTTTTGGTTACTTTATTCGATGAATGACATACCATATGTCAACTTTTGACATATTCTCATATGGTTTATTTGGAATTGTAACATGCGGTTCATAACGACAATTTGACTCGAAATACCAAGTGTGTGGTACCAAATTATTCGTAAAAAATGCTTTTTCCAAACATGCTAATGAACCACCCTCGTTCCATTTGAAAAAATTGAGATATGATTATAAATACGTCGTGGGCATCTTTAAACCAACCAGGACAAAACACGAAAAACATTAGACGATCAAATATATTTTTCCAAGGCTTCTTGATTAAAAATTAGCGTTTTTAACACTAATTTTTGAAATTTATGAAAATGTAAAAAGTTGACATATGATATGTCATTCTATTCAGAATATTATTTTCTATCGAATAAAGTAAAAAAATACCGAGGGTGCAATTTAAAAATCGAAAGTTGTAGTCGTTTCCGGTGAAACAGGAAGTGACCAGAAACAATTGAATACGTCAAGCAATCCTATGTTATGTCATATACCATACCAAATCTCGTTTTTTTATGTGAAAAAATAAAAAAGTTATAGGGGTAAGCCACTTTTTATATTTTGTATTAAAAGTTTAAAAATAAAAAGTAATAACAACTTAGTAAGAATTTAATTATAAAAAAATAAAGAATAACATTCCCAACAAGTGGTGATACGAGTCAAATAGAGAACTACAACATTTGGTGGCAGCGACTACAAGATTGGTGACGACGGTGGTCCAATCCAGGATCACGACAGTACCTATTTGATTTAACTAATAAAACAAATTTCAAAATTTTAAAAATATTTTTTGTAAAACCAATAAGAATTTTTTCGGGGGAAAATTAAATAATGATGGCAAGTTGAGCCGGGAATTGATAAAGTTACACATAATATGCTATATAATTTGAGAATTTGTGATGGCGGAAATCATGATGCAATATACTTCAACGGTTTCAGCGTAGTATTTCCAGTCAGGAAACCGGTAAAGATCCGATAATAATAAAACAATAAAATTTACAATAGTAGACCTAGTAATAATTTGTTGATATTTATTGAAAAGAATTTTAAATTGCGTTTTTTTCATGTTCATTTTTTCGTGTGCACTACCAACGCAATTTTTGAGATCCAAAAATAATTAATTTTGTTATTTTTTTTTTAAGTTTTGTCATATTTTATTGAAAAATCAGTGACATCAGTGAAATTACAGCGATTTATATATTTTTAACTTTTTTGCCTAAATAAAAAATTAATAGCGTTGTATTTCATAGCGATTATGATTTTTTTGACAATATCCAAATGTGACCGTGGAAAGAAATATACTTTGATTAGTTTGGATGTTATATTTTGGTTGGTATTATTAACTTCTTTTTAGACAATTTTATTTTATAAAACATTTTATCTTATTCATAATATTGCATAATACTGGCATTGTTATCAGCAATAACAACCATTAGATTCCAAAATAGAATTCCTAATTCAATAATTCACACTGAAAAACATGACTTGCTTTTTTGTCTCATAAATAATTCAAATCTATAGATAAATTTTATGTTTTATAATATATTAACAAATAAATGAGAATAAAATTATTTTAAGGATTGACCTTAACATTGAAATTTATTCTTATTTAACTTGATTAATAAAACAAATTTCAAAATTTTTAAATATATTTTTTTTGTACAATTAATCAGAAATTTTTCGGGGAAAAATCAATGTAAATAGTGATAGGTAAATTGAGTAGTTTTTTTATATTCTACATGTGAGAATTTACAGCGAAAATCATGATGCAATATACTTCAGCGGTTTCAGCGTAGTATTTTCAGTCACGAAACCCGTAAATATATCCGATAATCATAAATTAATAGAATTCAAAAAAGTAGGTAGTAATAATTACCTAGTTGATATTGTAAAAAATCATAGAATTAAATTCATGCAATAATATAAAGGGTTGGGACGTCAAATGAAAACATGATGCAATACTTTTCAGATCTTTCAGAAAGAAGACCGGCAAAGATTCGATAATAATAATACTAAAATAATAATCAAATTTATCAAATTAAACTTGAAAATATTAATAATTGTGTCTTAAATCTTAATACACTGAATTAAATAATATTTGATATAAACATTTGACAATGCTGCAGGAGATATTTAATAAATTTTTGTAAAATAGGTTGGAAATTACTATAACCCTTTTAAAAAGGTATTCCTTGCGTTGTTTTTCAATTATCTATCAATTATTAGTACCGATCTTACATGTTTATGAAGTATATTATTTCTTATTTCTATGAAAATTATTAAGTAGGTATATTTTTTATTATGCTGTTATTTTTTATTTTGCTGTTATTCAGGTATCAAAAAAATATATCAAAATTGATACTTAGGTACTTGATAACGAATATATCTTTAAATGAAACCATATGTCACTTATACTTATACCTTATAGAGTTCACTTAAAATGCCACTTTTTTGCTGAATTTTGTTTACAAAATTGGTCAATTTAATTCACTTACCTTTAAATTAACTGTTTAAAATTTTGGAAAAACCTAAATCCGAATTGTAACCTCACAACTGCAGACCACGCGGTAATTCAAGAGGATCGATAAGATACGCGTCGACTAGCCATGCCGTCATAAACTGAAACGAAAATTTTGTGCGGCCGCGTTGATATCGCGTTCCGCTTCAGGAATCGGCCAATCCTAAGTGACGTAGTGTCGTAACCATGACGCTGCACAGGTACTATCCATTACATACTTACCAGAGCCCACAGCGCGAATCTGATGCAACTTCGAAACTTCCAGAGTAAGTTTCTTTATAGATAGAGCGGAAAGATTAGGGATAGGCTAAAGCCCCATACTCACACTTCGCTACTTCACTTCCTTCCTTCGTCGCGTCCCTTCGTCCAAAAATCTTATATTTACTATGGGAAATGTCGATTTTATGCGATTGTGTGTTCCTTCGTCCGTTTACTTCCTCGAAACGCTCCTTCCCCGTACTGTCGGTTTTTGGACGAAGTAGCAAAGGAATTATCACGAACACAAAAAAAATATTAAAATATATAAAATATATTAAATATATAAATCGATCTTGGATTTTATTCGTAGTTGATTTCTTGATTTGGCAGTACGTCTGTACAGGGTGTTCCATTTTCGTGTGTTTTGCAGGGTTTCTCGTTTATGAGTCGAGATACAAAGATGCGGTTTTCACATTACGCTGTTACTTTTTTATGAAACTAAGGATGCTACATACAGATATGTCCTAGCTCTCTTACTTCCTAAAATACAGGGCGAATCTGAAATTATTGCATTTTTCGATCCCCTTTGTATCATAACTTATCGAAAAGGTGAAAACGGTCTTTCGTACAGTTTTTCACGTAGAATGCAGTGACGTAACTATTTCTTCGTTGGAATCTGTCTTTTTTAAATTGACTAAAACTAAAACACGGGCGGTGGGTAAGTACTCAATAGGTAGAACAAAACAAAATCAGGGTATCCGGTATATACCTGTACATTTAGATGAACAGTCTAATTTTATAAAAGGTATTTTCAACGACCGCATAGTAAATACATAGTATAATACCAGTAATATCAAAATTACGAGTATATTTACAATATTCCTTATATATATATATATATATATATATATATATATATATATATATATATATATATATATATATATATATATATATATATATATATATATATATATATATATATATATTTATATTTCTATTCCCGGTATTATACCGGGTATTTACTATACGGTCGTCGGAAACTCCTTTTATTAAAATTAGGATGTTCATCTAAATCTACAGGTAGGTATATATTTTTTTTTTTATACATATATACATATATACCCAAATTTTATTTATCTACAAATTGGGTACTTACCCACCGCCCAACACTGATCCTTTTCACCTTTTCGATAAGTTATAAGATAATCGAGATACAAAGGTTATCGAAAAATGCAAAAATTTCTACTAATTAAAAAATACAAAGTAAAAGAAAGAAATAAGAAATAACTTTGAACTAAGAAGTCTAGGATAAATCTGTGTGTAGCATATTTAGTTTCATAATAAGTAGAACAATGATGTGAAAACGGCATCTTTATATCTCTACTCATAAACCAGAAATCCCATAAAACACACAAAAATGGGACATCCTGTACATCTAGCAATCGCCAGTCGATATAAAAATAATTCACACACAGTAGTCTAAAAAATGGAAGAAAAAAACAATATTGTCCTCATATTTGCAGTGCCGGACTTAGGCCTAGGCCAACTAGGCCCGGGCCTGGGGCGGCAGATTTTTAGGGGCGGCAAATTTTGAGCATACCAAAATATTTATCTTTTTTTTAACTTTTATTTGTTCATAAAATATTTCGAATATAGCCTTAGCCGATTACATATTTATTTACTTAACTATTATTATTGTTTAAATATATAATTCGTTTGGATTAATTTTTACTGCATTGTGCCATGCATCCAGTTAATAAATATATAAATACCTCGAATATAAAAAAATAAATTCAAAAACATTAAAAAATGTATCAAAAACACGTTGGTCTGCACGAAATGAAGCTTGCCAATCACTATCTTTGTCTTCCAATGAAATAAAATCCCCGCTGGAGTCAATTTCTGAAGACGATACCGAAAAGCCTAAAACCAGATTAGATGCTTATAGTCTCCTTAAACAATTCAAAAGCCTAGAAATGGGTTTTATGGCGATATTTTGGACAGACGTTTTAAATAGATTAGATGCGGTCAATAAAAAGCTTCAAATGGTGGATATTGCTGCAGATTTATATAGCTCATTGGAAAAATATTTTTCTGAAATTAGAAATCTAGATAATACTAAATCATTTGAGGAATATGAAAGAAGGGCCATAGAATTGTTCGGTGAGAAAGAATATGCGGCAGATAAAAAGAGAAAAGTGAAACGGAAACGACAATTTGATGAAACTAGTGATAATGAAACTCTATTTAACGCTAGGGACGATAAATGTATTTAATGTTATTATTGATAAATTAATCCTTGAAATTTTTCCTACAGGAAAAGTGCCTACAATGACTTTTCAACCAAATTTGGTTTCTTTAGTGATCTACTTTAAGTCTTGACGACATTACCGATAAGTCCAGACATTTAATAACCTGTTATCCAAATGATTTAGATGAGTCAATGCCTAATGAATTAATACATTTTCGTGAATTTATAAAATGCATTAAGTCAGCAAAACCATCTGCTAGAGAGCTTGTTAAAGTAATTTATGAAAAAACGCTCAAGACCTGTTTCCAAATACTTTCATAGCATTAAGAATCTTCACATGTACTTTTATTACTAACTGTTCTTCTGAACGCTCGTTTCCTGCATTGAAACGTATTAAAACTTATTTACGGTCCACTATGGAAACAGAACGTCTAAATCATTTGGCAGTTTTACATATTGAGTCCGACCTTTTAAAAATTATCAATTACGATGAAGTAATTGATAATTTTGCGAACAAAAAAGTACGTAGGAAACCTTTATAGGTATATAAGCAAACCTTATAGTTTTGTTGTTCGTTTGTTGTCATTTTATATGAATATTTTAATATTTATTTTATGTGCTGTGTTGATCTATTCTGTTGTTGGTCCTGTATTCAAATAAATGTTTTTTTATATCCGTAATTTTTTTAATTAAAAAAAAATTTTAAGGGGCGGCAATTTTTTTTTGGCCTGGGGCGGCAACTTCGTTAAGTCCGGCCCTGCATATTTGTGAAAAAATACATGTCCATATTTATGTAATCGTAGCGACAAAAATAAAAAAAATAGAAATAGTGTGCATGATGCCTTTACAAAAATATCTGAAGAAATGGGGATTGACATCAATTTAATTAGTATGTCATATTTCATAGTTTCGATATAAATTACATAATAAACTTTACTCTATTGTTGACTCGCCTTGTACATTCATACTGATATACCTTGTACATGATACTGAAATATTCGGATTTATTAAAATATAATTATATATATTATTAAAATTCAATTTTTATTTTTGACAGGACAAAGAATTGCAGTTCAAATAAAAATTATGCGCCTTTCAGATTTTTTAAAAATTTTAGACATGTAGCTGCTATATTAAAATATATTGTGGTGTGTTGTTGCATAATCGACTAATTTCCAAGCATCGAATGGACGAAGGAAGGAAGCGAAGGGACGAAGGAACGAAGGCATTTTTTGGGATTTTATAAATAAATAAATAATATCCGTATGCCACTTACAAAACATCAATAAATTAAATTATGGTAATAATTATCAAACCAGTATTGAGTCATTTTGATAAAAACAACCACAGTAAATATTTACTTATTCGCGTGTTAGTTGCCATATGCGTTATATTTATCAATTCGTCAATTTTTTTAAAGATGTACAATAATTAGTGGAAAATAATATTTATATCTTATCAATTAATTCTCTACACATATATATATTATAAAAGAGCCAGTCATTGTGTTTTGCAAAACGAAATGATCTGACTATCTATAGAGTATTCTACAGATACACTGGGTAAGCAAAATTTACAGTGGATTTATATTTTTTTTTGAAAAACGTCTCTATCCTAACCTAAGCAACTTTCAAAATAAGAAATAGAGAACGAGGGGCTACAAATATAATAGATCCCCAATCCCCACTAGGCTGGAGTAAATCCCCATTTAGCATCTTGGACTCCCCTGTTTTAAAGAAAATTTTGAGGTATGGGTATTATTTATCAATTTACTTTTATATTTATACTACTGACGATTTGACTTCTGGATAGTTTATATAATAAATTAATCTTCCAAACCATATGTGTATACTATTAAAATAATAACTTCCTCAATAAAGAACCTTAGTAAAGAACCTCCATTTTTTAAATTAATGTACTGCGTTTTGTATTTTTTAGTACTTCTTTTATTAAAAGTTTCTTTTTAAATTTACCAAACCAAATACTAGTTAATAGTTTTATTTTATTTATGTTATATAATTAACTTATGGTACTAAATTTGACAATAAATTTATAGTAAATATTGGTATTACCATTTAGTATTAAGTAAATGGCACGATTAAATGTACTTATATCTCTCGATGAATAACCTTATTATTTAAACAGAGTAAACATTAATTATTATTCTAATAAAAAATAAATAAAACAACGAAATAAAAGTCCAATTTGCAAACGCACTAAAAAAACGAAATCCAAATTAAATATATATACGCACTAGGCATATAGAGGGCGTTTCAAAAAATATGTGCCATCTCTCGTGAAAAGATTCCTTACGTAAAAATAAGATTTGTTTTTCACATCAACATAGGTCCGATTCTGCTTTGTTTCGTAGCTACAGGGTGTTAAATCTTAATATAAATATTTCGATTTATTATAATTTTCTTCCAAGTAGTTTTAGTGATTCGAATGAAATTTTGAGGGTAAAAGTTACTATAAGTTACTATATTTTAATGCTAAAAAAGTGTCGATAAATTCATCAGGAACGTGTGTATGGGTAATCACTGGAATTAAAAAAACATGTACGCCACTGACTTTTTTTTCTTCTGATATCAAAATTGTGTAGGCCGTTTAAAGTCAATTAAAAATTATCTCATGATATTTTGTCGAATTGGGTCTCCTTGATGAGATAAACTCAATTTTATTAATCACAATTAATGAATGATATATTTTACCTAATAATTTATTATTAAATATTATTACTATTAGTTATTATTACTATTAGTCCAACCTACAGAAATTTCAAATATAAAAATAATTCTACTTAAGATAATTACAAAAAACCTAATTTTAAAAAGTTTTAACATCCTGTAACTCTAAAACTATGCATTTCCATACCCATGTTTATAAGAACTTTTTTTCATGTTTTTTGATGAGGAATCAATGAGTACTTATTTAAAACTTTCGCAAGTTAATGATATTATTTTTTTTAAAGGTTACTGACTTGGATCAAGGCAAATTAATAAAATTGAGTTTATCTCATCAAGGAGGCCGAAATCGACAAAATATCAAGAGACAAATTTTAATCGGCATTAAACTGCTTACACCATAGACTTAAAATAAATTTAAGTCTATGGCTTACAATATTTCGCTATCAAGAAAAAAAAGTCAGTGACGTATATGCTTTTTCTAGAAAAATATTCCAGTGATAACCCATATGCACGTCCCTGGTGAATATGTTTAAACTTTTTTAGTTTTAAAATATGTCGAATTTATAGTAACTTTTACCATCAAAATTTCATTCGAAACGCTAAAAGTACTTGGAAGAAAATTATAATAAATCGAAAAATATTAAGATTTTAACAACTTAAGATTTTTATTTTTTGTAAATTCCCAAACATATGTTTGATAAAATTTCTGGTTACTGATTTTGAATTTTGGTTCTTGAATTTGAATTTTGATTAAAAACAAGAAGCAACTTAGATCTTTGGGTAGCTAGCTTTGATGCAAATATTTTTAAATATTCTCTCTCTTCAGTGGCCTAGTAAGCAACAGAATTTCTTAATTACTATTACTATTTTACTACAACTATTAATACGTTATCAATTATAAAGTTGCATCAGCATATGCACTTCTAAACTATTTAATAAATTAATAATCGATGACATATAAAAATGAGGTTCGCAAATAACATAAACTAACATTTGTTTGCATGTGAAATTTGAGCTGACGACATTATCATAGTAGATATTATCCTTGTTTATATATTTGTATATTATTCTAAATATCTTGAAATTAAAAGTCTGACTGTGATTTTTTCCTTATTAAATAATATTCAAAATGAAATAAAAATTTTACTTGATGTTTATTTTTCTGTACAATTTTGTATTTTAATTTATACTAGTACCTATACAGGGTGGTCTGAATTGTATTCCGGAAACTTCGGCAGCACATCCTGCAGATAAAAATAGGTAAAAAAGTTCGTATAAATGTATGTCCTAAAATGCTTGGTTTCGGAGATACAGGGTGTAGAAGTTTAATTTTTATTTCGATTTCTTCCAAATAATTTCTGAAGTAACGTCAATATTTGGGTGAAAATTGGTGTCTGGAAGTTTTTTGACATGAGAAATTTGATTTTGATGTCAATATGACTTCTACTTGTAGAGGGCGCCACCTACATGTATTTTAACTGTTTTGAAGAGTAATAACTTTTCGTCCGTACCCGTATAAAACTATGGCGTGAAAAAAAATACATTTCCATGACTTTCTATGTAAAAAATGTTTCTTGGTAAAAATCGCTACGAGCAGCCGTTCTCAAGATATTTAGAATGAAAATAGTCAATACAAGTCATCATTGACGAAAAATAAACATGTTGAGTAGATATAATAGTTACCTGACCGAAATAATAAATTTGGGAAATTTTTATTTTCTTAAAATAATCCTAAACTTTTATGTGAAGAAATGATGATAAAACAGTTTCTGTTGAACTTGTGGCACAAAAACATTTCAAATTTATGATTTCAGTCTAACAAATATTTAGTCAACATGTTTAATTTATGTCAATGATGATAGGTATTGATAATTTCGATTCCAAATATCTCGAGAACCATTACTCGTAGCGATTTTTACAAAGAGACATTTTTTACGTAAAAAACTTCGTAAATGTATTTTTTTTTACTCAGTAGTTTTATACAGGTGCAGACGAAAAGTTATTACTCTTCAAACCAGTTAAAAAATATGTAGGTGGCGCCCTCTACAAGTAGGAGTCAGATTGACAACAAAATCAAATTTTTCATATCAAAAAACTCCCAGGTACTAATTTTCATCCAAATATTGACGTTACTTATCACATAAATTATTTGGAAAAAATCGAAATAAAAATGAAACTTTTACACCCTGTATCTCCGAAACTAAACATTTGAGGAGATACATTTATACGAACTTTTTTACTTATTTTTATCTGCAGAATATGCTGCCGAAGTTTCCGGAATACAATTCGGACCACCCTGTATAGTAATTTCAGTACAGTTTATGGCTCCAGGAGTACAGTAATAAAATAAATAAATTTGATCAGGCATTAATCTAATACTAATTAATTTTGAATTTTTTTAAAACATAGTATAATTAGGGTTTCCAATTTTCGGAATCGGGATCCCGTTTTGAAATCCCGGGATAAAAACTTATCATCCTGGGATTGACTATCGGAATGAGGAATTTAATCTAAAGAAATACTTAATAAAAATGCATTTACTTATATCAAACAGAAAATGAGAAAACTTTTAGAGAACTTTATTAAAATAGACAAAACAAAGTAACATTCAAATTTTGTAATTAAAAAAAAAATAAAATTCTTGCTACAAAAAATTATAAAATATAGCAAACACGGAACTATAGGTTTTATATACTTTTAATTTTTAGATATTGACGATTGACGTTTTGCTTAGTATAATAAAATATGATCTTTGAAAGACTAAACTGTATAAAGTCGAGTCATTTTACATTAAGCGTTTAAATTTTTCGAGATTTTTGGACATCCCGGGATTTACTATCAGGATTTCGGGGATAAATATATACCGGGATCACGGGATTTCGCGATCCCCGGATCCCGGTTTAGAAACCCTAAGTATAATATTTGGAGATAAAAAATTTAAATAAAGAAGACCCTTAAATGATACATTTTTATTATTTAAAAAATATGAATACAAATAGAGTATAATAATTTGCGATGAAGTATATCAGATTAGTATATTTTTAGGTAAAATGTATTTATATAGTCAGTAAATCAAAGATGATATCAGTTACGCTTATTTTTTCTTCTTTCCTTTTCCTTTGCCACCTCCTTTACCTTTGCATCCCTTACTCTTTTTACTCGCAGTATCATCAGCACCTACATCTTTTGGATCGTATTGAGTTTCAACCTTAAATTAAAAGAATATTGGTATTAGTGAGAATCTCAAGAATCACCTTTCTGTAATATTGAGCAACAAAAAATTTGGAAGAGAGAAACGTTTGCTCAGCAGTTAAAAACCATACTATATCGTGGTATACCGAATTTTCAAAACCAAAGCAGAAACAGGGATATGAGTATTTTGGCCGAAAACTAAATACTCCGAACCAATGATGAATCGAAAGATGCGTACATCTTATCTTAGATAGGAACTATAGGAAACAAGAAATAGCTTTCTTATCCGATAATCAAGCAGCATTAAAAGCGATCAACTCAGTAACCATCAATTCGAAGTTGGCCAAAGAATGCCTAGAGAAGCTGAACAAATTAGGCAAAGAAAATAAAAAAAAATAATAATCACAGTATAAGTGTAAAAAGGTTATAAAAAGTTTATATGATAGGGCAAAAATAATATATTCAGACGACATTTCACTAAACAGAGATATAAACCACATAAAAAATACATTAATAAAAACCACTATCCACCATGTTTTATTGACAAAACATTAAACGAAATACAAACCCCAAATCATAGACACAATGATAACAGTACACAATATATACAACTTACAACTCCATACATACGAGGCGTTTCGGAAAAAATAAGGATAGGAAAACAATATAACATATACGAACATCTTTCAAAACACAAAATACACTTAGATCCATTTTATCACATACTAAACCAGTGAATACAGAACAACAAACAAAAAATGTAATATACCAAATACCATGTGAATGCGATAAATTTTACATTGGTGAAACATCTATCTAGTCCCTTAATGTTCGAATTAAAGAACATAAAGATTATTTAAGAAAGGGAGATTTTCACAAATCTAAGATTTGTCAGCATTCATGGGCCACAGGGCACAGAATAAATTTTAATAACGCCATAATGATAATGAAAGAAGCGATAGCCTCTAAAAGAAAAATAAAAGACGCTTTTTTAATACAATCTAATAAAAATAAATATATTGCTCATGCATCTGTAGATGTTAGTAATGTATGGCAATCGCTTTTTGATTTTAAAAAACATAACATAAATAAACATAACATACGTAAAAATTAAAAATAATCATACAGAAAGTTTGGAGCTTTTTGGTTTTACCTTATTAAGTAATTGTTATCAGGTAGTAATTGTCAATTTTGAAGTTTAACTTGATATAATGTAATTTTAACAGAATGTCAACGGTTTTTGTAGACGTATCTGTTTTAAAAAACTAAAGTGTTCTCGAATAGTTGAATTTAAATATTTAAATAGTTTTTTTACTTTATTCTTTGTATTTTTTTTTGCTTCTGACGACGGAAAGAAATAAACTTTCCGAAACGTTAAGCATTTTTTTGTTCGTTAGGCTAATTTGTATATCTGTAAACCTAACTGCTGACAAGTAGGTTCCGTTTGGATTAACGCCAGCAGTGTTTACACAAAATCACTATTTTATTTTGTAGATTTTCTTGCAGTGGCGAAATACCCATATAGGATTTTTTGGAGAGATGAATTCGCCACATAGGTATAGACATTTTTTAAAGAAAATAAAATCCTCCTACACTGGGTTCCACCTCACCAAGGGCTGGAAGATAATGAAAAAGCAAACGATCTAGCTAGAAAAGGAGCGAACACTCCATTAACTGGATCAGAATCGTTCTGCCTCCCAGGTGGATACCAACTTAAAGCATAACTGAAGAAACTGGTAGACTTCATCCGTAACCTGGAATGAGAATCTTCCAACGGCCTAAGAAACTCGAAGAAATTTCTCAGGGCCCGAGAAAAATCAAAGATTCTCCTCAATGAACACTTCAGTAGATTAAAGCTAAGAAACAACGGCGAATGTAGATTCTGTGAGGAAAATGTTCTATAAACTTTGGTACGACTAATATCGGAGTTGGAGAAGTAACCTCTATAAACCCGTCTCAGATACTGGCTCAGATACTTGTCAAAGCCCTGGGATTGTATTATCAGCTATAACTCAGAAAAGGAAGATCCAAAAGATATACAAGGTCGCGATGATTATCTTCTCCCCTCCCATACAATCTACAATACTGACAGGATCCCTGACAGTGCCAGTTGTGTCTGTCATTTTAATTCACAGGCAAATTGTATTTTCTGTCATTCTTTGGATGTCGTCTACCGAAAGGAGGGTATATGGGGCCTTTGGGCCGAGTATTTGCACTGTTTATTGATATGCTTAAAAAAAAATTGACAAAAAGTAACGTGCATGATGATAGCTACTGAAGAAGTCTGATAATCTACTGAATCAATTAGACTGAATAAATAATGAACGTGAAAGTTTAAATATACTGTTCAGTTTAAGCGAACACTTGTGCTTACGTGCCTTAATCGTTCAGTTTCACTGAATATGTCACTGATTCAGTGAGACTGATACGACGCGAACCTTTGATTGTATTCATTGCTGAATCAGAAAAAAGTAAAGTAAAGATTTCAGTTAACGTCTCCTTTTTGCTGCCAGGGCTAATCTGGACGGGGCCTACTTTGTTTACGCGGAATCCGAACCGCGGTCCTCAGCCATATCATGGTCAATGGCCTACCGACTTAGGAAGTGTCTAAATCAACTCTTACTCACGAGATATCCGATCTCATCCGGCCTCGAACCGGCGTGAATGAGCAGTGTGTATCAATAGATTTTACACTTTTCCCTTGGACAATTAACAGCACGATACAGAGTTTCGAACCGGTCACCCGTCCATCCACTAGTATCGCCTTACGTCGCTTAACTTCGGTGTTCTAATGGGAACCGGTGTTTCAACGTAGTTAGGCCGTTGCCCTTGAATCAGAAAACATTTGAATACAGCAAATATACAATATGATTTTGTTACTCGTATAGCGGGTTTTTACGGGCTAGTCTCGCAACCCATACACTGTTGGTATTTGTATGGTGAATTCTAAATACAGGGTGTGTCCCTGTATTACACTCTGTACTTATTGAGGCAAAGTATATTAATATAATATATCCAATTAGATAATAGATTAGAATAAAAAAAATTAAAATGTTTAATGACTGTCTACTCTCTATAAGATTTAAAAGCAAATTTTGTGTGCAGTATAATTAATAATCCATTAAAATTCCACAAAGAATCAAACCATTTTGAAATAGTTTTCTCCGAGGAAGTACGCATTTATTTTTAGATAAATTGAAGTGTTCAGAGAACTGCTGATATGTTTATTAGAAAATTGTATTTCTTTGCACTTAGATAACCTTAATGACCTGACATTAAGACATTTCTTTGTTACAAAACAAATGAAGACATACAATCGTAATCAGTTTTTTGCAGAGAACTAATTATTATTTTAAGGTTCTATCGTAATATCAATATTTTTTGTCCAACTAATATTGATTGAATTGATGAATGTGTTTTGCCCAGTTACAGCAGTTACGCGACAAGAAACTACAACTCTAGGAGCGCGACGGCTGGAGCGAACACGTCGCCACCGAGATCGCCCGACGCTACATACAGTTCCAGTAACTATTGTAGGCGACCGACGAAATCGCGACGGCTCTGGAGCTAAACACGTCGCTATGCGGTTACTACGGTTCAAGCTAACTTCAAGAGCGATTATAAATAATTTATTTACAAATTATAAATAATTTATAATTTTGACGTCATTATGATCGTCGTTCTTCAGTAACAGGTTCCCCATTTGTTGTGGAGCGCGACACGGCGTTACAAAAAAAAAATACGGCTCCAAAATCGCGTTACTTAAATACCGAACACATCACTAAAAGAAACACATTTTCTCTTTATCGTATTTCAAATAAGTCCAAAATAACGGAGTTGAGTGAAAATTTCCGAAAAAAATGATTTTTTGCTAAAATTTTGAAAACCACTGGATCTTTTCTGGATTTTCTTTCTTATAAATTTAATCTAATACCTATGTTGCCATATTATCAGAAATTATTTTATTAAACTAAAAACTAAAAAAATTCCCAAAAAATTTCGAATTTTCAAAAATTTTCTTTTGCGAAAAAAACCTCATAGGTGTGTTTCTGGGGTTGTACTATACTACCAGTTAAAATACTTGCACTCATTTCTGGGACACCTTGTATATATTTGATATCAATTAAACTTTTAGTTACATAATCGAGGGCGCGATTTTTAAATTCAGTGTTGCCATGTTGCCAACCATGGACATATTCGGCACTGTGCTGACTAACTGGAATTTTAATTTCGCGCTGGGGATTCAGGTGGTAGCTCTGCTGTAAAAAATGTCAAGTTACCACATTTCTTTATTTATTTCCTGACATTGTCATTCGTTTTGATACCTTAGTTTTGTATTACGAGTTTTTGGTTTAAATAAATAGTGTTGTGATAATTTAAGCTTAAAAATGTTTACTAACAGACCTTGCAGCCGTACATTGTTCTTTTTAGAACCTCTTTTAGTGCTATGTGTAGAATATAGCTTATTAGCCGTAAAAAACTCATCGCTCTAGCACCTGACTAGGAGCTTTCTAGACTAACAAGAAAGTCTCGCAACTCCTAGAGGAAGTCGCATCTCTTCATAAATATTAATCATTATCATAAATATATCGCATTGTATAGGAGGTTACATAGCCTTAATAGTATTTTGTATTTTGAATAGATACGAACTCTCCATTGAATAGCGGAATAATATACTGGACGTTCCATTTAAAATAAAAGAGTAACTTGCTTTTAAAACTGACTAATGTTCAACATTAATTTCGCCTCACCCTGTATAACTTTCCGACTAAATATAAGAAATATAGGGCTAATTACAACTTAGGTAGCTTTTATTGAAATTTAAATTTTATTCTTTAATTAAAATTTATAAAATCTTAAGTATGTCAAAAACTTTCCATTTTTTTTTCTCTAGTGCTTCTTTAATTTTTTCTTTTATTTTTTTCTAGACCCTTTTTTTTCTAGACACCTTTATTTTTTTCTAGAATCCGAAAATTAATTAATATATAGAGTGTTCCTATTTGTGTTCGTATTGTTTCCTAAAGAGAAGTATCAGTTTTTAGTTGATATTTCTTGATATCGATTAGAAGATTTCGTAGTTTAAGGTTAATCGGCATTTTGTAATTATACGGTATGTCATTTAACTTACCGTTTCTTTTTTCGGAATAGGTTTCAACGGTGGACCTTTTGGTGTTTGAAGTTCTAGTTCCAAATTATTTTTCTTATCGACACCTTCGCTTTTCTTGCCTATTCTGTAAATTGGAAAAATATAGGTTAGTTGTAGCACATTCGTTTATGATAAAATTAAGTATAGTGATAGGGCAGGGATTGTAGGGAGTGCTACATAACTACATTTAGCGCCAATCAAATCTTTTAGTAGTTAAAAATTATTTTAAAATAATTAAACTACACACGCGACAATCTACAGGGACTCTACTACGCAGATTTGCCTGCGTAGTATGCCCTGTGAGTAGGGCATCATTAATTCAGCGATGTAATTCAAAATTTTAATATAAATAATGGGACGATATCCTAAAAATAAAAATTATTTGGTTGCTACATATTGATAAGAATTTTATGGATTAACAAATTTAGAATTAGGCAATCAAAATATAAGTATCATTCCATTCCAGTATATATACCGGATGCGTCTCAAAAGCGGCTCACCTCTATAACTTTTTTATTTTTTCAGATAAAAAAACGAGATTTGGTATATTAGTATATGAGTCCCCTAAATTCAAAACTCGGTATTTGCTAGTCACGCAAATATTCAGGAAACCAAAAAATTTGTCAGTTATTAAAATACATATGGATTTGTTTTAAATCTTGGTTTTAGTTAACTCTAGTCATATCGATTTAAAACTACTATTCTTTTTAATTTGAAATCCTACCAAAAACTAAAAAATGTACTTTTAAAATTAAAAACCGAGTTTTGCACCTGTGTTTTGAAAATACCCAGTTTGCTACTCAAAATTGCCCATACCCATAAATATATACTTGTGGAATTTAAAAATTACTTTCAGATTAAACCCATTTTCTTTAAATTGAAGGCACAAAGTAGTGCTAAAACATTATTTATTAGACATAATAATATAAAAAAATATTTTAACACAAAAAAATATTTTCTAACTAACTAAACAAAACAGGTGCGTACTTTGAAAAGCAAACTTCCAAATTCCAAGTCCTTGGAATAATAATAATCCTTACAAACAAGAACCGAAAAAAGAAACTTTTCTAACTACTAACCGAACTTTTCTAAACTAAAAAACATGCAGGTTCTTAGGCACTTTAGGAAACAGGTTCCAAACAACAAGGGCTTAGATTCTAAGTTCTGGATTTTCTTCTTCCATAATAATTAAGCCGTCTTCATCTCTCTGTTTACTGTTCGTTTTCTACCTTTGCCAATTTCACAAATTTTTATTTTAACGAAGAATGGCAAACACGAGCGATGGTAATTATTACTACTGCCCTTTACCAAATCCAGATAAAATAATAGGTCTGTTCGTTTTCCTGTTATTATCGATTCTGAATCGTCCTAGAACTCTCCAGCGCATGCGCAAATGAAATAATGTCTTCATATTTCCTTCTGCGCATACGCATCACAATTCTAGGACGGTTCAGAATCGGTAATAACAGGAAAACGAAAAAAGCTAATAATGCACGCGACCACATAAGGCGCAACGCCATTGGCCAATTGCATTTACACAGTTTTGCATCTGACAAGTGAGAGCAAATACAGAGTTTTGCATTTAAGCTTTGTTTTCAAATGTATTTTTAACATACAGATACACAGTTTAGCAACTTACTAACTAGCAGATAAGGTGCATGTTATGATAAGCAAGGGAATGGCGCTAAAATCCCGCTTTTCAAAATTTCGTCAAATACCGAGTTTTGCATTTAGGGGACTCATATGACCTAAATTGAGCGTCCGGATTGCACAACGACCTTAGCGCGTGGCCGCTGGGCTGCCAGTAGGCAAGCGAGACAGCGACGCGCCGATTTAACAAAATAAATAATTTTAAACCTGCCGTCATTTCGTTAATAATTATCGTATCGTGTTGATTTTTGCATAGAAATACTCAAGAGTCTTTAGCGCTTCCGACAAGCCTCAATAACTGGATTATTTTTTATATTTTCGATTTGTTTACATTGCCCGAGCATATTATAACTTTGAGATAAAAATCTCTGTCATAAATTTTAAAACTAACAGATATGAATACTATCATTCAATTAGTTAGAAACCATAGCCACAATAGAGAATGTAATTTTACCTCGTCACGAGATTTTTTGGAAATATTTCACTTCCATTTATCCGGATTTCTACTAACTTTTGACCTTTCTTTTCGGTCGCATTTCCCTCTATTTAATAATAAATAATTTAAAAAAAACGCATAAATACTACTGGTAGTAAACAAGCTGTGGCAAAAATTTTCTATACTCCGTATAAACAAAAGACTATCGCAAATACTGTCTTTCGATTGACGTACATAGCCATCTCTTTATTAACGCAGCGCCTCTAGCTCTCGCAAAAAAGCCGCATAATTCAAGTTTTTTTAAGCTAAAACAATGCAATATTTTAAAAAAAGAACTACATTATAACCAGGAGATATCGGCAATGATAATGTTCTTGTCATTTGATCAAAGTTCAGAATTTATTTTCTGTAAAAATAGCGCTAAAACTAAAACCAAAGCTGAACATGCTCTAAAAACGGCGAGCGTTGTACTGACCATTTCTTTATTTATACTCGTTATTACTGCTAGCATAAACCGATAGACCTAAATTTTGAATATGTTGTAACTAAATGTATAACTAATTAAATGATAGTATTCGTATCTGTTAGTTTTAAAATTTATAACAGAGATTTTTATATCAAAGTTATAATATGTTCGGGCAATGTAAACATATCGAAAATATAAAAAATAATCCAGTTATTTAGGCTTGTCGGAAGCGCTAAAGACTCATGAGTATTTCTATGCAAAAATCAACACGATACGATAATTATTAACGAAATGACTTTTAATGAATTTTAAAATTATTTATTTTGTTAAATCGGCGCGTCGCTGTCTCGCTTGCCTACTGGGCTGCCCGCGGCCACGCGCTAAGGTCGATGTGCAATCCGGACGCTCAATTAGGATTGATTGACGTATTCAATTGTTTTTGGTCAGTTCCTGTTTCACCGGAAATGACAACAACTTTTGATTTTTAAAGGGCACCATCGGTATATTTCTACCTTATTCCATAAAAAATGACACTCTGAATAGAATGACATATCATATGTCAACTTTTGACATTTTTGCATATGGTTTATTTGAAATTGGAACATGCGGTTCATAACGAAAATTTGACTTGAAATACCAAAGTGTGGTACCAAATTATTGAACGGGCCACCCTTGTTCTATGAGCCACCCTTGTTCCATTTGAAAAACTTGAATAGATTAAAAATACGATTTTGACATCTTTTAACCAGCCAGGACAAGACACGAAAAACATTAGACGATCAAAACTATTTTTCCAAGGCTTCTTGATTAAAGATTAGTGTCTTTAACACAGCCATGGCAGTCATGGCACTCTAGATTAAAATTTAAAATACGAATAAAAAATGTTTTTTTTGTAAAAATCGCTACAAGCGACCGTCTTCAAGTTATTAGAAATGGAAATAGTCAAGACATGTCATCATTGACAAAAAATAAACATGTTGGCTAGATAGTTATTTGGACTAAAACGATAAATTTGGGAACTTTTTATTTTTTAAGCTAATCATAAATTCGTTTCTGTTCAATCTTTGGCACAAAAGAGTGTTTCAAATTTATTATTTCAGACTAAAATCTGTTCTAAAACTATCCAGTCAACATTAATAATTTTTTTCAGTTATGACATGTATTGACTATTTCAATTCCAAATATCTTGAGAATCATTACTCGTAGCGATTTTTACCAAAAGAGCTTTCTTACGTAAAAAATGGCGGAACTGTATATTTTTTTACTAATTAGCATGTAACGAAAAGTTATTACCCCTCAAAACAGATAAAAAAATATGTAGGTGGCGCCCCCGACAGTACAAGTCATATTGACATCGAAATCAAATTTTTCATGTCAAAAACCACCCAGATACCAATTTTCATCCAAATATCGGCGTTAGCTCAGAAATTATTTAGAAAAAATCGAAATAAAAATAGAACTTCTACACCCTGTATCTACGAAGCATTTTAGGACTTAAATTTATACGAACCTTTTTACTAATTTTTATCTGCAAAACATACTGCCGAAGTTTCCCGAATACAGTTCGGACCACTCTGTATATTAGAATATCAAAGAACTAAGTTCAGGGAATTTATATCAAGTTTAATGAGATATAAACTGCTGATTGTTATCTATGAAATTTGTAATTGGTTTTAATTAATAGTTATGTTAATTTATCAAAACCAGTTTGATTTTTTTTCATTGCGAAATTGATATATAGCTGTTCTAATTCAAATTTACGTATAAATTTGCGACATGCTGTAAATTAACTATTAATAATCAATTTGCCAGTATACATATTAGCTTAATCTGAAGCAGATTTATCTTAAATACTTGTAGATATATCATTAACATATAAAACATTGCTATAAAAGATGTCATTTATGTTAAAAATTGTTTTATTTTGTCAAATTTAAATATACAAAAAATTTTTATGAATAAAACCTGAAAAATTAGAAGGATTTGGCACACTCATATATTTAACAGACATATCTGTGCTAACTAACAAGGTGTACACTGTACTTAGTTCGATTTAGAATTTTTTGTTCTTTATTTTTTATGCCTAAGTTAGTTGTATCACATTTTCTATCAATTAATTAACCCAGTGTAGGAGGTAAGATC
This sequence comes from Sitophilus oryzae, assembly GCF_002938485.1. Lineage (NCBI taxonomy): Eukaryota > Metazoa > Arthropoda > Insecta > Coleoptera > Curculionidae > Sitophilus > Sitophilus oryzae. The sequence goes on from NW_022146270.1 coordinate 2,050,448, forward strand.
ATAATTTTTTTAATCTTTTATAATGTTTGACACCAACAAAATTAATATATGTACAAACATTTATAAATTATTATTATTAGGATTATGTCACTTCACAAGTTCGTAATAATGTTTGCACCAAAACCAAATAGTGCTAATTATAATGACTAATAGGTGTAGCTAATTAGTTGTAAAATCCAATGAGACCTATTGCTATTAAAGAACAAACATTAATTATTAGAATTTTGCTCTTGTTTATCTATGATTTAATACAATGTCTAAATAGATGAGTTCATTGCTCTGTATTTATGGTATACTATAATTAATTTGTAAAATAACTAAGTACATAACTATAACTAAGATATATTATATACTATAATTAAGATATACAGGGTGTTCTATATTCTACGCCAAACTTTCTAAAATATAAAATAATTATTCTTCGTTTGTTTAGATGGAACACCCTGTATATTATTATTTCAATAGATGGAGAATTAAAAAATGAACATTTTTTGCATTTAGAGTATCTTTTAAAAAAATTTAACGGTTTTGCAGATATTCCCGGTTTTATATTTCATATGGCATTTTCCCTCGTATTTTACCATTGAAAGCGCCATATGAAATAATACTGCGTGTACCTGCAGAACTAAAAACTTTGAAATACTTTAAATATAAAAAATATTCATTTTTTAACTATCCGTCTAATAAAAAAATAATATACAGGGTGAGAGAAAAAATATTTTATATTTTAGAAAGTTTGGCCTAGAATATTGAACATCCTGTATGATTTACGATTACCATATTTATAGCAAAGTAAGAATAGACCGTCTAAAGTCTAAAGTAAATACCTAATACAGTTTTGATTTCAGAACAGTTCTTGTATTTTTAATAATTTTTTTAAGAAGGGATGAAAAATTTATATTTTTGATTTATTTTTTAATATCTCTGAAACTATGGAAATATATTTACTCATATCTTACGCTTATATAAAGTGATCTGAAAGAAAGCCAAAAATGCAATAATGTACAGGGTGTTCCTTTAAAAAAAACGAAGAATAATTATTTTATATTTTATAAAATTTGGTTAGAATTTTGAACATCCTGTATGATTTACAATTTCCATATTTATAGAAAAGTAATTATAGACCCTCTAAACTAAATACCTAATACAGTTTTGTTTTCAGGACAGTTCTTGTAATATTAATATTTTTTTTAAGAAAGGCTAAAAATATATAATTTTTATTTATTTATTAATATCTCTGAAATTATCGAAATATATTTACTCGTGTCTTAGGAAGCCAAAAATGCGATAATATACAGGGTGTTCCGTTAAAAAAAACATCCCGATACACTCACACTTCTTTCTTTGAGCCACCCTAAGTTAAAATATTTTCCTAAAATACATCCTGGTACATACTTTAGGTTTGCACTTTAACAAAATTCTCAAGTTTTTTATACTAGGAGCTACAGATGCCCGACGCACTATTGCCGGACCCTGTATATGCAAAATATAAAAAACAATCTACTATGGTTAGATAAGTAATTTATACATCGTACATTGTCGGTTTTCTGTAAATGTATAAATTAACTTTATTTTGAAACTTTTTTTGAACGTGCTTGTTTTATTTTATCTGACCTTAAAATGAACATTTCTTTATTCGGATCCGAAAATTCTGTAAACTGCGTCCCATCTGGAGAAGTGCATACGGGTGGATTGACAACTACGTTGCCACCCTGTCCATAACCGCCTGAGTCGCCGTGTTGGCCCATTCGAAAGGAAAACGGACTGTTTCCTGGTACGCCGGGACGCATGGCGAATGCCTGAAATAGAGTATTAAAATTACCAAAATACCACTTGCTACTTGTAGTCCTATGGGTATTTTGCCACTTTGCTACTTGTGATGGAGTGTCCAGAGACTTATATTTCGTAATTCATATACTGTGAATGTATTAATGTGAATTCTTTTGTATTGTATTTTATACAGTATGTCCTCGGATTGTCTTTACAAGAGGAATAACTTTTTTATTATTATTAACATTTTGAGAAAAATGCATTTTACATAAAAATTTTTGCTTGTTCTAAAATAGTTAATCCTGTTTATACTTTTCCAAACTTCCATACTGTTTTAGAGAAAATTAGGAAAAATATGAAAATATGGTTGAATTTTTTTCAAGTCCTAAATATCAAAAGCGTTTCTATGATAAAAAACTCACCGGCAAAAAAAACCGGCCACTAAAAACTAGTCCCAATTTCAAAGTTGGATTTCTCGCGAACCGTGAACCACTCATTAGATTTTGATGATTTTTTTTAAATTGTAAATTAATTCCTTCTTAATGCTAAGTCTGAAATTTTTATTCCGAATTTATTTTGAGCATATACAGGGCACAACAATAAGACAAAAATTTTTGCCCGAACTTTGTAGTACCTTGTAGGGTGCAGCAGCTGTAGTAGCTATTGCTAAATCAAATCACATTGTAGCCTCATATTTTGTGAGCATTTTGTTTTTCCAATCACGACATATTCTCTGTTTATATTGAAGATACGCTGCTTTAAAACGAACGTCTCGGAAAAATGCTTCGCAGGCAGAAAGTTTCATGTGTAAATAGTAAATAATCAAGGCGACATAGGCGAAAACGGATTTATGAGTATTTGTAATATGACAACAACGGTTGTCAAATTAAAAAAAAGCCACTATCTGTGACGGATGTTGCTCGTTATGTGGCTTTAATTGAGGATGGCCGAAGTCAACGTTATGTGTCCGATACCCTGGGTATACCTCGAAAAACAGTCCAGGATGCCTGGAATCGGTATATGGAAACGGGAAATTTCACCAGGTGGGCAGGCGAGTGGGTTCTGGAAGAAAACGGAAGACAAATTGCTTTATTGTCCTGAATACTTTACGAAATCGTAGAATTACAGCGTTTCAGAATCAACATCTGCTACAAGCCGTGCGTAGAACTCAAGACTAAAAGAAAACAGCTTGTCTGCAAGGAGACCTGCCACAGGACCCCAGCTACTTCCAAGACATCGTTGAGCACGTCTTCAGTTTGCGAGTTTACATGTGAATTGGGATACTGAGCAATGGACTAAAGTCCTGTTCACGGATGAATCGCGGTTTTAAAAATCTTCCACTTTTTTGCTTGCCTGCAAAGCATTTTTCCGAGATGTTCATTTTAAAGCAGCGTATCTCCAATACAGAGATAATGTCGTGAATAAAAAAAAATGCTCACAAAAGATGAGGCTACAATGTGATTTGATTTAGTAATAGCTACTACAGCTGTTGCATGGGCAGGGTTGGCATGATTTAAATCAAATGATTTAAATCATGATTTAAATCGTGATTTAAATCAAGTGATATTTTTAATTTTAATCATGTGATTTAAATCAAAAAAATAATCTTATGAAACTTTATAATAAATCAAAAAATAACTGTAAAAATTATAAAAATCTATCCTAGAAAACTATAAAAAATATTTCTATAACAGATATAACAGATAATAAATCGAAAAATAATTGTAAATTTTATAAAACTATATAAATAAATATCTATTCATCAATTTAAATGTTGAACCGATTTTTGAAGTAATTTCGTGTGAATCCATAAGACCGCTAAACACAGGGATTTATTTTAAAATTTATGTATGTGACAAAAATTCGCTGTTCGAATACATATCATTCGCAGACTAGTGCAGAACTAGGTTCTTCTGATATAGAGACTATATCTTCATTCCCGAAAATTTATAATCGTTGTCAGAAAATATGTCATTTTATATATATTTTTTTTTTGAAACGTTGGTATGTTTCCAAATTCTTACCGATCTTTTGATTTGTAGTAAGTACTTTACACTTCGACATTAGATAATACTAATTTCGTTCTCGATTTAAGACTATTTCCGAACAATAGTGTATTTTTTTATTAAGAGTAGAAATTATACTTTTTTTGACGATGCTGTACATTTGAATGACCATCGTAAACCTATTCCGACGTTACAAGGAAGCACAAAAAGTACATTTTTACTCCGAATAAAACACTATTTTTTTTAAACATTACAAATAATTTTTTAATCAATTTCAAACATTGCAAATAATACAAACAGTAATCGAGAAACAATTTCTACACTCGTTAAATTTGACACTTAATATCAGTTTATAATATATTTTTATACTTTTGTGCTTAGGCCTAACAGTTCTTTACTTTTATCCCTAGCCGTTAAAATGACAAAAATTAATACTTTTGAGATGTTTGAAAAAAAATCCTTTTGATCTGAACCGAGCGACTTTTTTGCGGAATATATTGGTGACCGATGTGGAAAAATGACACGCGCCATAGAATTGTTAATGTTATCGGTATCGCTCAGTGTTATAAAGATTTAGCCATTTAGGATAGGACTTTAATTGGAAATAAGTCCTAGTCATTTGGAAATCCGATTTAAATATTGTTTTGAATTAAAATCAAAAAAATCTCTTTTCTTTATTTTTTTTTTAAGAATCATGATTTTTTCCAACCCTGCTACAGGGTGTTACAAAGTTCGGGCAAAAAACTTCGTCTTATTGTTGTGCCCTGTATATGCTCAAAATAAATTCGGAATATAAACTTCTGACGTAGCGTCCGTTAAGAAGGAATTAATTTACAATTAAAAAAAATCATCAAAATCTAATTAGTGGTTCGCGAGAAATCCAACTTTGAAATTGGGATTAGTTTCTAGTGGCCGTTTTTTTTTTGCCGGTGAGTGTATAATTTCGTTTTCATACTTTAATAGATTGTCGTTGCTAAAATTTTAATTAAGGTTATATTTTTTGTTATTTTAAAATATTAAAGAAGCACAAAATTTATTTAGTTCAATGCTACGGAAAGGGTGATAGTAGTTATCGGAAAATGTGGTATTTTAACAACATCAAAAAATCTGACGTTAATCAAAATCATATCAAAATTAATAATAACCATCTATCAAAGAATGAAAACGAAATTATAGTAGCATAGAAACGCTTTTGATTTTTAGAACTTGGAAAAAATTCAACCATATTTTCACGTTTTTTCTGATTTTCCAAGTCATCCAATGTTGCCAGAATAAAAATAAAGTCTGCAAGTATAATTAAAAGTAAAATTTGTGTTTAATTATGTATTTTTTTCTAATTATTTGCCGTAGAAAAATCGATGAAAATTTTAATTTTTTAAAATGTCTTCCCATGTTTTAAGTATTGATGAACCTACTAGCGAAGTTAAAAACACACGTCTATAATTTTATTGTTGTAAATGTGACAGCACCGGAATATATAGACGAATTTAATTGTATTTTGCCGACATTATTTTAAGTAATAAAACAAATATGTTCCGTATAGCATCATTGTAAAACAAGTTAATTGTATAACTGCTCCCTGAGCAACAAAAATGTTTTGTTAGTCAACGCCATGATTTTATGTTGAATTTGGACGACTGTATCTCGGCCATTTTATCGAGTCGGGATTTGCAAAACAAAATTATCGAAATTTAATTCAAAATAATCGTATTTATAAGAAACGAATTAGTTTCCAATAATATCGGATATTGAAGAATGTCGATTTTCCAATTTACAGGTAATTTTGCAGTAATTTCCTAAAAATTAAATATTTATTATAACTGCAAAATCTTATTAAAACGAAAGCGCCTTAAAATATTTCCACAAATATGGATATATAATATCACTAAAATTTGCTTCGCAGAAAAATTTGACACCTGGAGCGTTTTAGGCGATATACTTTTATACAATTTGCATCTTTCTTTAAATTAGCCATATCTGTCATTTAAATAGAATATATGTGTACTTTGCCATTTAAAAAAAAAATCAGTTTTATCTTGGTCACTATAAATACACGATATTATAATTTTATTCTTGATAACTAAAAAACAAAATGCAGATGCATGCTAGAAAAATATTTTAACTGAGACAAATATGTTATTTTTTAAATATTTATAAATCTTTTATAAAACAGTTTTATAAATATTTTGTAATGTACTCAATATTATTTTGTAAGCGGTTATCGGAGAGTTTTTAACGTACTTCTAAATAAGTATATTGTTTTATAAACCTGCGCCTTTTTCGTGTTTATAACTATCGTATTAGGGTTTATAAAGCACTTAAAAAATAGTACATAATATTTATCATGAATTGTTATATAACACTCTATATAACCATTTTAAGCACATTTGTGCCACATGGGTTGGTTATAGTGGGCCGATTTTGATGATTTTTTTAAGCAGTATGTAGCCAAAGTATTTGATCTCTTTCTAAATTAAAAATAAAAAATTATTAATTTAATTTTTAATTAATTAAAAATAATAAAATCTGTTAATTATATGAAGAAAAACAAAATGTTGATATTTTGGCGAAAGTTTGAAACACCCTGTAGAATGTGTTAAAACAGCAGAAATTTAATCATTTTATCATCTAGATACACCCTTTCTCGATAGTTTGTTTTTTGGTTCATCTCATTAGCATTATTTTTGTTGGAGATATTTGCTTTTGAAGAAGACATTAACATTTTTTGTTATTCATATTCACCCTGTAGAAATCTAATGTGACTATGGTATGAGACCAGGGCCGCGTAATTGACAGTAAAAAACAAACAAGTAAAATCGTGCTATCTGCAAAATCCATAATTATACCTAAGCTACTTAAGAAAAGGTTTAGTATTTAACAAAAATTTAGGATATCTGTTGTGTTTATCAGCTATTTCTAGAAATAGTTTACTAAGAAACGGAAATTGACTTCCGAGACTATTATAAGCATCCTAACTAAAATATCTACTCAAATATTGAATTTCCCAATATTTTGTTAATGGGAGGTATTATTAATAAATATCAGAACATTTAGCGTTTGAAATACTTATTTTATATTTGAAAAAATTAACTTTTATTTCTTAAGCTTCATTCAGAACCATGAAAGTACTGGAATAAATTAGTGGTTTCAATTAGTGTTTAGGAGTTCCTTTCTCAAATTTCAATGTAAAAAAAAGAACTATATAGAGAATATCCCATGTAAAAAACATAAATTTGAGTCATACTTGAAGAATAACAGCTCCCAATGAAAATCTAGTTACGCCACTGAATTCTACGTGAATAGCTCTATTATGCCCAGTTATCACATTTTCGATAAGATATAAGAAACCGAAATATGAGAGAAGTCGAAAAATTAAATAACTTCAAATTCGCCGTGTATTTCAGTAAGCAAAAGGGCTAGGACAAATCTGTCTGTACTATCTCTAGTTTCATAAAAAAGTAGCTTAGTGATGTGAAAACCGCATCTTTGTATCTCTACTCATAAATGAGAAACCCTTAAAACACACGAAAATGAAAGGAAGGAAGGATTTTATATAAGCCAGCATCAGCTGCATCAGCTTCCATTTGGCGGCATTGACTACAAATTACATAATACACGATAATTAAACACCCTGTACTATTGATGGGGCATTACGATTCTTTTTAGCGAATCAAACTATTCAATTTCTCATATTGACCGATGATTTCTCATATATCTCTACGATTCGTTCATTTGTCTTTTTCAACGAATCACACGCACAATTTACGTTTCATAAAAACCAGAATCGTAACTGGCACTACCCGCGATAATTTGGTCGGACAATTACTTAAGCGATCCGAAAAAGAAATATACAGTTCTTCTTGATCGAAAAAAATGGCTTCCAGTTGGCTTGGAAATGAACATCGATGACATTCCCCATATAATTTTATATATAAAATGACAGCGGTCTTCATTTTATAACCATCGCTGACGCCGTTTTTCTTATCATATTGAGCAGAGGCCATATTGTTGGCCTCTTATTATTTGGAGTTGCATAAAAGCACGATTTCGTCTTTTAGTCACACACTTAATGGTTTATAGTCGGTAATATTATTTTAACAAAAATATTAACGTGAAAATTAAATACCTTACAGATACTCCCGTACTAAGCACAGTATAAATATTTTTTTTTTCTTGTAAATAACTTTCTTATCGTTTGCATTTTATGCCCTTGATGTTTGTTTAGGGCTTTTTGTTCAAGTCTAAATATTGGTGCCTGACTCTATGCCTATATCACCGCCAGCGCCGCGCCGTAGAAACGAACGATCACATTGTGATCCGATTCAATTCTCACGATTCTTTTTTACGGCTTAGCATTCAAATCTTATGGATCCGTGCTGGCCACGATTCAATTGAACGAACCGTATTGCAAGAAATGATTCAATTCTCACGACCATTCGAACTAACGATCGCATTGTGATCCGATTCAATTCTCACGATTCTTTTTTACGGCTCAGCGTTCATATCTTATGGATTCGTGCTGGCCACGATTCAATTGAACGAACCGTATTGTAAGCAATGATTCAATTCTCACAACCCTTTGAACCAACGATCGCATTGTGATCCGATTCAATTCTCACGATTTTTTTTATGGCTCATCGTTCAAATCTTATGGATCCGTGCTGGCCACGATTCAATTGAACGAACCGTATTGCAAGAAATGATTCAATTCTCACGACCATTCGAACCAACGATCGCATTGTGATCCGATTCAATTCTCACGATTCTTTTTTACGGCTCAGCGTTCATATCTTATGGATTCGTGCTGGCCACGATTCAATTGAACGAACCGTATTGTAAGCAATGATTCAATTCTCACGACTCTTTGAACCAACGATCGCATTGTGATCCGATTCAATTCTCACGATTCTTTTTTACAGCTTAGCATTCAAATCTTATGGATCCGTGCTGGCCACGATTCAATTGAACGAACCGTATTGCAAGAAATGATTCAATTCTCACGACCATTCGAACCAACGATCGCATTGTGATCCGATTCAATTCTCACGATTCTTTTTTATGGCTCATCGTTCAAATCTTATGGATCTGTGCTGGCCATGATTCAATTGAACGAACCGTATTGTAAGCAATGACTTAATTCTCACGACCATTCGAACCAACGATCGCATTGTGATCCGATACAATTCTCACGATTTTTTTTACGGCTCAGCGTTCAAATCTTATGGATCCGTGCTAGCTACGATTCAATAATTGAACAACCCGTATTGTAAGCAATGATTCAATTCTCACGACACTTTGAACCAACGATCGCATTGTTATCCGATTCAATACTCACGATTCTTTTTTACGGCTCATCGTTCAAGTTTTATGGATCCGTGCTGGCCACGATTCAATTGAATAAACCGTATTGCAAGCAATGAATGGAATCTCACGATTCATTTTTAATACTCGTTCAAATGAACGACTCGTTTAATCTTTGCCCATCTCTACCCTGTACTGTTGAAATTTTAAAAAAATAAATTTGTGTTTACAATTATTCACCTGTTGATTTTGGCTTTTTCCAGAAATAGCCAACGCTCCTCCATCTCCGCAAGTACAATCCGGCGCGTTTGGATCGACCTGCTCCAATTTGCCCTTGTCCTTATGAACCCGAATGGTTAACGAGTTCCCGCCCAAACTGGCTCCGATCTCTTGATAATTTCCATCGGGAACTTGCGGCATTACTGGTCCCATATCAAAAGCGTTAGGCATCATGCCAGCTCCAGGAGGTAAACATGCCGCGTTGGGTATGTATCCGCACTCATTGCAAGGCGTCATCATGTTATTCGCCGGTAAGCCGTTTTGGAATCCGCCTGGCTGCTGTATCGGACAACCGGCCGGGCAACCGGCAGCATATTGTCCAAGTCCGTTCGTGTTCGTATTGGGAAACCCGGACAAATCATTGGGCATGGAGCCGTAACGTGGATTGAACGCTTCCTGAGGACCTGCACCACTTGGTCGAAGACAGGGTGAGGTGGGACAAGTTGAATTGTATCTAGAATAATTACATTAATTATCATATAATTCTACTGCTTGTTGCAATTGTTTGAAAGTGGTAAGTAATAAAGTGGTTTGAAAGTGGTAAACAATGGTGATAATATATTTTCTTGGACTAACATTGCCTTTAATATTGATGTTTTTAATGGTCAGAGCAAGACTTATTACAAGAGGGAGATTTATATATCGAGATTTCTACTAGCACGACTAAAGAGCTTTATATTTATTCATACTAATTAAAAAAGTATCAGAAAAATATATCATTAGGCAACACCTTACTCTGAGGGCGACACCACGAAATACCATATTGCAGAACATGTCTGGATATAATGGTTGTTTCACAAATAGATTATAAATATACAGACTATTGCATCGCCGATCTGAAAACAGGAAATCCCATGTAAATTTTAATTTAAAGTTTCTCTATTTTATAGGGAAAACTTTAAAATAACATTTACAAAAAAGAAGCAGAGTTAATTGTTTACTTATCTATGAAATACATAAACTATATAAATACATGTTTATAGAGAATACAACTTAGGATAGTTTTGACAGATCTATGTAGAAGAAAATCATAGTAGATTTGCCATATTGTGACATAACTTTAATTTTCGCCTAATTTAGTATTTTTCTGTCATAACTCAAGAACAAGAATTCGTATAAATTATTTAAAATGAACAATTTGCTTGATTTTAAGGAGTTTCTTAAAAAGTTTCAAATAATTTTTTTTTGAAAAATGGCACAAACTCATCATTTTCAAAATTAAATGGCATTTCCTGTTCAGGTCGACGATGCAACAAATTGTATAGTATTCCAAATTAGTAACATTATCAAGACCTAACGATATAAAATATGTTCTCTGACAAATATGCGGTTCTCAGTACTAGGCAATGATATGCCATTGACAGAGAGCTATTATGCGGGGTTCAGTCTCCAAGTCGCTAGACTTTTTGAAAAGGATAGGACTTGAGAATGGGTGACTGAGAAGGGTCGCACTACAACATTTTAAATTATTAAAAAATTAAATAAAAAAATATAAAATAGTGTGGTCTAATCATCTTAATTTAGTAAAATGTACAGGGTGTCCCATTATAGTTGAAATCATACAATCTCCGTTATTAGTGAAAGTTACTTTTTATTTCGTTTACTGCATCTTCAGTTTGCCAAAAAAGCAGGACAGGTTTATGCAAATCGCCTCGTCCTATCTTTACTCTTTACTAATAACGAAGATACTTAAGTCTTTTTTGAATTAAATCATTTTAATGACTTAAGTCATTTGATTTCAAGTCATTTTTGAAAGCTGACTTAAGACTGAAAAGTCTTTTTGAAAATGATTTGTGATTTAAATCTTTATTCCGAAATAGAACAAGATTTAAGTCTCTTTAGAAAAGACTTAATCATTAAAAAGACTTACGTCATCAAAATGATTAAAGTCTTTTTATAAAAGGCTTAAGCCATATTTTTGTATATTTTTATAATACATTTTTAACAGCAGCATTTCTTTTTAAACTGTTAGGCGGCAGCCAAGCAGCAGAATAAAAAAAACAATGCTCAATACCACTAGTAAATAAAATGATAGTTTTTCGGAGCCGGTTTTGATTATTTGTCGTATTACGCGTGCGTAGTGAGTCTGTTGTCTTTCAAGTGAATCACCGACTCCGTTATGTAGCCCGAAAGACGAACGAAAGAAATTTATCATGAATATATTGAAGAGTACCTTAAAATCCTCCAGCCCTTAGGTTATGTCATCGATATATTACATAGTGATCAAAACACATCACCACTTTTTAATAGACATGTATTCGATGACATCTCTGTAAAAAAGTCTGTTAAATTTTATAAAAAAAAAACATATTTTTGTGTTTGTAGTTCAGAAAATTAACCGTTTTATTTTATGTGGTTTTAGTCTCATCTGTATAAATTAATAATATGATATTTAGTAAGAAAATCGCTAATTGGTAATACAAGAAAATTAATATTAATATTTAAAAAAGGTTTTTAAATTGGATTCTGGTTGTTTTGACTTGAGGGTAATTATATTGATTTACATCATTTTACTGACTTAACTTGCATGATTTAAGTCAAAAATATAGACTTAAGTCATAAAAACGATTTAAATAACGTTATATTGATTTAAGTCTTTACAAAACTGACTTGACTTGAAATAAAATTACTTATTAAGTCAAAGACTTAAGACAAAGACTTAAATCATTTGAACTTTACTTAAGACTTAAATAGTTTTGATTTTAGAAATGACTTACGACTTAAGACCTAAGTCTTTTTAAAACTGACTTGTTGCAGCTCTGCGTATGATTTCAGTACATGGGTCACCATGTACAATAATAATGTTTTAATTTCAAAAGCCTTCTTACCCTCTTTGCAAATCCCCACCTTGCTGTCCACCCTTTTTACCAGCCTTCTTATACCTATATAAACTTTTTCCTTCCTTGTCTTTAAATAACACACTTTTGTCGTCCAAATTCATTTGAAATTGGGTCACGATGAGCTTTCCAAAACACGACATGCGAATGTAAACACTGATTTTCCCTATTACAGTGCTGGCGTTTGATGGATCGCTGATATTGAAAACGTCTTTCAGTGTTTTGGCTGTGGGAGAGCTGCCATCAGATAATTCGACGCTGCTGATCAACTCATTGAATAAATTGGATACGGATATAACAGATGCACCTGAAAACGTTTCAGTTGTCAGTTATACCGGATGCGTCTCAAAAGTGGCTTACCCCCTATAACTTTTTTATTTTTTCAGATAAAAAAACGAGATTTGGTATATGACATAAATTAGGATTGATTGATGTTTTCAATTGTTTTCCGTCACTTCCTGTTTCACCGGAATACAACTTTTGATTTTTAAATTACACCCCCGTATTTTTTTACTTTATTTGATAAAAAATGACTTTCTGAATCGAATGACATATCATATGTCACCTTTTGACATATTCACTCAAAAACAAATTGCATTTTAAATTTCAATCTAGAGTGCCATGGTTGTGTTAAAAACACTAATTTTTAATCAAGGAGCCTTGGAAAAATAGATTTGATAGTCTAATGTTTTTAGTGTCTTGTCCTGGCCGGTTAAAAGATGCCCATATCGTATTTTTAATCATATCTCAATTTTTTCAAATGGAACGAAGGTGGCTAATTAACATATTTGCGGAAAAAGAATGTTTTTATGAGTAATATGGTACTACACACTTGGTATTTCGAGTCAAATTGTCGTTATGAACCGCATGTTACAATTTCAAATAAATCATATGCAAAAATGTCAAAAATTGACATATGATATGTCATTCTATTCAGAGGGTCATTTTCTGTCGAATAAAGTAGAAATATACCGAGGATGCCATTTTAAAAATCAAAAGTTGTAGTCATTTCCTGGTCCCATTTTTGGTATTTCAAGGCAAATTGTCGTTATGAACAGCATGTTATAATTTCAAATAAACCATATGAGTAAATGTCAAAAGTTGACATATGATATGTCTATTCTCAGAGTGTCATTTTCTATCGAATAAAGTAAAAAAATATGGATGGTGCCATTTAAAAATCAAAAGTTGTAATTATTTCCGGTGAAACCGGAAGTGACCGAAAACAATTGAATATGTCAATCAATCCTAATTTATGTCATATACTACACACCAAATCTCGTTTTTATCTGAAAAAATAAAAAGTTATAGGTGAGGGGTGAGCCACTTTCGAGACGCACCCGGTATAATTATTTTTATTCCAGTGATAATATACAGGGTAGCGTCTCTCGTAACACCTACCGAAAAATAGATTAGAAAAAGTTTTTTCGAAAACGTAAGATATTTGACATATCAAAATGAAACGCAATTTTAATTTAAATAATACGAGAGTTGTCTTTTATATTTTGCATATAGAAACATAGTAGGCGGTAAACATAGTAACATTGTCAACATATATCAAATGTTAAAATTAACTGTCATCTTTAGTTAACTTAAACACCAAATTTTACGACCCCTTCGTTTAAAGCTGTATAACTGAATTTTTCAAGTTGAGTCAGTCGAAAAATGAAATTAAGCCAAGAAAAATTTCGCGCGATAGTTTTTTATAATTTTCGAGGACACTTGTCTCAACAAGAATGCATTGCCGAATTGGTTTCCGTTTTCGGTAATGAACCACCACATCAATCGACAATTTTTCGTTGGTATGGAGAATTTAAACGCGGACAGATTACTCTTAGCGACGAGCCCAGAACAGATCCACCAACGACGGCAGTTACCCAGGAAAATGTCGATGCTGTACGTAAGCTGATCGACAAGATCGACATGTCACATATCGTGAAATTGAAGCATCATTGGGCATTTCTTCAATTCAAAAAATCTGTTGATGGAAGAACAGAAAGTAATTAGAGTCAATTGGGGTCAAAAAACTCTACACCGGTTTAACGCAGAAAAAAAATATTACAGTATTGTCAGTGGTGATAAATCATGGATTTACTCTTATGAACCCGAAAATAGACGTAAATCGGCTGTTTGGGTCTTCCGAGATGAACCAAAGCCGACGAAAGTTATCCGTGCTCGAAGTGTTTCCAAAAAGATGATGGCGACATTAAATTTGTCTCAAAAGCGGGTCATGAAGCAACAATTCGTGCAAAATCAAAAGACTGTTATTGCTGAATAGTGATTGGTACATATCAATTTGTTTGCGTAAGTAATTGCTGAGTTTCGAAAATTCAACCCTCAACGACGAATGATCCTCTATTAAGACAATCCAAGTTCCCACACAGCTTAAAAAAAATTTAGTTTTTAAAGCAACAAAGCATCCAATCGTTGGACCATCCTCCATATAGTACCGATCTAAGTCCTATAAACATATTGATAATCTTTACTTTTCGAAAAATTAAGAATAAACTAAATCAGAGGTTCCAGTCCCAGAATGCAGTCAGCGCCCTCAAAAACGCAATTTTGAAGGTACTAACAAGCGAGTGGAATAACTGCTTTCAGAATTGGTTCCAACGGATACAAAAATGCCTTTTTCTTCGTGGATAATATTTCCAAAAAGAATACTGTAGTGTTTAAAAGCTATCTACTGTTTTTTAGGGTTCCGTACCCAAAGGGTAAAAACGGGAACCCTCTATTACTAAGACTTCGCTGTCCGTCCGTCCGTCTGTCACAAAGGTCTATCTTATGAACCGTTATAGCTAGACAGTTGAAATTTTTACAGATAATGTATCTATGTTGCCGCTATAAGAACAAATACTAAAAACAGAATTAAATAAATGTTTATAGATAAAAAAGTACTTTCACTAAACATTATCTTACAAGTAAGAATTTTACATAGAATCTTCCAAGTCGTCGGTGCTCGGTGGCCGCATGGTTACAGCGTTTGGACTTTACGCTGCTATGACGTTGGAGCCGGAGGAGTAATGCATGTTCGAATTCTAGCCGAATTCAGCTATTTTAATTTTTACATATTTATTATTAATACAATTTTTAGCAATGTGTTTCTTCATTTTTTTTTAAATTACTTATACGCGCATTCAAAATTTCAGCTAAATCGGAAAAAAAGTTTATAATAATATACTGTCTAATGTTGTATAGATAATGAATGGTACGGAACCTTTCGTGCGACTCGCACTTGACCAATTTTTTTCTACACCTATATGCAAAATAAAAAAAAATAACCCTCGTAAGTGACAATATTGAGCGTATATTTATCATTTAAATAAAGCTTGTAGAATACAAAATTAAGGTTAGTTTAGTGTGATATTATTACTACAATTACTATTAACTGTCTTTTATCAAAGGAGGGTTTGTTGAAACAGTAAATAGTAGTAGATGAGTTATGTTTGATTGTTGAAATGTTTACTCTTAGTTTATTTTCAAATTATTTTCATTTGGCAGCGTTGTCTTCGGCATTATTGTAGATTTTAATCGTGCTTGTTTCTTGTTTAACTTAATTTTCTTACATTTGACTTTCACAAAAACCAAGAAAACGTACAGGAAGAGTGAAACCTACCCCCAAGCCTACACAAATTTTGGTATAAATATTTTCCAACTCCACCGACGATAGATTTTCTTTTTGTAAAATGGTCCCTCTAGTATTTACTACATTTTTTGTTTCTTGTAAAAGAACGCAATATCGCATAGTTTTTGAAAAATAAATTTTTGGAGAATTTATTTTTCCAAAGCAGAGCTACAAAATATACAGGGAGTTCCAATATTCTGTGGACATAGAATAACTACACATATTTTGAAGCAAAACAAGTTAATTGCACATAATTTATTTTTATACAACATTGCTTCGTTTGTCCGTTAGAGTGCATCACTCAAAAATAAACCCGAACGTTAATTAATTTAAAACGTATTATTTTTAAGGACAATTTTACGAAAAAAAATCGGGCGTTGGTTGAGTTGGAAAATATTGATACTAAAATTTATGCAGGGGTGGAGGTAGTGTTCACCCTTCCCGTACTTTTCCTCGATTTTTGTGAAACTCAAATAAATGTTAAAGTACTTAGCAAAACATAGACATCCAAAATCTCATTCAAATCGGAATAACGGTTCTTAAAATATTTTTGAAAAAATGTGCTTATTTTTTAAAGTTTGGTGTACTTTAACGGACAAACAAAGCATTTTTGTATAGAATTAAATTGTGTCCAATGAACTAATTTTGATTCCAAAAATACGAAGTAGTTCTATGTCCACGGAATATTATGACACCCTGTATAATAAAAGAATAAACATTTTTATCAGAATATCTTTCACTAAAGTTACATTTAAAATTACTTAAAATA
Organism: Sitophilus oryzae; assembly: GCF_002938485.1. Lineage (NCBI taxonomy): Eukaryota > Metazoa > Arthropoda > Insecta > Coleoptera > Curculionidae > Sitophilus > Sitophilus oryzae. The sequence continues at coordinate 2,067,035 of NW_022146270.1, forward strand.
CTATTTATTTAAATATTATCTATGTAGAAAGTGCCTTTAGTAAAATTCTAATAAAAAAGGTCAAGAGTTGCAAGAATTTGGTGCAAAAACAAGGGAACAAGACCAAGACTCCCCTTGTCCATTGGCTCATCACATCCGAGCTTTGCCAGAATCTTTCATGATGCGGAACACCAAATAATAACCAACACATAAAAAATAAGAGAATCAAATACATATGTAAAATAGATACGATAAATACCTATTTCGACAGTCTCTGGCAACCATCCCGGTTGCATTTTTCTCATTACCGACACAGCTATGTCGAATTGCTCTGTAGCTGCCGTCGCTTGTTCTGGACTGAGCGAAAACAAGCAACTTTTCCCGCTCTTCACCGATCCTCTATCGTTTTTAATGCTTCTTTTCGGGTTGAAATCCGCCTCGCACACGTCCAAAGGCGCGTTATCCAGAAACTGGAAAGAGACGCATGTCTCTCCAGGGGGAGCTTCGCAGTCGCATTTCGGATCCAAAGTAACGCTGTCCACTAGAAACTCCAACAGGAACAGATTCTCGGTGGCAATTTTCTCCATAACGGTGAATTTTTATGCGAAACTGATTATTACAAACACATAACAAAATTTAGAATGAAACGTTTACGTTAAAAACGAGAAATTTTGCCATTTATTTCGGACGTTTGACGCATGTCAAATACGTTATAGATATACAGGTAAAGTTAGATTTATTATGAGAATCTTTTCGGTCGAAACTTTATATCTGGTGGAGGATAGTGGGTGTAATAAAAATTGCATGCTTCATTTCGAAATGGTTGGCCTACCCTAAAATATATAAAAAATATAAATTGCAAATTATACACAATAGTACCTATGTGTAACTTCTAAGCTGCGCTTCTTGCTGATCCCATTTGATCATGATTGCCTGTCAAGCTTAATCACGTGACTACTAGTATGGTCAAATTGTATTTTTTTGAGGAAAATTTTGGGGTAGTTCTGATTTTTATTTTGTTCATTATGTTTTTTGGTGTGCTGAATCCGAATCCGATGTTTGCTAACAAAATTTCTTGACAACATTGAAAAATACATAAAAAAACCATAAAAAAATGCAATTTTTGCGTTTGTTTTGCTTATAACTCGAAAAATGTGATTTTTTTCAGAAATAATAACTCCATACAAAATAAAAGTAAACAAAAAGTTATAGAAAAAAAGTGTAAGAAACCTAATTTTTTTCGTCACGAATTTTTTTTAGCAAACATTATTCACCAATTTTTGTTAGCAAACAGATTTGAATTCAGCACTCCGAAAAACATTACAAACAGAAGAAATCAGAACTACCCCAAAACATTCCTCCAAAAGGCTTTTTTGAGTATGTGACCAGACTATAACAGTTTATTTGATATTAACTATATTTCCGCTTGCGTAGTAAATCAATATTAGCTTTTTCCTATCCATTTTGAATTTCAAGAGAAACCCTTCACGAAAAGTGCGAACAAGGCAAATAAATATCCCAACCAGACGGGATCTGTTTACATTTGCAAGTCGTAAATGTATGCACGTATGCTCGCTTACCAACCCGCAGCTACTGTAAGAATGCTGTAAGACCTTGCATTTGCAGTAAGA